>NW_022436983.1:5188548-5197982 GCF_009761245.1 Sapajus apella
GGGAAACTCCATCCAAAAAAAAAACAAAAAACCAGAAACTAATTATCTCCCAGGTTTAGAGGCCAGAAGTTCAAAATTCAGGTGTCAGCAGGGTCCTGATCTCTCTAAAGACCCCAGGGGAGGGTCCTTCCGTGCCTCTTCCTAGTTTCTAGTGGCTGGAGGGTCCTGGGTGGTCTGGGGCTTGAGGCTGTGTCCCTCCTATCTCTGCCTCCGTCACCAGCACATGGTGTTCTCCCGGTGTGTCTCTGTCCAAATTATTCTTTTTTTTTTTGTCACCCACGCTGGAGTGCAGTGGCACTGAGTGCTGGAATTACAGGCATGAGCCACCGCACCCAGCCCAAATTTTCTTCTTCTTATAAAGACTCTAGTCACTGGATTAGGGGCCCCCTAATCCATCATGACCTCCCCTAACTTGACCGCATCAGCAAAAACCCTATTTTCAAATAAGTTCACATTCTCACATATCCAGGATTTGGGCTTTTTTTTTCTTTCAGACAGGGTCCTACTCTTTTACCCAAACATGAGTGCAATGGTGCAATCACGGTTCACTGCAGCCTTGACCTCTTGGGTTCAAGCAATCCTCCTGTTTCAGCCTCCAGAGTAACTGAGAGTACAGGCACACACCACCACCACGCTTGGATGATTTTTAAATTGTTTTAGAGACAAAAGAGACCAGAGGGCCAGGCATGGTGGCTCATGCCTATAATCCCAGCACTTTGGGTGGCTGAGGTGGACAGATCACTTGAGGTCAGGAGTTCGAGGCCAGCCTGGCCAACATGGTAAAACCCCATGTCTACTAAAAATACAAAAATTAGCCAGGCATCATAGCACATACCTATAATTCCAGCTACTCGGAAGGCTGAGGCACAAGAATTGTCAGAAGTTGCAAGTGAGCTGAGATCACACCACTGCACTCCAGCCTGGGTGACAGAGCAAGACCTTGTCTCAAAAAACAAAGGACCAGACGCAGTGGCTCACGCCTGTAATCCCAGCACTTTGAGAGGCTGAGGCAGGCAGATCACGATCAAGGGATCGAGACCATCCTGGCTAACATGATGAAACCCCATCTCTACTAAAAACACAAAAAAATTAGGTGGGTGTGGTGGCACACGCCTGTAGTCCCAGCTACTTGGGAGCCTGGAACAGGGGAATCGCTTGAACCTGGGAGGCAGAGGTTGCAGTGAGCCGAGATTGTGCCACTGCACTCCAGCCTGGGCGACAGAATGAGACTCCATCTCAAAACAAACAAACAAGAGAGAGGCCAGAGGTCTCTGCGACAGGGTCTCCACAGAAGAGACCACTGTGTTGCCCAGGCCTGTCTCAAACTCCTAGGCTCAAATGATTCTCCCACCTCAGCCTCCCAAAGTGCTAAGACTACAGGCGTGAGCCACAGCACCGGGCCTGTTTCTGTTTTTAACTCAACCTTTTGTTGATCAACTTTTCCTGCCGGGCACGGTGGCGCGTGCCTGTAGTCCCAGCTACTCGGGAGGCTGAGATGGGAGGATCGCTTGAGCCCAGGAGTTCTGGGCTGTAGTGCGCTATGCCTAGCAGGTGTCCGCACTAAGTTCGGCATCAATATGGTGACCTCCTGACAGCGGGGGACCACCAGGTTGCCAAAGGAGGGGTGAACCGGCCCAGGTTGGAAACGGAGCGGGTCAAAACTCCCGTGTTGATCAGTAGTGGGATCGTGCCTGTGAATAGCCACTGCACTCCAGCCTGGGCAACATAGCAAGACCCCGTCTCTAAAAAAAAAAAAAAAAAGCCTTTTCCTTTAATCCCAAGTTTTTCAGGATGCATCATGAGCCGCCTGAGCAGACAGGGAGCTGGAAGGGGAGCCCCAGCGTGCTGCATGGAAGCTTGTTGTCGCCAGGGCCTGTTCACACTCAGGTGAAAGGCCCTCACCACACCAAACAGAAGCATCCAGGAGCAGAACACACAGCTGGTGAAACCCTCACAGGCCCTGGAGGAGGCCCAGATGCCCTGGGCCACTGCATACGGCCTCACACAGGAACGCCAAGACCAGGGCAAACATCAGAAAGCCCACTCAGAGAGCCTGCAAGGACCACCCCAGAGCTGTTAAGTCTTAAAAAGAGAAGAAGAAACAGGAATTGAAAAACAGGTTTTCTTCCTTATTCTGATACCCTAAACCCCATTCCTCCTACACACACACACGCACACACACACACACCCCAATAAACATAGCCACAGACATCTCTGTATACATACCCTGAAACCCCCTACATACACACTCCTATGGAAAACACTTACACATGTGCCCCACACACTCCTAGAAATGCATGCACCCCTCCCGCCTACACACACACATAAAGTAGGGGCTCCTGTCTTACATATATATACATATATATTTTTTTGAGATGGAGTCTCACTGTGTCACCCAGGCTGAAGTGCAGTGACACTATTTCAGCTCATTGCAACCTCTGCCTCCCAGGTTCAAGCGATTCTCCTGCTGCAGGCTCCCAAGTAGCTGGGACTACAGGCAGCAGCCACCATGCCCAGCTAACTTTTTTTTTATTTTTAGGAGAGATGAGGTTTCACCAACTTGGCCAGGCTGATCTTGAACTCCTGACCTCGTGGTCCACCCACCTTGGCCTCCCAAAGTGCTGGGATTACAGGTGTGAACCACCGTGCCTGGCCTGGTATTAGATATTTTTAGAGAAAGCAATTTCATTGGGGTCTTTTCAGTGGAGCTCAAATTTCATTTCTCCATTTCTCCATTTGGGAAAATCCCCCTTTATTTTTTGAAATGAAGTCTCACTCTTGGCCTCCAGGCTGGAGTACAATGGCGTGATCTCAGCTCACTGCAACCTCTGCCTCCCGGGTTCAAGTGATTCTCCTGCCTCATCCTGCCTAGTAGCTGGGATTACAGCCACCTGCCACCATGCCCAGCTAATTTTTGTTTTTTAGTAGAGACAGGGTTTCACTGTGTTGGCCAGGCTAGTCTCAAACTCCTGATCTCAGGTGATCTGCCTGCCTCGGCCTCCCAAAGTGCTGGGATTACAGGCGTGAGCCACCATGCCCAGCCAAAAATCACATTTTCAATATAGCTCTTATGAATTGATCAGAAGCCATGGGAATTGGCCAAGTCAGCGTCTGCATGGTTTTCGCTATGATTTTCTTTTTTTTTTTTTTCCAACTTCATCGGCAATCGCCATGATTTTCTTATTAACAGCTTCCTTCTCCTGCAAATACCCACTGAGCTGGTTTTTCAAAAGCAGAAACCATGGACCCACTCACTGGTCTCCTTTGATACTTAGAGGCCAGAGATTAATAAAAATATACACATTGATTCTGACTGCCAAGCTTCCCGGCCCTTTGCAGTACGCCCATTTTGGTGAGATTTAGCACTATTACTTACCACTTTTATGAGGGGGAAAGCAACACTTCACCAAACCATTACCAAGCTCACTGAAGCTCCACCTGGTCAGTCGGTCACAAAACACACTGAACAACTAGACACTTCTTTGCCTGGGAAGCAGAAGGTGAAGGGGCATTGCACCCTGATGGCAAAACACGGTCTTTTTTGCTCTTAATAGAGCAAATGATTCTAATGAATCATGAGGCTAGGCCAGGGATGGTGGCTCACGCCTATAATCCAAGCACTTTGGGAGACCGAGGTGGGCAGATCACCTAAGGTTAGGAGTTTGAGACCGTCCTGACCAACGTGGAAAAACCCCATCTCTGCTAAAAATATTAAAATTAGCTGGATGTGGTGGTGGGCACCTGTAATTCCAGCTACTCAGGAGGCTGAGGTGCAAGAATCGCTTGAACCCGGGAAGCGGAGGTTACAGTGAATTGAGATTTCGCCACTGCACTCCAGCCTGGGCAACAGAGTGAGACCCTGTCTCAAAAAGAAAAGAAGCATGATTCAGGCTGGGCGCGGTGGCTCATGCCTGTAATCACAGCACTTTGGGAGGCTGAGGTGGGCGAATAACCTAAGGTTAGGAGTTCAAGACCATCCTGCCCAACATGGAGAAACCCCAACTCTACTACAAATAGAAAAATTAGCTGGATGTGGTGGTGGGTACCCGTAATTCCAGCTACCCAGGAGGCTAAGGTGCAAGAATCGCTTGAACCTGGGAGGCGGAGGTTACAGTGAGCTGAGATTTCACCACTGCACTCCAGCCTGGGCAACAGAGTAAGACCCTGTCTCAAAAAGAAAAGAAGCATGATTCAGGCTGGGCGAGGTGGCTCATGCCTGTAATCCCAGCAGAATTTCTTGAGCCTAGTAGTTCAAGAGCAGCCTGGACAATAAAGTCTTTTGTAGAGACCCCTGTCTCTACAAAACAAAATTTAAAAAACTAACCAAGCATGGTAATGCTTGCCGATGGTCCCAGCTATTGGAGAGGCTGACGTGGCTGAGGCAGGAGGATCACTTAATCCCAGGAGGTTGGGGCTGCACTAAGCCATGATCCAGCCTGGGTCCTACTTCCATGAGTGACTGTAACCAGGGGAAAAGGGAGAGGGACAAGCTGGCAAGGGGAGGGTCGTCTCACAACATTCCATTCGTACACTGACAAGTAAAAAGTCACTGTTGTGGTTAGGAGTTGGCAGCACGGGGAGGTGAAAGAACAGGTGGGCAGTAGGGGTATTGTTAAAAAATACAGTCCCCTCCCCCAGACTGGGGTCCCTGGGGACAACTTAGTCAGCTTCAACCCAAGAGGAATCAGAAGATCAAAATCGGTTTGGGGCTGGATGCAGCGGCTCATGTCTATAATCCCAGCACCTTGGGAGGCTGAGGTGGGAGGATCACTTGAGCCCAGGAGTTCGAGACCAGCCTGGGCGACAGAGCAAAACCCTGTCTCTACAAAAAGTATAAAAATTAGCCAGGGCCGGGCGCGGTGGCTCAAGCCTGTAATCCCAGCACTTTGGGAGGCCGAGGCGGGTGGATCACGAGGTCAAGAGATCGAGACCATCCTGGTCAACATGGTGAAACCCCGTCTCTACTAAAAATACAAAAAAATTAGCTGGGCATGGTGGCACGTGCCTGTAATCCCAGCTACTCAGGAGGCTGAGGCAGGAGAATTGCCTGAACCCAGGAGGCGGAGGTTGCGGTGAGCCGAGATCGCGCCATTGCACTCCAGCCTGGGTAACAAGAGCGAAACTCCGTCTCAAAAAATAAAAATAAAAAAAAAATAAATAAATAAAAAAAATTAGCCAGGTGTGGTGACGCGCACCTGTAGTCTCAGCAACTCCAGAGGCAGAGGTGGGAAGATTGCTTGAGGTCAAGGCTGCAGTGAGCTGTGATTGCACCACTGCACTCTAGCCTGAGCAACAGAGTTAGACCCTGTCTCAGATTTTTAAAAATTGAAAAGTGGTTTGGGAAGGTCAGAACCATCAAGAATAGCAAGAGAAAGAAAATTCAGGTGCTGGGAAGGCCCTGAGGTGGCGGGCTGTTTGGAAGGGATTGCCTTCCCTATGCTGGGATCCTCCTAGCACTTCAGGTTTGGCAGGAAGGGGGCAGCCTCCAACCCCCAAAAGCAGGTTGCCAGATCCTTCAGGCCTGGGGCTGGAGGGTACTCACAAAGGTGTGTCCTCCAGGGAGATGACGGCACTGCTCCCAGGTTCTCTGCCAGTTGCCACGGTCCTTGACCTCCTGGTAGCAGTTCGCTTGTTCGTGCTTGATCCCTTTCACCTTTTTTTTTTTTTTTTTGAGACAGAGACTCACTCTGTTGCCCAGGCTGGAGTGCAGTGGCACAATCTCGGCTCACTGCAACCTCCACCTCCCAGGTTCAAGCAACTCTCCTGCCTCAGCCTCCCGAGTAGCTGGGATCACAACCCACACCCAGCTAATTTTTGTATTTTTAGTACAGACAGAGTTTCACCATGTTGGCCAGGCTGGTCTCAAACTCCTGACCTCAAGTGATTGCCCGCCTTGGCCTCCCAAAGTGCTGGGACTACAGGCGTGAGCCACCGCGCCCGGCCCATGTCAGCTTCCTGATGTCATCCTTGGAGCTGGCATAGGCCATTTTGCCCTTAAGGGGTGCAGATTCAGGGGCCCAGAAGAGAAACGCCAGGTCCTCCTTGCTCTCCTGGGTCTCAGGTTGCATCACCTCTGAGGGCGCAGCAGCAGTCTTTGTCTGCAGCATCTTGGCAAAGGTGGCATGGGGTGGTCAGTGGTCCAGCACACGTCATCCACCAGGGTCTCCTCGCCCTCCTCCAGGGTGGTGTTCGTCTCGTCCTCTGTCAGGCAGAAGAGCAACACCACCTTCCTGTGCTGCTTCACCTCCTCTGGTGTGGAAGATTTGCCCACCTTCAAGTCAGTAAACACCTTGATGACACCATCAGACATGGCCACACCAGAAGCCATGTTTTCTGAAACAAAAAGGAGACAGCAGCCAGGTGCCAGGGCTAATGCCTGCAATCCCAGCTTTAGAAGGCCAAGGCAGGAGGATTGCTTGAGCCTAGAAGTTTGAGACCAGCCTGAGCAATATGGCAAGACCTGGTCTCTACAAAAGAAATTTTTTTTAATTAGTCTGGCATGGTGGCCTGCACCTGTAGGCCCAGCAACTTGGGAGACTGAGGGGGAGGATTGCTTGAGTCCAGCAGATCGAGGCTCCAGTGAGCCATGTTCACGACAGTGCATTCCAGCCTGAGCAGCAGAGTGAGACCCTGTCTGAAAAAAAAAAAAGAGAAAGAAAAGGAAGGCGGGGTGTGGCGGCTCCCACCTGTAATCCCATCACTTTAAGGGAGGCAGAGGCAGGTCGATCACTGAAGGTCAGGAGTTGGAGACCAGTCTGACCAATATGGCGAAACCCCATCTCCACTGAAAATACAAAAATTAGCCTGGTGTGGTGAAATGTGCCCGTAATCCCAGCTACTCAGGAGTCTGAGGCATGAGAATCCCTTGAACCTGGGAGGCAGAGGTTGCAGTGAGCCAAGATTGCACCACTGCACTCCAGCCTGGGCAACAGAGGGAGACTTCGTGGGGAGTGGGGGAGGGGAGGCAGAGGGGAGAGAGGAGCAGAGGGGAGGGGAGCGAATAGAAAAGGAGATGGCAGGGAGAGTCAGAGAAGAGAAGAGCTGCTTCGGCTGCTGCCAGGATCTGACCCAACCAAGCACTTTCATTGTCCCAGTAACCCTATGATAGAGGCCCGTGCTCTTACTACCGCATTTTACAGAGGAGGAACTAGAACCCTGGAGCTGTTAGTGATTTGGAAGAAGTCTCAAGTCTGGTGAGTGACTTGAACTTGGCCCCACATGGTGTGGATGAGGCAAGTTACGCCAAGACCTGTGTGTCTTTTCTAGAACATATGCCTCAAGTTGCAACAAAGGAGGAAGGCAGGTATGGAAATGTCTGCAAACTTCTTTGTAAAAGTGTTTTTTCAGCCAGGCGTAGTGGCTCATACCTGTAATCCCAGCACTTTGGGAGGCCGAGGTGGGCAGATTACGAGGTCAGGAATTCGAGACCAGCCTGACCAACATAGTGAAACCCCGTCTCTACTAAAATATAAAAATTAGCCGAGCATGTTGGCACGTGCCTGTAGCCTCACTTGAGAGGCTGAGGCAGGAGAACCGCTCCAACCCAGGAGGCGAAGGTTGCAGTGAGCCGACATCCCATCATTGCACTTCAGCCTGGGCAACAGAGTGAGACTCTGTCTCAAAAAAAAAAAGTTTTTTCACTTTGTTTAGAAAACACACTAGTTTGATTTAAAGAAGCAAATCAACAGTTAAGAGCTCAGATTCCAGAAATGTTCAAATTCGGGAGATATCGGAGAAATGAAAATGAAAATGACATTAGGAGAGAGCATTTTACACTCATCAGAAAGGCAGAAATTAGGAAGGTGGAAATGAGAGAGGTGAAGGTTGGCCAAGCCGTGCAGACAGGCAAGAGAGCAAGGAGCTAAGAGCCCAGGTGCCGCAGCCAGTCTGGGGTGGAGCTCAAAGCCCATCCTGGCCTTTCTGAGCTGGTTTCCTTACCTGAGGAATGGAGACGTTGTTATAAAATTGTTGTGAGGATTCAAACAACGATTGACATCAAGTGCTGGGAATGGTGTCTATGCTGAGTAAGGGATCTGAGCCCAGCTCTGACAACTGTGGGCTCCCAGCGGGAAGGGACTTTTCTCAGCTCCTTTGCTGTATCCTCAGTGCCTAGAATAACAGCGTGGGGATAATCACCAGGGGAACCAGCAAGTGAGCGGTGGTAGAGTCATACTATACACAGTCCCATATGCTGCAGAAGTTAGAAGCAATCATCTGGTGCCGGGGTTGGTGAACTTTAAAGAAGAGATAGCACTCTGGGACGCCAAGGCAGGCAGATCACCTGAGGTCAAGAGTTTGAGACCAGCCTGGCCAACATGGCGAAACCCCGTCTCTACTAAATATACAAAAATTCACTGGATGTGGTTGAGGGGGTGGGGGTGCCTGTAGCCCCAGCTACTCTGGAGGATGAGGCAGGAGGATTGCTTGAGGTCAGGAGGCCGAGGCTGTGGTAAGCCATGATTGCACCATTGCACTCCAGCCTAGAGGACAGAGTGAGACCCTATCCCTAAAATAAATAAAATAAAATAAAATTTGCCATTTTGTAACCCCCAATGACATAATGGAGTCAGGACAGGATCATCAGTGGATGCTAAACCATTAAGTGAAAGATTTTCAGGAAATGGGATGTTTTCCCTGTACCAGTGTATCATCTAGAGATTCCTTGAATTTTGCAAAGGGGGGAAATACATCTTTTCCATGGAGAGATCAAATTTAGCATCAACAAAAGTGAGACAGCTAGGCAGGACATATCTCTTGATGGGTAGCACCGGGATAGTCAAGGCTTCGCCCAAGAACTGTAGTGGCCCTTGTGTTTAACGGATGTGATCGTGTCTTTAGATCGAATTTCCAGTATGCAGGAAAAATAGGGAATAGAGGAGTGTGCAGAGTAATACCATGAGGAAGCAACCAGTTGAATTCAGAAGGTGCGACATTCTACAAACTACCTGCCCAGAGCTCTTCAAAAAATCAGTATCTTGGATGGGGAGATTATTCTAGAATTCAAAAAGATTAATGAGACATACTAAGCAAATGTAATGCATGAAACTTAATTGGATCCTATTTTAAGAAAATAGAGGCGGCTGGGCGTGATGGCTCATGCCTGTAATCCCAGCACTTTGGGAGGCTGAGGTGGGCGGATCATGTGAGGTCGGGAGTTCAAGACCAGCCTTACCAAGATGGAAACACCCGTCTCTACTAAAAATGCAAAATTAGCAGGGTATGGTGGCACATGCCTGTAATCTCAGCTACTCAAGAGGCTGAGGCAAGAGAATCGGTTGAATCTGGGAGGCAGAGGTTGTGGTGAGCTGAGATTGTACCATTGCACTTCAGCTTGGGCAACAAGAATGAAACTCCATCTCGAAAGAAGGAAGGAAGGAAGGAAGGAAGGAAGGAAGGAAGGAAGGAAGGAAGGAAGGAAGGAAGGAAGGAAGGAA
>NW_022436983.1:5197992-5224553 GCF_009761245.1 Sapajus apella
GAAGGAAGGAAGGAAGGAAGGAAGGAAGGAAGGAAGGAAGGAAGGAAAGCGTCTGGGCACAAGGACTCATACCTGTAATCCCAGCACTTTTAGAGGCCAAGGAGGGCAGGTAACTTGATCCCAGGAATTTGAGATCAGCCTGGACAACATGGTGAAACCTCATCTCTACCAAATAAACACACACAAAAAAAATAATAATAGCTAGGCATGGTGGCATGTGCCCGTAGTCCCAGCTATTCGGGAAGCTGAGGTGAGAGGATCATCTGAGCCCAGGTGGTCAAGGAAAGGAAAAGAAAAAAGAAAGAAAAAGGAAAAGAAAATAGCTGTAAAAGACATTTTTGGGGAACAATTGTAGAAATTTGATTATCCTTTTTTTTTTTTTTTTTTTTTCCTGAAACTGAGTCTCACTCTGTTGCCCAGGCTGGAGTGCAGTAGCTCCATCTTGGCTCACTGTAACCTCTGCCTCCTGGGTTCAAGCAATTCTCAGACTACAGGTGCCTGCCACCATGCCTGGCTAATTTTTGTATTTTTAGTAAAGATAGGGTTTCGCCTTGTAGGTCAGGCTGGTCTCGAACTCCTGACTTCAGGTAATCCACCCGCCTCAGCCTCCCAAAGTGCTGGAATTACAGGCGCGAGCCACTGTACCCTGCCAATTGTAGAAATTTGAAGATGGACCAAATATTAGCTGATAGTAGGAAATAACTATTCATTTTCTTCTGTGATTATCATTGTGGTTATGTAAGACAATGTTCTTGTTCTTAGGAGAATCAGGATGAAGAATTTAGGAGTGAAATGTTGTGATGTCTGCAATTTACTTTCTCTCTTTTTGGGGCATAGCAGGGGGAGATGGGGTTTCACTCTGTTGTCCAGACTGGACTGCAATAGTGCAATCTTTTTTTTTTTTTTTTTTTTTGAGACGGAGTTTCACTCATGTTACCCAGGCTGGAGTGCAATGGCGCGATCTCGGCTCACCACAACCTCCGCCTCCTGGGTTCAGGCAACTCTCCTGCCCCAGCCTCCTGAGTAGCTGGGATTACAGGCACGCGCCACCATGCCCAGCTGATTTTTTTGTATTTTTAGTAGAGACGGGGTTTCACCATGTTAACCAGGATGGTCTTGATCTCTTGACCTCGTGATCCACCCGCCTCGGCCTCCCAAAGTGCTGGGATTACCGGCTTGAGCCACCGCGCCCGGCCCAATAGTGCAATCTTGGCTCACTGCAACCTCTGCCTCTTGGGCTCAAACAATCCTCCTACCACAGCCTCCCAATTAGCTGGAACTACAGGTACGTGCCACCACACCCAGCTAATTTTTGTATTTTTTGTAGAGACAGGGTCTGGTTATGTTGTCCAGGCTGGTTTCCAACTGCAATCCAACCATCTTGGCCTTCCAAAGTGCTGGGATTACAAATGTGAGCCACAGCACCCAACCTGTAAATTTACTTTTTTTTTTTTTAAATGGAGTCTCACTTTGCTGCCCAGATTGGAGTGCAATGGGACCATCTCGGCTAATTGCAACCTCCACTTTGCAGATTCAAATGATTCTTCCGCCTCAGCCTCCCGAGTAGCTAGGATTACAGGCACCCACCACCACGTACCGGGCTAATTTTTGTATTTTTAGTAGAGATGGTTTCACCATATTGGCCAGGCTGGTCTCGAACTCCTGACCTCAGGTGACCTCAGATTACTCCTGTAATCCCAGCATTTTGGAAGGCTGAACCTCTGCCTCAGCCTTCCAAAATGCTGGGATTAGAGGAGTGAGCCACTGTGCCCAGCCCAAATTTACTTTCAAATAATCCAGCAAAAAGAAAAAATAAAAGAGAGTGCCAGGCGCGGTGGCTCACACCTGTAATCCTAGCACTTTGGGAGGCTGCGGCAAGCAAATCACGAGGTCAGGAGTTCAAGACCAGCCTGGCCAACATGGTGAAACCCCATGTCTACTAAAAATACAAAACAATTAGCTGGGTGTGGTGGTGGGTACCTGTAATCCCAGCTACTCAGGACGCTGAAGCTGGACAAGTGCTTGAACCTAGGAGGCGGAGGTTGCAATGAGCTGAGATTGAGCCACTGCACTCCATCCTGGGTGACAGTGAGAGACTCTGTCTCAAAAGAGAAAGAAAATAGAGAGACAGCTAGGTAGATACATACATACAGCAAATATGGCAAAATATGAACAGTTGTTACATTTAAGTGGTGGCTATGCTGATGTTTGTTATACCGTGGCTTCAATTTTTCCATATATCTCAAAATTTTCAAAATAGAAAGTTAAAAAATGGTTGAAGAAATAATGGAATTCGAAAAATCACCATTTTCTTATCCTCTGAGTCACAAAATTTAAAAAATAAAAATAAAGAAAAAAAAGAAAGAATGGCATGGAGTCTGTATATCAAAAAAAAAAAAAAAAAAAAAAAAAAAGAAAACCACCTTTTTTTACCATCCTAGTAATAACGATTTAGGCAAGATTCATCAATCTGCCAGGCACAGTGGCTCACACCTGTAATCCCAACACTTTGGGAGGTTGAGGCAAGCGGATCTCTTGAGGTCAGGAATTCAAGACCAGCCTGGCAAAACCCTGTCTCTACTAAAAATAGGAAAAGTAGCCGGGCATGGTGGCACACGCCTATAGCCCCAGTTACTCGGGAACCTGAGGCAGAAGAATCACTTGAACCTGGGAGGCAGAGGTTGCAGTGAGCCGAGATCATGCCACTTCACTCCAGCTTGGGCCACAGAGCAAGACTCCGTCTCAAAAAAAAACAAAAATTGGCCAGGCGCGGAGGTTCACACCTGTAATTCCAGCATTTTGGGAGGCTGAGGCGGGTGGATCACGAGGTCAGACGATCAAGACCATCCTGGCCAACATGGTGAAACGCTGTGTCTACTAAAAATACAAAAATTAGCTGGGCGTGGTGGTGCATGCCTGTAATCCCAGCTACTCAGGAGGCTGAGGCAGGAGAATTGCTTCAATCAAGGAGTCAGAGATTACATGAGCTGAGATTGCGACTGCACTCCAGCCTGGGCAACAGAGTGAGACTCCGTCTCAAAATAAATAAATAAATAAATAAAATTAAAAATAAATAAATAAAAGATTCATCAATGGGTCCTAAAACCACTGGGTAAAAACTCGAAGACTAACAGTATATTTGCATAGTCTCAGTGTATTTACATACAAATTATTAGCCTCAAAAGAGGGAAAATGATAATTTTACAGGGAAGACTACCAGCAGATGCTAGTTTAAGCGGGGGTCAGGTTAGCATCATAGGTTATGGGACCCAACAGACCTCATGTGCCCCCTGCTGTGATACACCAGACATCATGTCATTTGAGGTCTTCTTGCCAAGCACTTATAACCTGAATCAAATCATGAGGAAACATCAGACAAGCCCAAATCGAGGGACATTCCACAAAGGGAAGGAAGCCTGAACTCTTCAAAAGTGGCCATGTCTTAAAAGACAAAAAAAGGCTGAGAAAGTGTTCTAGATTGAAGGACATTAAAGAGCCGCAATGACAGAATACAATGTTCCTGGATTGGGTCCTAGATCAGAGAGAAAAATTACTCAAAGAACATGGTTTTGTAGCCGGGCATGGTGGCTCAAGCCTGTAATCCCAGCACTTTGGGAGGCCGAGGCGGGTGGATCACGAGGTCAAGAGATCAAGACCATCCTGGTCAACATGGTGAAACCCCGTCTTTACTAAAAATACAAAAAATTAGCTGGGCATGGTAGCACATGCCTGTAATCCCAGCTACTCAGGAGGCTGAGGCAGGAGAATTACCTGAACCCAGGAGGCGGAGGTTGCGGTGAGCCGAGATCGCGCCGTTGCACTCCAGCCTGGGTAACAAGAGCGAAACTCTGTCTCAAAAAAAAAAAAAAAAGATCTAAGTTAGCCAGGCATGGTGGCTCACTCCTGTAATCTCAACACTTTGGGAGGCCAAAGCGGATGAATCATGAGGTCAAGAGATGGAGACCAGCCTGGGCAACATGGAAAAACCCCATCTCTACTACAAATACAAAAATTAGCTGGGTGTGGTGATGTGTGCCTGTAGTCCCAGCTTCTTGGGAGGTTGAGGTGGAAGAATCACTTGAACCCGAGAGGTGGAGGTTGCAGTGAGCTGAGATCATGCCGCTGTACTCCAGCCTGGCGACAGAGTGAGACTCCATCTCAATAGAAAGGGCCGGGCACAGTGGCTCACACCTGTAATCCCAGCACTTTGGGAGGCCAAGGCGGGCAGATCACGAGGTCAAGAGATTGAGACCATCCTGGTCAACATGGTGAAACCCCGTCTCTACTAAAAATACAAAAAATAGCCGGGCATGGTGGCACGTACCTGTGGTCCCAGCTACTCGGGAGGCTGAGGCAAAAGAATCGCTTGAACCCAGGAGGCGGAGGTTGCAGTGAGCCGACATTGCGCCACTGCACTCTAGCCTGGCAACAGAGCGAGACTCTGTCTCAAAAAAAAAAAAGAAAAAAACTAAGTTAGACCTAGACTAGTTGGGAAGGTAGCTTCTAATTTTGGCAGGAGCTAAAAACATGGAGATGAGAGGAAATTAAATCTTGATAAAATAATTTTTTTTGGAGACAGTTCTTGTTCATGGCTCACTGCAATAACCTCTGCCTCCTGGGCTCAAGTCGTCCTCCCAACACAGCCTCTCCAGTAGCTGTAACCACAGGGGTACATCACTATGTCTGGCTAAATTTTGCATTTTTTGTAGAGATGTCGTTTCACCATGTTGTCTAGGCTGGTCTCGAACTCCAGGCCTCAAGTGATCTATCTGCCTCAGCCTTCCAAAGTGCTGGGATTACAGGTGTGAGCTACCATGCCTGGCTTAAAGTTACTATTTTTTTTTTTTAAGACAGAGTTTTATTCTTGGTGCCCAGGCTAGAGTGCAGTGGCACAATCTCAGCTCACTGCAACCTCCGCCTCGCAGGTTTAAGTGATTCTCCTGCCTCGGCCTCCTGAGTAGCTGGGATTACAGGCATGCGCTACCATGCCTGGCTAATTTTGTATTTTTAGTAGACATGGGGTTTCTCCATGTTGGTCAGGCTGGTCTCAAACTCCCGGCCTCAGATGATCTGCCTGCCTCGGCCTCCCAAAGTGCTGGGATTACAGGTGTAAGCCCCTTCACCTGGCTCTAAATTTATTTATTTATTTATTTATTTATTTATTTTTTTTGTGAGACGGAGTTTCACTCCTGTTACCCAGACTGGAGTGCAATGGCGCGATCTCAGCTCACCGCAACCTCCGCCTCCTGGGTTCAGGCAATTCTCCTGCCTCAGCCTCCTGAGTAGCTGGGATTACAGGCACGCACCACCATGCCCAGCTCATTTTTTGTATTTTTAGTAGAGACGGGGTTTCACCATGTTGACCAGGATGGTCTCGATCTCTTGACCTCGTGATCCACCCGTCTCGGCCTCCCAAAGTGCTGGGATTACAGGCTTGAGCCACCGCGCCCGGCCTTCTAAATTTATTTTTATTTAAATATCTTTATTGGCTGGGTGGTGGTGTGGGCCTGTAATCTAGCATTTGGGGAGGCCAAGATGGGAGGATCACTTGAGTCAAGGAGTTCATAACCAGCCTAGGCAACATAACCAGACCCTGTTTTTACAAAAAAATTTTAATTAGGCAGATGTGGTGGTGCTCACCTACATACATAAATACATAAATACATGAATAAATAAATAAATAAGTAAAATTATTGCCCTGCTATTTCTTTCAGTTTTCAGAAATGCTGTGGAGCTGCCTCCGGTTCGTCTCATGGAGCTGATGAGTTGAGGGAGGTGCTGGAACGGGAGAAGGCAAGTCCCCAAGTAACCTAGTCGAAAACTGGGGGCTGGGCCAGGCATAGTGGCTCACCCCTGTAGGAGGCTGAGGCAGAAGGATCACTTGATGTCAGGAGTTCAAGACCAGCCTGGCCAACATGGTGAAACTTCATCTCTGCTAAAAATACAGAAATTAGCCAGGTGTGCATACCTGTAGTTCCAGCTACTTGGGAGGCTGAGGCAGGAAAATAGCTTGAACCCAGGAGGCAGAGGTGGCAGTGAGCCGAGATTGTGCCACTACACTCCAGCATGGGCAACAGAGCAAGACTCTGTCTTGAGAAAAATAAAATGCTGCATTTCAAACGCCTTTTGACAATCAGTGCTGTAAAGCTGAATCCCAGAGCTAACTGAGACAGAGCAGGAGGATCTGTGGTCCAGCCTCCCTCAGGCCTTCAAATTCTCTTTCTGATTGAGCGACTTACCTTCCTTGAGACAGTGTTTGCTTGTCCTCCCAACTCGCCCGAAAATTTCTTGGGAGAAGGGCCAGCCTTTTGGGATTGTGTTCCTGTGTGACCTGTCCCTAGGAGCTTCTGCACACCCAGCTCTGCCCCCCTGCAGCCAGCGTCCAGAGCTCCACACCGCCAGCCGAACTAAATGCCTCAGTCTCAACCTCGTTGCAGAGAGTGGCCGGTGTAGTGGACATAGTGCAGAAGTTTAGGGTCTGACCAACCTGGGACAGCAATTTATGGGCTAGTGACATCCTTCAGCAGCTGTATAACCTCAGGCCTGGTCATGAGGCTCATACGGTCTATGAGCCTCAAATTTTTCTTCTGTAAAATGGGAATGATAAAACCAACTTCACCGGATACGGTGGCTCACGCCTGTAATCTCAGCACTCTGGGAGACTGAGGCGGGTGGATCACTTGAGCTCAGGAATTGGAGGCCAGCCTGGGCAACGTCAAGACCCTGTCTCTACTAAAAATAACGAAAGTAACCAGGCGTGGTGGCATGCACATGTAATCCCAGCTACTTGGGAGGCTGAGGTGAGAGGATCACTTGAGCCTGGCAGGTAGAGGCTGCAGTGAGCCATAATGGCACCATTGCACACCAGCCTGGGTCACAGAGGGAAACCCTGTCTCAAAAAAACCAAACCAAAAAAAACAAAAACCCTGGCTCACGCCTGTAATCCAAACACTTTGGAGGCCAAGGTGGGTGGATCACCTGCGGTTGGGAGTTCAAGACCAGCCTGGCCATCATGGTGAAACCCCATCTTTTGAAAAGAAATTAATTCTAAAATAAAAAATAATAATAAAAAACAAAAATCCAAACAACAACAAAATGACTTCTTCCCCACTGTGGCTGGGTGTATTAATTGAGATGAATGAGACCTCTGTGGCTTATCCTATGTTTCACAATGTTAGTGACCATCAGGGTCCATCTGTTCAGCCTCATTCCATGTGCAAGGCCATTTCTGGGGGTGAGTAAAGGTCACTAATTATATCTGCCTTCAATCCTTCCTCCCTTATCCCTTCAAATCAGTTCAGACATAATCTGCTTAATATGAACAGCAGGCATCAAAGATGGACTTGCAGGATTTACTATTTATTCCCTGGAAAGTCATAAAAAGCATTGATCAGATGGCCTGGGTTCAAATCCCGGTTCCACCACTTACTGGTCATGAGAGCTTGGGCAGGGGTACTTAATCTCCATGATTCACAATGGCGCCCACCTGACAGGGTTGTTAAGAGGATAAAATGAGTTAATACATAAATATAAAGTACATGGCCAGGTGTGGTGGCTCACACCTATAATCTCAGTACTTTGGGAGGCCGAGGTAGGCGGATCACTTGAGCCCAGGAATTCAAGACCAGCCTGGGCAACATGGAGAGACCCTGTCTCTACCAAAATTACAAAAAAATTAGCTGAGTGTGGTGGTGTGCACCTGTGGTCCCAGCTACTAGGGAGGCTAAGGTGAGAGGATCGCTTGAGTCCAGGAGTTGGAGTGAGCCAAGGTCACCACACTTCACTCTATCCTGGGTGACTCTATCCTGGGTGAGACCCTATCTTAAATAAATAAACAAATAAATAAATACTTTGTGTAAACATTTCTTACTGTATGTCATTAAATTGTAAATGTATATACAAAGAAACATAGTTGCCAATTAAACTATGACACATCATCATCAACTGGAACTGGAACTGAAATCACATACTGACTCCAGAAATGTGAAACAAAGACTGGGTGCAGTGGCACTTTGGGAGGCGGTGTATCACCTGAGGTCAGGAGTTCAAGACCAGCCTAGCCAACAGGGGTTAAAAATACAAAAATTGGCCAGGCATGGTGGTGCTTGCCTGTAGTCCCAGGTACTCAGGAGGCTGAGGCAGGAGAATGGCTTGAACCCGGGAGGTGCAGGTTGCAGTGAGCTGAAACTGTGCCACTGCACTCCAGCTTGGGCAACAGAGTGAGACTCGGTCTTAAAAAAAAGAAAAAGAAAGAAAAAAGAAAGAAAGAAAGGTGGCTCATGTCTGTAATCTCAGCACTTTGGGAAGCCAAAGTGGGCAGATTACTTGAGGTCAGAAGTTAGAGATCAGCCTGGCCAACATAGCCAAACCCTGTCTCTACTAAAGATACAGAAATTAGGCACAGTGGCTTATGCCTGTAATCCCAGCACTTTGGGAGGCCAAGGTGGGCAAATCACAAGGTCAGGAGTTTGAGACCATCCTGGCCAACATGGTGAAACACTGTGTCTACCAAAAATACAAAAATTAGCTGGACGTAGTATTGGGCACCTGTAATCCCAGCTACTTGGGAGGCTGAGGCTGGAGAATCACTGGAACCCAGGAAGCAAAGTTTGCAGTGAGCCAAGATAACGCCATTGCACTGCAGCCCAGACAACGGAGTGAGTCTCAAAAACAAAAAAAACAAAGCCAGGCATGGTGTCTTTGCATTCCTATAATCCCAGCTAACCCTCGAACCTGGCCGGAGGTGGAGGTTGCAGTGAGCTGCAGATCGCTCTAGCGAGACTCCATCTCAATCAATCCATCAATTAAGTGTGCTTTAAAATACATGAAATACTGTATTATTATATTACTATTAGAGGGCTGGAGCCAGAGCATGTTAGCATTTTGTGCCTCGAGATTCAAACCCTAGGTCTACCATTTACTCCTTAGGTGACTTTTTTTTTGTTTTATTTTAAGAGACGAGGTTTCACCATATTGGCCAGGATGGTCTTGATCTCTTGACCTTGTGATCCGCCCGCCTTGGCCTCCGGAAGTGCTGGGATTACAGGCAGCAGCCACTGAGCCCGGCCAACTTTTTTTTTTGGCGGGGGGGACAGGGTCTCACTCTGTTACCCAGATCGGAGTGAAGTGGGGCGATCTTGGCTCACCGCAACCTCTGCCTACCGGGTTCAAGCAATTCTCCTGTCTCAGCCTCCCGAGTAGCTGGGATTACAGGCGCGCGCTACTATCATCCCATCCTTGGGCGACTTTAAGCAAGATACGTGATCGCTCTGTGCCTCAGTTTCCTCACTCGCAGAATGAATATCAATAGTTCCTGCCACACAAAACTGTTGGGGCTATTAAGTATGCGAGTACTCAGAAGGTACCTGGCACAAAGTAGCGCTATGATTGCTATTATTTAGAACAAAGTTATTGTTTCCAGGTTTGGAGGTGGGCTAGCGGAGGGAGGAGAGGACGCACCCGGCAGCCTTTCAGAAAAGGAGTCTGGGCCTTACCCTGCCTCCCCAGTCTACATGGCCCGGGATCCCGAGCCCCGCCCCCTCCAGGCCCCGCCTCTCCAGGCCCCGCCCCACCCTTTTTGGCCATGCCCCTGAGCTACTCTCGCGCGCTTTGAAAGTGCGCGAGCTCCGACCGAGACCCGGGCTGGCGGTTGGTCGGCCGAAACCATCTGCCACGTTATATGGGGGGAGGTCAGCGCCTACACAGCCACATTTTTTTTTCGATTTTCAGCTTTTCAGGCCTAGATGCTGGTCTTATTTTAGCTCTCAGAGCTTCTCTGTAGGCTCGAATTTCCAGGAGGCAGCCCGAGTCCCTGGGAAGAGGATCATCGTGGCTCTCCTCGGCGCCCTCCCCCTCTTGACAAGCAATCGGTGGGAGAGGACGCCGGCGGGCAGAGGGAGGAGGCGGCTCTAGCGCCATTTTGTGGGAGCGAAACGGTCGCTGGGCTGCGCTTGGGTCCGTCGCTGCCTCGCTGTCCCTATCGGGCTTCCCAGCAGCGGCCTAGCGGGTGAGTCGCGGAGCCTTCTCAATGAGGACGCCCTGGGTGCCTCGGCTTCCGCATTGGGGCAGCCCGAGGCGGACGCAGCGGCTTCGGCCCCTGCCCAGGGAAATGAGCCGTGAGGCCGGGCCTTGTCGTGCCCGAGCGGGTTCGCTCGGGAGCGTCGTTAGGTCCTGTCGCAGGAAGGCCGCAGGCGCCGAAACGGGGATCTGGGCCCGCGCTGCCGTGCAGCCTGAGGCGGAGGTTTGCCCGGCCCTGAATAGTGCCGGTGCCTTCGGTACTTTGCACTCTGGGGGACGCTGCCAGCTCGGGCCTGGTGCTCCCGCGCCCCACCCCGGGCCGCGCCGAGAAACTCCTCCCTCGGCTGGCACGCGCGGGCTTCTGGGAGGCGGAGGCCCGTACCCCCAGGATCTGTCGCCGCCGGCCTTGCGGCTGGGGCTCCCAGAGCCCCCGGAAAGCCCCAGAATGAGGAACGGAGAGGAACTCTTCTCCTGCTCTTTACGCCTGGTTCACTGCCCATATTCAGTCTTCAGGTTCAGCTGATGCATCGCTTGCTTGGAAAAATCGACCTCGACCCATCACGCCCATGCCTCAGCCTGTTAGGCTCCTCTCCTGACTTCAGGATTACATAATGACTTCCGCGATGGTCATAAAATAGCTACTGTTATTGTTCTCTTGCGTACCCCAGCGTGTAACCAGCAAACCACGTTGTACTCAACAGTTACAGTTGCAATACCTGACACATAAGCCCTCAGGGAAAGTTTGTTGAATGAATGAACTGGCGAGGCATCAGATTTTGATAGGAAATCACTACCCTTATCTTCCCCTGGTCATTTTTCAGGGATAACTAGTGCATATACGAATCCAGAGAAGAATTTTCCTGGAAGTCAGAACACTAACGTGGTGTAGGTATTAGCATTAGAAGGAAACCGTTACTCTGGCATGAATGTTCATTCATTTCTCTTTTCCTTTTAAGAAAAGTGAAAGATGTCTGAATATATTCGGGTAACCGAAGATGAGAACGATGAGCCCATTGAAATACCATCGGAAGATGATGGGACCGTGCTGCTGTCCACGGTTACAGCCCAGTTTCCAGGGGCTTGTGGGCTTCGCTACAGGAATCCAGTGTCTCAATGTATGAGAGGTGTCCGGCTGGTGGAAGGAATTCTGCATGCTCCCGATGCTGGCTGGGGAAATCTGGTCTATGTTGTCAACTATCCCAAAGGTTTGTTACCATTTGGTTTTGTAATCGTGCTGAAGCGTGGTCGGGTGTGTCTCATCCATGGGTCATGGCCTCTTCGTGGCGGCATGTCTCCTGTAACTTAAGTATTTTCTTGAACTTCACAATTAGATAAGTTTCGAAAACCATGAGTCTAAATTTGTGGAAACTGGGAATCATAGATCATTTTAAAAGAGAGAACGATGTATTTAAAAAATATTTGAGTAAGCTTTGCCCAGTTTCTGCCACGTAAGGAATTACTAAGAATGCTTGGCACTTGTATCAGTGTTGTAAGTAGATTCTTCTACAGTGCCCCAGTATTTGGGTTTGTTCATTGTCCTTTTGGCCTTAACATCATTCATTCAGGAAATCCAACTTCATTTTTATCCTTAAATGAACAGCAGTTGCAGTTCTTGAATTAGTGCAGTTCCAATTATAATTTCGAGGTTCTGGTCTTATCCTTCTTACTTCCTTTTATCACTAATGTTCTAAATCTGAGAAAAGGAAGCATGATATTTAAGAAATGTGCCAAGGAAATAGCTAATTTCAGCAGTATGAATGTGTGCTATTAATAGTTTATCTGTCTGTGTGTTCCTTTTATTATAACTTGATATTGCAACAAAGTCCATCAAATTTGGTCAGTATGCAAGATGTTAATTTCTACGTCTAGAAAAATTTTAGGGCCGGGTGCGGTAGCTCACGCCTGTAATCCCGGCACTTTGGGAGGCTGAAGTGGGTGTATCACCCGAGGTCAGAAGTTTGAGACCAGCCTGGCCAACATGGTGAAACCTGGTCTCTATTAAAAACACAAAAAATTAGCCAGGCTTGGTGGTGGGTGCCTGTAATCCCAGCTACTCCGGAGGCTGAGGCAGGAGAATCGCTTGAAAGAATTGCTTGAACCTGGGAGGCCGAGGTTGCAGGGAGCCAAGATTGCACCATTGTACTCCAGCCTGGGCAACAAGAGCGAAACTCCATTGTGAAACAAAAGGAAAAAACAAAATTTAGCCAGGCACCTATAGTCCCAGCTACTCTGGAGGCTGACGCAGGAGAATTGCTTGAACCTGGGAGGTGGAGGTTGGTGAGCTAAGGTCGTGCCACTGTACTCCATCCTGGGTAACAGAGCAAGACTGTCTCAAAAAAAAAAACACACAAAGGAAAAAGAAAAAATTTAATAATGTTAACTCAGGGTTTTTAGTATGCTGTTTCTTGAGCAATTGGGTATAGAAATACTTATCCAAATTTAAAAATGTCAGGCTGGGTGCAATGCCTCACTCCTGTAATCCCAGCACTTTGGGAAGCTGAGGCAGGCAGATCATCTGAGGTCAGAAGTTCAAAACCAGCCTGACCAACATGGTAAAATCTGGTCTCTAGGCCGGGCACGGTGGCTCAAGCCTGTAATCCCAGCACTTTGGGAGGCCGAGGCGGGTGGATCACGAGGTCAAGAGATCGAGACCATCCTGGTCAACATAGTGAAACCCCGTCTCTACCAAAAATACAAAAAATTAGCTGGGCATGGTGGTGTGTGCCTGTAATCCCAGCTACTCAGGAGGTTGAGGCAGGAGAATTGCCTGAACCCAGGAGGCGGAGGTTGCGGTGAGCCGAGATCGCGCCATTGCACTCCAGCCTGGGTAACATGAGTGAAACTCTGTCTCAAAAAAAAAAAAAAAAAAATCTGGTCTCTATTAAAAATACAAAAATTAGCCATGTATGGTAGTTCACACCGATAGTCTCAGTTACTTGGGAGACTGAGGCAAAAGAATTGCTTGAACCCAGAAGGTGGAGGTTACAGTGAGATGAGATCTTGCCACTGCTCTCTAGCCTGGGCAGCAGAGCGAGAGAGACTCCATCTCAAAATGAAAAAAAATGTCATTTAATTTTTCTCCCCAGGCTGGGCATGGTGGCTCATGCCTGTAATCCCAGCACTTTGGGAGACTGAGGTGGATGGATCAGCTGAGGTCAGGAGTTAGATATCAGCCTGGCCAACATGGCAAAACCCCATCTCTACTAAAGATACAAAAATTAGCTGGGTATGCTGGCAGGCACCTGTAATCCCAGCTACTTGGGAGGCTGAGGCAGGAGAATTGTATGAACCTGGGAGGTGGAGGTCGCAGTGAGTGGAGATTGTGCCACTCTACTCCAGCCTGGGTGACAGAATGAGACTCCATCTCAAAAAAAAAAAAAAAAAAAACTCTCCCCTTCTAAATAACCTAAGGTTAAGGTTATGTTTTATGTTTTTTAAGTAAACCAAACTTTTGGTTTCTCTCTCTTTTTTTAAATTAGAAATGGGGCTCTTGCTGTGTTGCCCAGGCTGGAGTGCAGTGGCTATTCATAGGTTCACTGCAGCCTCAAACTCCTGAACGCAAATAGTTCTTCCTCCTCAGCCTTGCAAGTTGCTGGAACTATAGGCATACACATCACTGTTCCTGGTTTTCTTTTTTATTACAAAAGTAATGTGTATTCATTGTTGAGTGTTTAGGAAAGATAAAAGTTAAATCTACTTCAGGAGATACAAGTTGCTGATTTTTTGTTGTTTAGCCCTTAAATTATGTAATAGGCATTCAGATAATTAGGGAAATTTAAAGTCAAAGTAATGTAGAGTTATTTTTGTTTTGATAAACCTTTTGAGAGGCAGAGATAGTAATCTGGAAAAACTACAAAAAACAAAATTGGAAATCACTGAATTTGCACCAGAAAAGCACCTGAGACGCTAAATGCAAGCCTTTATTCTGTCCTCTAGAGCAAACATCACTCCTTACTAAGTTTTCAGTGTCTTACAGTTCTTAGAGTCTTTTTTTTTTTTTTTTTTTTTTTTTTTTTTTTTTTTGAGATGGAGTCTTGCTTGTGGCCCAGGTTGGAGGGCAACGGCACAATCTCAGCTCACTGCAGCCTCCGCCTCCCAGGTTCAAGCAATTCTCCTGCCTCAGCCTCCTAAGTAGCTGGGATTACTGGCCCAGGCTGGTCGCAAACTCCTGAGCTCAGACCATCTGCCCGTGGCCTCCCAAAGTGCTAGGATTACAGGCATGAGCCACCATGCCCAGTCTTGAGTCTTCTTTTTGCTTCTCATTTCTAGACGTAGGAGGTAGTGTTTTTAAAGAAGTGCTAAGTGAAAATTTCTAAAAGGATTCTGCTCATTTTATTTAGATAACAAAAGAAAAATGGATGAGACAGATGCTTCATCAGCAGTGAAAGTGAAAAGAGCAGTCCAGAAAACATCCGATTTAATAGTGTTGGGTCTCCCATGGAAAACAACTGAACAGGACCTGAAAGACTATTTTAGTACCTTTGGAGAAGTTCTTATGGTGCAGGTAAACTTGGATTGCATCAAACATTTTTGTTTTGTTTTGTTTTGTTTTGTTTTACCAGTGAATGAGCACCTAGCATTTATTTATTAATATAAATAGAGGCCGGGCGCGGTGGCTCAAGCCTGTAATCCCAGCACTTCGGGAGGCCGAGGCGGGTGGATCACGAGGTCAAGAGATTGAGACCATCCCAGTCAACATGGTGAAACCCCATCTCTACTAAAAATACAAAAAATCAGCTGGGCATGGTGGCGCGTGTCTGTAGTCCCAGCTACTCAGGAGGCTGAGGCAGGAGAATTGCCTGAACCCAGGAGGCGGAGGTTGCGGTGAGCCGAGATCGCGCCATTGCACTCCAGACTGGGTAACAAGAGCGAAACTCCGTCTCAAAAAAATAAATAAATTAATTAATTAATTAATATAAATAGAGATGGTCTCACTCTGTTACCAAGGTTGGTGTCAAACTCCTGGGCTCAAACTGTCCTCCTGCCTTGACCCCAATATGCTGGGATTACAAGCATGAGCCACCATGCCCAGCTGCATTCTTGTTAGGTTTTTTTGTTGTTGTTTTTTGGTGGTGGTTTTTTGTTTTTTGTTTGTTTGTTTGTTTGTTTGTTTGAGACAGAGTCTCACTTTGCTGCCCCAGTTGGAACGCAGTGGTGCAGTCTTGGCTCGCTGCAGCCTTCACCTCCTGGGTTCAAGCGATTCTCCTGTCTCAGCCTTCCATATCTGGGATTACTGGTGCATGCCATCATGCCTGGCTAATTTTGTATTTTTAACAGAGACAGGGTTTCACCATGTTGGCCAGGCTGGTCTTGAACTCCTTACCTCAGGTGATCCATCTGCCTTGATCTCCCAAATTGCTGGGATTAGAGGTGTGAGCCACTGCGCCTGGTCGCATTCTTGTTATTTTAATGGCACTGTCCTTCATGTTCCATAGATGATACTTCCAGTGTTTGTTATATTTATACATATATTTTGTACGCTATATTATTGCCTGTGATAATAAAGTAAAATCCTACTGTTGCATGAAGACTTAAGGAAAGTAGGTGAAAATAGCATTTTTCTTTGTATTTTACACTAATGGGAGATTTGTCTACTTCATTTAATTAAGATTGTAAACAATTTAGTTTATCTTTGAACTCATTCTAAGATGTTCTATTAAAATTCTATTGTGGCTGTAATGCCAGCATTTTGGGAGGCCAAGGTGGAAGGATCACTTGAGGCCAGAAGTTCAAGACCACCTTGGCCAACATATCCAGACACAATTTCTCTTTTTTTTTTTTTTTTTTTTTTTTTCTTTGGAGACAGGGTCTGGCTTTGTTGCCCAGGCTGGCAGGCTGGAGTGCAGTGATGCAGTCTAGGTTCACTGCAATCTCCACCTCCTGGGCTCAAGCTATTCTCGTGCCTCAGCCTCCCAGGTAGCTGGGACTACAGGCACATGCCACTACATCCTGCTAATTTTTGTATTTTTTGTAGAGACAGGGTTTTACTGTGTTGCCCAGGCTTGTCTTGAACTCCTGTGCTCAAGCGATCCACCCTCCTCAGCCTCCCAAAGTGCTGGGAATACAGGCGTGAGCCACCGTGCCTGGCCCAATCTCTTTAAAAATTCAAAATCAAAAACATTTCTATTGTATAAGGGAGTTTTGCTCTATTGTTAACACAATATGGATTTAGTATTAACCTTATTTTTACTCTAAGACTAACTTGGTTTAAATTTAAGCCACTACATCCAATTGAAACCATTCAAATTATTTATTAAGGAACTCTGATTTGGGAGTGGAGTGTGTGAGCATGTGTACTTTTAGAGTAAACTTAAATCATCCTTTCTAGGTCAAGAAAGATCTTAAGACTGGTCATTCAAAGGGGTTTGGATTTGTTCGTTTTACGGAATATGAAACACAGGTGAAAGTAATGTCACAGCGGCATATGATAGACGGACGGTGGTGTGACTGTAAACTTCCTAATTCTAAGGTACTTGCCTCTGTGCTATGGGAATTTTTGCGAACAGACTTCCTTGGAAGATTGTAAGATAAAATGTTAAATACACTTAGAAAAGATAGTGGTAGGGTGTGTTCTTGGAATCTTTTTGTCTTGTTGAAGCCTTAGGGCCGTAATGCATGCTGAATATTTTATGCTTGTTTGAAATATTTAGTTTATTACTTCACCAAACTAAAGCTTTGTTCATTTTGTTCTTTTTGTTATGGATGTGAAAGAGAAAGGGTTATTTGTCAAGTTAACAGTTTGCTTAAGTAGTTATATGTTAAAACATAAAGACAATCAGAATAGATACATTAATCTTGTTATAAAATCTGACTTTGTCCAAGCAAACAAATAACATCTGCTTATTTGGAACGTCATCATCTTTGCCAGGACATTGGTCATTTATTGATTTTCTCAAATCCAAATACAGTCATGCATCACATTGCAAAGTTCATCCGTCAGCAGTGGACCACGTGTACAGCAGAAGTCGCATAAGATTATAACACTGTTTCTACTGTACCTTTCCATGTTTAGATATACAAGTACTTACTATGGGGTTACAGTTGACTGTGGTGTTGAGTATAGTAACTTGGAAGTTTGTGGCCTAGGAGCAGTAGGCTATACCATCCAGCCTAGGTGTGGGGTGGCTATGCTATCTGGTTTTATTTCCTTTTTCATTTTCTTTACCTCCAGTAATGGCTATCAGCAATGTAGAGCGATCAGGTTTTATATGATGTTTGCACAACAATGAAGTTTTTATTTTTTTAATTTTTATTTTTTATTTTTGAGACAGAGTTGTTGCCCAGGCTGGAGTGCAATGGTGCAATCTCGGTTCACTGCAACCTCCCCTTCAAGCGATTCTCCTCTTGCAGCTTCTCAAGTCACTGGGATTATGTAAAGGCACCCGGCACCACATCCAGCTAATTTTTGTATTGTTAGTAGAGATGGGGTTTTGGGGGTTTTGCCATGTTGACTAGGCGGGGCTGGTCTTGAACACCTGACCTCAGGTGATCTGCCCACCTCAGTCTCTCAAAGTGCTGGGATTACAGGTATGAGCCACCACACCTGGCCACAGTGACGAAATGGTGTGATGACTCATGTTGCATTTCTCAGAACATATTTCCATCATTATGTGATGCATGACCGTGTACGTTTGTAACTTAAAATGTTACTCTTTATTGAAGCCTTACAAGAAAAAGGAATAGTTGATGCAAAAAATTAAGAGTATGTCTCCTTTTTAATAATTCACTACTATCCAAGGCAGAAAGATTTTGTTATATCCCTTACCTTAATGCTTTTTTCATTGTTTATATTTGAGTTTTTTCCTTCCTTTTGATTTGACTAGCAAAGTGCAGATGAGCCTTTGAGAAGCAGAAAAGTGTTTGTGGGGCGCTGTACAGAGGACATGACTGAGGATGAGCTGCGGCAGTTCTTCTCCCAGTACGGGGAGGTGATGGATGTCTTCATCCCCAAGCCGTTCAGGGCCTTTGCCTTTGTTACATTTGCAGATGATCAGGTATTTTTCTCCTTAACAATATGGGCCAGGTAATTAGGTAATTTCTCTTGAACATTTCCCATCCAGCTAATTGCTGTTCTTAGCTAAGTTTTCTGACCTTGTAAGATGTAGAGTGTGTGGGCCTAGATGTCACCCTTCCCTCCCCCCCCCCAACTTTTTTGTTTTTTGAGATGGAGTCTTGCTCTGTCACCCAGGCTGGAGTGCAGTGGCAAGATCTTGTCTTACTGCCGCCTCCGCCTCCCGGGTTCAAGCAATTCTCCTGCCTCAGCCTCCTGAGTAGCTGGGACTATAGACATACATCACCATGCCTGGCTAATTTTTGTAATTTTAGTAGAGATGGGGTTTCACCATATTGGTCAGGCTGGTCTTTGAACTCCTGACATAGTGATCCACCCTCCTTGGCCTCCCAAAGTGCTGGCATTACAGATGTGAGCCACCACGCTTAGTTACAAATACATTTTTCTTTTTTTTCTTATTATTTAATTTTTTTTTTTTTTTTTATTTTTTTTTTTTTTTTTAACGATGGGGTTTCACCACATTGGTCAGGCTGGTCTTGAACTCCTGACCTCAGGTGATCCGCCCACCTCAGCTTCCCAAAGTGTTGGGATTACAGGCGTGAGCCACCGCATGTGGCTTAGAAATACAACATTTTTAAGAAATTTCTACAAGTAAATCAACCTTTAAATAATTTTCAGTATATGGCATTTGGGAATGTTAAATATTTTTTTTTTTTTTTTGAGACAGTTTTGCTCTTGTTACCCAGGCTAGAGCACAGTGGTGCGATCTCGGCTCACTGTAACCTCCACCTCCTGGGTTCAAGTGATTTTCCTGCCTCACCCTCACAAGTAGCTGGGATTACAGGCATGTACCACCACACCCAGCTAATTTTGTATTTTTAGTAGAGATGGAGTTTCACCATTTTGATCTGGCTGGTCTTGAACTCCTAATCTCAGGTGATCCACCTGCCTTGGCCTCCCAAAGTGCTGGGATTACAGGCGAGAGCCACCACCACCCCCTTTTTTTTTTTTTGAGATAGGGTCTCACTCTGTTGCCCAGGCTGGTGGAATGCTGTGGTGTAATCAGAACTCACTGCACCCTAGAACTCCTGGGCTCAGCCTCCAGGAGGAGGATCCTCCAACTTCAACCTCCCAAGTAGCTAGGACAGATGCATGCCACCATGCCCAGCTAATGTGGTTTTTTCGCAGGGTTTTTGTTTTGTTTTTGTTTTTAGAGGTGGGGTCTCACTGTGTTGCTCAGGCTGTCAAACTAGTCTTAAACTCTTGGCTTCACACAGTCCTCGCACCTTGGCCTCCCAAAGCACTAGGATTACAGGCATGAGCCACCATGCCCAGCCTATGTCTTTTGAAAATAGACTGAAATATCACTGCTGCTGTTACTAAAACTAAAGCTGTACTGGGATTTTAAATAAAATGAGCATTCATTGCTTATTTTTCCTCTGGCTTTAGTTAATTAATGCTTGTAATCTAAGTTTTGTTGCTACTTTGTTGTATAAATCAATGGTTTAATCTTTGTTTACATCCCTTATTTCTTGTAGATTGCGCAATCTCTTTGTGGAGAGGACTTGATCATTAAAGGAATCAGCGTTCATATATCCAATGCCGAACCTAAGCACAATAGCAATAGACAGTTAGAAAGAAGTGGAAGATTTGGTGGTAATCCAGGTGGCTTTGGGAATCAGGGTGGATTTGGTAATAGTAGAGGGGGTGGAGCTGGTTTGGGAAACAATCAAGGTAGTAATATGGGTGGTGGGATGAACTTTGGCGCATTCAGCATTAATCCAGCCATGATGGCTGCAGCCCAGGCGGCGCTACAGAGCAGTTGGGGTATGATGGGCATGTTAGCCAGCCAGCAGAACCAGTCAGGCCCATCGGGTAATAACCAAAGCCAAGGCAACATGCAGAGGGAGCCAAACCAGGCCTTCGGTTCTGGAAATAACTCTTATAGTGGTTCTAATTCTGGTGCAGCAATTGGTTGGGGATCAGCATCAAATGCAGGGTCGGGCAGTGGTTTTAATGGAGGCTTTGGCTCGAGCATGGATTCTAAGTCTTCTGGCTGGGGAATGTAGACAGTTTGTGGTTGGTTGGTATAGAATGGTGGGAATTCAGATTTTTCTAAACTCATGGTAAGTATATTGTAAAATACATATGTACTAAGAATTTTCAAAATTGGTTTGTTCAGTGTGGAGTATATTCAGCAGTATTTTTGACATTTTTCTTTAGAAAAAGGAAGAGCTAAAGGAATTTTCTAAGTTTTGTTACATGAAAGGTTGAAATATTGAGTGGTTGAAAGTGAACTGCTGTTTGCCTGATTGGTAAACCAACACACTACAATTGATATCAAAAGGTTTCTCCTGTAATATTTTATCCCTGGACTTGTCAAGTGAATTCTTTGCATGTTCAAAATGGAAACCATTGATTAGAACTACATTCGTTACTCCTTGTTTTAATTTGAACCCCACCATATGGATTTTCTTCCTTAAGAAAGTCTCCTTTTGGGAGCTCATGGTGTCACAGTGTTTGGTTCTTTTGCTTTGTTTTTTTAACACTTGTCTCCCCTCATGTGCAAAAGTACACTATGAAGCCTTCATTTAATCTCTGCAGTTCATCTCATTTCAAATGTTTATGGAAGAAGCACTTCATTGAAAGTAGTGCTGTAAATATTCTGCCATAGGAATACTTCTGTCTACATGCTTTCTCATTCAAGAGTTCGTCATCACGCATCACAGGCCGCGTCTCTGACGGTGGGTGTCCCATTTTTATCCGCTACTCTTTATTTCATGGAGTCGTATCAACGCTATGAACGCAAGGCTGTGATATGGAACCAGAAGGCTGTTTGAACTTTTGAAACCTTGTGTGGGATTGATGGTGGTGCCGAGGCATGAAAGGCTAGTATGAGCGAGAAAAGGAGAGAGCGCGTGCAGAGACTTGGTGGTGCATAATGGATATTTTTTAACTTGGCGAGATGTGTCTCTCAATCCTGTGGCTTTGGTGAGAGAGTGTGCAGAGAGCAATGATAGCAAATAATGTACGAATGTTTTTTGCATTCAAAGGACATCCACATCTGTTGGAAGACTTTAAGTGAGTTTTTGTTCTTAGATAACCCACATTAGTTGAATGTGTTAAGTGAAACGATACTTGTACTCCCCCTACCCTTTGTCAACTGCTGTGAATGCTGTATGGTGTGTGTTCTCTTCTGTTACTGATATGTAAGTGTGGTCATGTGAACTGAAGCTGATGGGTTGAGAACATGGACTGAGCTTGTGGTGTGCTTTGCAGGAGTACTTGGAAGCAGAGTTCACCAGCGAGCTCAGGTGTCTCAAAGAAGGGTGGAAGTTCTAATGTCTGTTAGCTACCCATAAGAATGCTGTTTGCTGCAGTTCTGTGTCCTGTGCTTGGATGCTTTTTATAAGAGTTGTCAATGTTGGAAATTCTTAAATAAAACTGATTTAAATAATATGTGTCTTTGTTTTGCAGCCCTGAATGCAAAGAATTCATAGCAGTTAATTCCCCTTTTTTGACCCTTTTGAGATGGAACTTTCATAAAGTTTCTTGGCAATAGTTTATTTTGCTTCAAATAAACTTATTTGAAAAGTTGTCTCAAGTCAAATGGATTCATCACCTGTCATGCATTGACACCTGATACCCAGACTTAATTGGTATTTGTTCTTGCATTGGCCAAAGTGAAAAGTTTTTTGTTTTTTGTTTTTTGTTTTTTCTTTTGAAATCTAGTTTTTAATAAGTCTGGGTGACCGCACCTAAAATGGTAAGCAGTACCCTCTGGCTTTTTCTTAGTGCCTCTGCACATTTGGGTGATATTATTTACATGGCCTGTATAAATCTCCTGGGAAATCATGCCGTCTAAAAAGATTCTTATCTGGGGGAGTGGGCAAAATGTTGATTATTTTCAAATGCTTTGTAGCAAAGCATATCAATTGAAAAGGGAATATCAGCACCTTCCTGGTCTGGGATTTGAAAAGTGGAATTAATTGCAATAGGGATAAAGTAGAAGAAACCACAAATTACCTTGTGCCTGGAATCCATTAAGAAGCTTGATAGCTTTAAGAATTAGGGTGGGTTGTCTGTCTGGAAGCAAATGGGCTTTGTCCTCCAGGAGATGGGGTAATGTGGTAATGTTGAATAAAGTTGAATAAAATCGCTTACAAAACGTAGTCTCTCACAATGCATTGTTAATTATGTAAAAGCAATAACATTGATTGTTGTACTTTTTATGTAACTATGTGAGAGAGCTCTTTTTCTAGTTGGAAGAATGTGACATTTTTTGTGTTTGTAGTTTACTTAATGCCCTTACCTAATTAGATTATGATAAATAGGTTTGTCATTTTGCAAGTTACATGTTTTAAACATTTATAAATGAAGTCATCCTTTAGACTTGTAATCGCCACATTGTTTCATTATTCGATTTCCTCTGTAAAGGGATCTTGAGTTGTTTAAATTTTTTTTTCTGAATCTAAATCTGCATGATTTCCAAACCCTGTACCATCTGAATTTTGCATTTTAGCACTTGCACTATTACTCAGCAGCAGTAACATGGTAACACTTAAAATGGTACTCGGGGACCTCCAAAGACTAAACTGACAAGCCTTCAAGGAGCCCAGGGGTAAGTTAACGTGTCAACGGCATGGTTTGAATCCTTTATTTACACTTGTGTAAATTTTAGTTACTGGTCATAGAAGGCTTTCAATGTTGAGTAGCCTTTTATTAACATGTTTATGGTACTGCATAGATAACGGGTATTTATTTTACCCTAAAAAGATTTTGAAGTTTAGAAGTACTTAAACTATTTAGCAAAGATTTGTTTTTAAAAATCTATTTGGTCATCTAAATGCATTCATTCTAAAAATTTTTTGAACCAGTTAAATAAAAATTTTTATTGACACCACAGTTTAGTGTCTGGAGTCTTACTGAAAAACATGATTTCTTTTTATATGTGACGTATAGATGCTGGAAAGTTACCTTTAAAAATTGAGCCTCTAAAGAAAAAAATAAAAACTGAGTCTCAAGTAGTTGTACTTTATATGCGCAAGAGTAATTAGGCCAGGATTCACAGTAAACTTTTACATGGAATGTTAACTGTTAGCTAGACTGAAAAACTTAAGTGCTAGCTATTAAAACCTTTTAGGAAGGAATACCCAGCTAAAATCAAACGAGATTTTTAAGGTTAAATCAGCACTTAAGTTTTGTCCTTTGTAGGAAAAAGTAGGATGTTAACTACGTAATTCAAGAGAGAATGTGTACTAGTAAAGATTTTGTTGTTAGGAGCAAAGTAGCTCCTAACTGTGTAAGGGTTCTGTACTTGACTCAACTATTGTGTGATCTGTGCTCTTGTTAGGCATCACTGTGCCCAAATATTTTGTGTTCATTGTAAAGAGGAAAAACAAATGATCACAGTTTATAACATCACTAATTTATAATGCCATTTTTCATCTTGTGGAAATGGCCGAGTTTTGATTCAATCTTCTGAATTTGAACATTGTTCAGGTTATTTCCAATTGCTGGGAATATCCTTCCAGCTAAATTAAATTCGTAACATTGGAATTGCCAGGTCAAAGATGATGCATGCCTTTTCAGGGCTCTTTGGGAAGTTGATGTTGTCTTTCACAATGTGAAATAGTACTACTATTCACATTCCTTTTGTCTGACGATTTGATAAGTGAATAATTGTATCCCATGATTTTGTGGTATTGGTTTTTAACATGGAAATTTGAGTCAATACCTGGGCTGAAGTATCAGTGTTTCCAGCCTGCCTGCCCAAAAAAGGGATTCGAGGTTATTCCTGAATCAGTACTGCTACAACATATAAAGCACTTACAGAGATCAATAAGAACAAGTTTAAAAACAGTCAAAGAGCATGGCCAGGCAGTTTACAGAAATGCCAACAGCTAGTATGAGAAGATACTGGCCTTTTAAAGTAATTAAATGTAATTTGAGCAGTGACATTACATTGGATTGACAAAGGTGAATATCACTCTTGTGGCTTATGCCGCCTTGAGTCAGATGGGTAAGGTTGGAATTAAAACTGTGGAGTGGAGAAATGACAGCAGTCTCACCTGGAGTCTGTCCTTTGGGTGGAGCACCAGCTGCCATTTTCACAGTAACGATAAATGCTTGGGTTACGTGGCTGCCAGGGTCTTCACGGGCATTTCTAAAAATGAGGAATCCTTGACTGACTGCAGACATGCAAGTTAAAAATTATTTATTATGTTCTTGATCCAGGGAACATAGTTAATGACTTTTGTGTAGACTCCATACTGACCTGCCTCCCCACAATTCATGGAGCCCCAGGACACTATTCCTCCCACAAACCACCTCTGTGTTTCATTATCTAGAAAGACCAGTGCCCCTCCGCTGTCACCTCTGCAGCTATCCTTGCCCCCACTTTCTAAGCCAGCACAGAGCATGTTATCAGTTACACTTGCCCCTGGATAGGGCAGCTTTGCATATGCAGCACTACATTTTTGATGGTCAACAATTGGTATGTCAACATACATTAGATTTCTAGCAAGAAAACCCCTTTGGGTTAATCCCCATCCAGATGCAGTTCCAATGTCATTTGTCCTCATAAAGGATTCATCTTTTGGCAGACAAATAGGCGTGATGTTGCTATTCATTACAACTTTGTTACTCAGTTTAATCAGTGCTATGTCATTGTCAAAGCCGGCATCATGAGTATAACCTTCGTGTATAAAAACAGCTTCAGCCCAGGCTTGTGTATAATGAGGTGATAGTCTCTTGAGGGCGCCCAGTCGAATGTCCAGGGAGTTTGCATCATGTTTTTGCTCATAGACGACATGAGCAGCTGTTAAGACCCAGTTGTCATATAAAAGTGCACCTGCTGCTGTGGTTCCACCTAATACCAGGACTTGCCAAGGAAAATCACCAGGTTTTGCCTTTTGCCCTCCATATATACGCCCTCCTGTCGTACGGGCTGATAGTCCACAAACTGGAGAGAAGCAGACAAGTAGAGAGCCTTTGTAAAAATGTCATGTTTTTCTTAAATTATGGCCACTTTGAAGTATATATGCGATGTCAACCAAAAATTACATGAATTGGGGGCCGGGCGCGGTGGCTCAAGCCTGTAATCCCAGCACTTTGGGAGGCTGAGGCGGGTGGATCACGAGGTCAAGAGATCGAGACCATCCTGGTCAACATGGTGAAACCCCGTCTCTACTAAAAATACAAAAATTAGCTGGGCGTGGTGGCGCGTGCCTGTAGTCCCAGCTGCTCGGGAGGCTGAGGCAGGAGAATTGCCTGAACCCAGGAGGTGGAGGTTGCGGTGAGCCGAGATCGCGCCATTGCACTCCAGCCTGGGTAACGAGCGAAACTCCGTCTCAAAAAAAAAAAAAATTATATGAATTGATGGGTGACCACCTATACAGGCAAGTGAGGATATTTTAAAACATCACAGTTCAAAGACCTAATAAAACCTTTTGGTGTTTCTTAGCACCTCAGAAAAATGAGGTTAGTGAAAACTGACTTTTAGAAATTATTTTGTTTTGCTAAAATAATTTTGTCTATAAGATTGGACAGATTGGCCAGGCACAGTGTCAGGCCTGTAATCCCAGCATTTTGGGACGCTGAGTTGGGCAGATCACCTGAGGTCAGGAGTTCAAGACCAGCCTGGCCAACATGGTGAGACCCTGTCTCTCCTATATATGCAAAAATTAGCTGGGCATGGTGGCAGGCGCCTATAATTCTAGCTACTTGGGAGGCTGAGGCAGGAGAATCACTTGAACCTGGAGGGCAGAGGTTGCAGTGAGCCAAGTTACACCACTGCACTCCAGCCTGGGCTACAAGAGCAAAACTCTGTCTCAAAAAAAAAAAAAAAAAAAAAAAAAATTAACAGGGCAAGCAGGAATGGTCTGAGCGGATGGACTGGATGATGTGCATAGGAATTAGAAGGACGTAATTGTTTCTGTTTTCCTACTTGTAAAGTGGGTATGTAATCCTAAAAAAGCAGGAACTAAAAGTATCAAGATTTGCAAAATTACTTTTACCCTTGAACATACAAATGTTTTAGAAATTAAAACGTTGCAGCTGTGGCTAGGACTCTGCAGGTTCCGAAATTATGTTTTTGATCTAGTTGATTCTTCCAAACTAAATTTTATTGTATCTTTATTGCAAACTAAATATGCCCATTAATGTAGCATATATGTTTCCTGTTGTGGTAGTGGACTTAGGTTAAAAACTACAGACGTTATGTTAGGCAAATACCGGTTTAAAAATAATTTGAACCAAATAACACAAGGGTAATGAATACATTATTACTTTCCTGATTTTTTTTTTTTTAAATCATTCTACTCAACTGTTATCTTTGGAACCAATTCTGGTTAAAAAAAAAAAAAAAAATTAAGTACCATTAAAAGGCAAATTGCGGGCCGGTCGCGGTGGCTCACGCCTGTAATCCCAGCACTTTGGGAGGCCGAGGCGGGTGGATCACGAGGTCAAGAGATCAAGACCGGCCGGGCGCGGTGGCTCAAGCCTGTAATCCCAGCACTTTGGGAGGCCGAGG
>NW_022436983.1:5269553-5276291 GCF_009761245.1 Sapajus apella
CCTGAGTAGCTGGGATTACAGGCACGCGCCACCATGCCCAGCTAATTTTTTGTATTTTTAGTAGAGACGGGGTTTCACCATGTTGACCAGGATGGTCTCGATCTCTTGACCTCGTGATCCACCCGCCTCGGCCTCCCAAAGTGCTGGGATTACAGGCTTGAGCCACTGCGCCCGGCCCGGAGGCTTTTTTTCTTTTAGGACCCTGAGGAATTTCGGGTGAATGTCGGCCGAGAGGTTGCTTATCCTCCACGGTGGCTCTCCGGGGCCCTGCGAAAGAACAGGGGGTGCCTCCCCAGAGGCCCCCATGGTGGGAGTGGCCGCCCGGGCGAGATTCTGAGATGGCTTTTGTCTGGTGATAACAAAAAGAGAATATCTCGCTGGGGAACTCCAAATGTTGTATTTGACCGGAGCATAGAAAGTTACCACAAGACAAAAGTATGCCAGATTGCAGGGTCATTTATTATGCTGGCGACCACAGAGGACTCACGTCTCTCCAACCTGTGGTGCCAAAAGGAGGGTGCCATGATTTTGTATACCTGAAAAACCACCTTGGGAGTGGGGGTGAGGGGCGGGGATGGGGATGATAAGGTTTCGGACATTTCAAGGGCTAGGGGATTCTGTGATTCACCTCCTGGGTGGAGACAAGGGCGGGGGTCTCTGGACATTCCAAGGGCTAGGGGATTCTGTGATTCACCTCAGTGGTTTACAGAAGTCAAGATATACATTTGTTTACACATCACAGATTTTAGCAGTTACTGATAAGAAAAGGTAAGCAGCTTTACATAGTTTTGAAGAACCGGCCGGGCGCGGTGGCTCAAGCCTGTAATCCCAGCACTTTGGGAGGCCGAGGCGGGTGGATCACGAGGTCAATAGATCGAGACCATCCTGGTCAACATGGTGAAACCCCGTCTCTACTAAAAATATGAAAACATTAGCTGGGCATGGTGGCGCCTGCCTGTAATCCCAGCTACTCGGGAGGCTGAGGCAGGAGAATTGCCTGAACCCAGGAGGCGGAGGTTGCGGTGAGCCGAGATCGCGTCATTGCACTCCAGCCTGGGTAACATGAGTGAAACTCCGTCTCAAAAAAAAAAAAACAAAAAAACCCCAAAAAACATAGTTTTGAAGAACAAACTAGCAGTTCTATTTACAGAGGCCAAGGACAGTAGTTATTGTGAGGAGCATGGGGCAGCCATTTCAACTTATCTAAAAACAGTCTTGCATTTTATAAAATAGTTTTGCTCCGGTTCTGGCTCTAGGCCAGCACAATATCACACCTAGGCAACAGTGTGCCTTGCTTGACTTCAAGCTCCTTCTAAAGGGGAGGTAGACGAGACTGCTAAAGAATTGCTAGGCATAGGCTGAGTGCAGTGGCTCACGCCTGTAATCCCAACACTTTGGAAGGCCAAGGTGGGTGGATCACCTCAGGTCAGGAGTTTGAGACCAGCCTGGCCAAGATGGTGAAATCCTGTCTATATGAAAAATACAAAAAAATTAACTGGGTGTGGTTGCCGAAACCTGTAGTCTCAGCTACTCGGGAGCCTGATACAGGAGAATCGCTTGAACCTGGGAGTCAGAGGTTGCAGTGAGCTGAGATTGCACCACTGCCTTCCAGCCTGGTGACAGGGCAAGACTCAAAAATAAAAAATAAAAAACGTTGTTAGGCGGCAGCTCCCATGGACCTGTTCAGGACACAAGATTCATGAAAGCAGCATGTGGTGGTACACACCTGTAATCCCAGCTACTCGGGAGGCTGAGGCAGGAGAATCACTTGAACCCAAGAGGTGGAGGTTGCAGCTGAGTCGAGATTGTGCCACTGCACCCCAGCCCAGGCGACAGTGAGACTCTGTCTCAAAAAAAAAAAAAAACCCAAAAAACCAAAAGCCCTCAAATGTACAGCACTGTGAACCCAGGAATGCCACTTGATTTCAGGTCACAAAAACAGGATTGGCTGGGCACGGTGGCTCATACCTGTAATCCCAGCAGTTTGGGAGGCCAAGGTGGGTGGATCACTTGAGGTCAGAAGTTCGAGACCAGTCTGGCCAACATGGTAAAAATCCCATCTCTACTAACACAAAAATTAGCGGGCATGGTGGCATGCACCTGTAATCCCAGCTACTTGGGAGGCTGAGGCATGAGAATTGCTTGAACCTGGAAGGCAGAGGTTGCAGTGACCTGCAATCACACCACTGCACTTCAGCCTGGGTGACAGAGTGAAACCCTGTCTCAAAAAAACCAAAACCAAAACCTAAAAACCAAAAAAAAAAAAAAAAACAAAAAAAAAAACCAAAAAACCTAGCATTGAGAAAACCAGGTGTTAGCATGAAAGGTTTTCCCTAGATTCAGACCAACATACCTCAAAAATCCAGTTCACTATCCCACCCAAGTGCCTAAAAAGTGTTATTTTTAAAAGGGAAAACGGGAGAGAAAGGTGGCCAGTGGCTGCCGTTGAAGGAAACAGTTTAAATGGGGCTGCCACAGGTTATGTGCTCTAGAGTCTAGAGACACTTGTTAGGCAGTTAGCACTTGAGAGCCATTTTTAAAGCCTTCCGTTCAACCAGGCAGACAGCTGTGGTTATGAGTGGGAACAATTTTGGTTATTATGTGGTGTGGCTTGGTTGAAATGCTTATGGCAAGCTGCCTCCGTGAGCACACAGCCTTCTGCTCCTCAATTCTCTCCCACCTCCAACCCAGCAGCCCTTTCCCCTCTTCCTGGAGCACAGGCCCAGCCATGGCCTCCACTCTGTCACTGCACAGTTCTTGACCCACACACACTGTGTGTGCTCTGCATCCTCCTCCGTCTGGCCGCAGATGCTCCCCGAGCGACCTGACCTTGAGCTCCAGCTGTTCTTCCAACTCCCCAAGACCTGCATCTCTACCCCATGGCTCAGGAGTTCTGGATCTGGGGTCTGATGGATCAGTAAAACTGTGCAAACACATCTAGAGACTGACACTGGGCTATGAACTTTTTATTTGGATAAATGAACATTTGAAAAGATTTCAAACTCCTGTGGAAGGTTCTTGTCTTTTAAAAAACAAACAGAAGGCCGGGAGCGGTGGCTCACGCCTGTAATCCTAGCAATTTGGGAGGCCAAGGTGGGTGGATTACCTGAGGTCAGGGGTTTGAGAACAGCCTGGCCAACATGGTGAAACCCTGTCTCTACTAAAAATACAAAAATTAGTTGGGTGTGGTGGAGGGCGCCTGTGATCCCAGCTACTTGGGAGGCTGAGGCAGAAGAATTGCTTGAACCCAGGAAGTGGAGGTTGCAGTGAGCCGAGATGGTTCCACTGCATTCCAGCGTGGAGGACGGAGGAAGACTCCATCTCATAAAAACCCAAAGAAACGAACAAACACAAAAACATTGTTACAAAGACAAAACCAGTATGGAAAACTTCCAAGTAAAAGGTGCAGCATCATTTAAACTCTCTGGGAGAATGTTCTCATTCGCCTCTAACCAGTGCTAAGGCCGCTGCACCTGCTCAGCCAGCCTTAGGCCCATGGCTTTAGCTAACAGTGGTTCCCAATCACCAGCAGGCGGAAGAATCAGCAGGAGAGGCGGGTGAGCACAGCGGCCCAGGGTGGCCTCTAGGCCTGCTCGGCACTGGCTTCTGACAAGCCCCCTGTCTGGACTGTTGGAGGCCTCTGCTTCGAGCAGTGCTGCCCACAGTGCTCTCTGGAAGTCTCTTGCTCCTCAGGGTCCAGTCCGAATGCCTGTTTCACGAGACCTCTCAGGCCATCCTCAGTATAAAATAATTTCTCACTTTGGCTGGGCGAGGTGGCTCACGCCTGTTAATCCCAGCACTTTGGGAGGCCGAGGCGGGTGGATCACCTGAGGTCGGGAGTTTGAGATCAGCCTGACCAACGTGGAGAAAGCCTGTCTCTACTAAAAATACAAAATTAGCCAGGCATGGTAGTGCATGCCTGTAAGCCTAGCTACTTGGGAGGCTGAGGCAGGAGAATCGCTTGAACCTGGGACGTGGAGGTTGCAGTGAGCGGAGATCACACCATTGCACTCCAGCCCGGGCAACAAGAGCAAAACTCCATCTCAAAACAAAACAAAAATTTCATGAGTGGTGACTCATGCCTGTAATCCCAACACTTTGGAAGGCCTTGGTGGGCAGATCACTTGAGGTCAGGAGTTCAAGACCAGTCTGGACAACATGGTAAAACACTATCTCTCTTAAAAATACAACATTTAGGTGGGTGTGGTAGTGGGCACCTGTAATCCCTGCTACTTGGGAGGCTGAGACAGGAGAATCACTTGAACCTGGGAGGCAGAAGTTGCAATGAGCTGAGATCACACCACTGCACTCCAGCCACGCCACTGCACTCCAGCCTGGGTGACGAGAGTGAGAGTCTGCCTAAAAAAAAAAAAAAAAAATCCACCCGTGGGGCCAGGTGCAGTGGCTCGTGCCTGTAATCTCAGCACTTTGGGAGGCTGAGGTGGGTGGATCGCCTGAAGTCAGGAGTTCAAGATCAGCCTGACCAACATGGCGAAACCTCATCTATTCTAAAAATACAAAAATCAGCCAGGCGTGATGGCAGGCGGCTGTAATCCCAGCTACTTGGGAGGCTGAGGAAGGACAACTGCTTGAATCCAGGAGGCGGAGGCTACAATGAGCTGAGATTGCGCCACTGCACTCCAGCCTGGACAAGAGCAAAACTCCGTTTAAAAAAAAAAAAAATCCACCTGTCTGTTTTTGATCGCAGAAACTACCATTTTTTGGCAGTGACTGTTCTTTGTCCAGTCTGTTCTTACCAAATTCGGCAATAATAGAACCCGGGGCTTTTAGCTGGACACATGGATGACTGAAATAGTGACATTTCCTAGTACCACTTGCTGTGGTCACGTGACTAAGTACTGACCAACGGGAAGTAGAAATAGGCAGTATCTTATTCAGAGACTGGGTCCTCTTCTTTCCTCCTGCCAGCTGACTGGATTGAGAATGTAATAGCTGGAGCAAGGGCAGTCACCCTGCACCATGAGGTGGCAGCCTTGTGTTTGAGCTGAGGACAGTAAAAGGAGATAGAAGCCTGTGTCTGATGATCATGAGCGTCATACTAGCTCTGGACCAACTATATTTACAAAAGAGGAAAATCATCTCTCTTGTTAAGTCACTAATAGTTTGGCTTTTCTGTCACTTTCAACCAGTCTAGTCCTAGCTAATACAAACTCAAGCCTGTCTTAGGACAGGGGTGTCCTGTCCTGTTCTGCTTGACTGAGAGCTCTCTGACCGCAGTGATTTGTGATTTAGCTTGGTACACCCCAAAGGGTATTATATACAGTTGGCAATCTCAATAATTCGTGGGATGGATTTCAAAGAAAAACCATTCTTAGTTTAAGTATTTGTAAAAAATAATGGCATTCTGTGCTTTCTTGATTTAATAACCCATCTCAGGATTCAAATAACATGGAATTCCAAAGAAATAATCAGAGATTGGGTCACAAATTTATATAAGGAGTTCACTGCTGCATTATTAAGAACAGTATTGAAAATGAAAACCTAAATGTTTAACATGGGGGTTGGCAAAAATAAATCTTACATTGAGAAAAGTCTCATAATATAAACTTTAAGGTGAAAAATAATAGAAACATAAACTCAAGTTTGTAAATTTAAAAATCTATCTATATACACATAGCAAAAGCTTTTAAGGAAATAAAGCAAAATGTTAAAGATGATCTCGTCCAGGTGTGGTGGCTCATGCCTGAAATCCCAACACTGGGAGGTCAAGACGTGAGGATCGCTTGAGGCCAGGAGTTCAAGACTGGCCTGGGCAACACAGCCAGAACCCGTCTCTAAAACATAAGAAAAACTACCCAGGTGTGGTGGCATGTGCCTGTTGTCTCAGCTACGTGGGAGGCTGAGGTGGCAGGTTCACTTGAGCCTGAGAGGTCAAGGCTGCAGTGAGCCGAGATCACACCACTGCTGAACTCCAGACTGAGCAACAGAGTGAGAACCTGTCTCAAAAAAAGGAAAAAAAAAAAATGAGCACCTTGGTGTGGTAGGACCATCGATGATTAAAATTTTACTTTTGCATTTTATTTTTTTTTGAGACGGAGCCTCGTTTTGTCGCCAGGTTGGAGTGCAGTGGCGTGATCTCGGCTCACTGCAACCCCTGCCTCCTGCGCTCAAGGGATTCTCCTGCCTCAGCCTCCCGAGTAGCTAGGACAATAGGCGCATACCACTATGCCCAGCTAATTTTTGTATTTTTAGTAGAGACGGGATTTCACCATGTTGACCAGGATAGTCTCGATTTCTTGACCTCGTGAACCACCCGACTTGGCCTCCCAAAGTGTTGTGATTACAGATGTGAGCCACTGGGCCTGGCCTTGCATTCTACTGTATTTCCAATATTTCTTGCAATGAACATCTTGTTACTTCTACAATCAGAAAAGAAACAAAGTGGATTAAAAAAAAAAGATAAGCCGGGCGCGGTGGCTCAAGCCTGTAATCCCAGCACTTTGGGAGGCCGAGGCGGGTGGATCACGAGGTCAAGAGATCGAGACCAGGCTGGGTGCGGTGGCTCAAGCCTGTAATCCCAGCACTTTGGGAGGCCGAGGCGGGTGGATCATGAGGTCAAGAGATCGAGGCCATCATGGTCAACATGGTGAAACCCCGTCTCTACTAAAAATACAAAACATTAGCTGGGCATGGTGGTGCGTGCCTGTAATCCCAGCTACTCAGGAGGCTGAGGCAGGAGAATTGCCTGAACCCAGGAGGTGGAGGTTGCGGTGAGCC
>NW_022436983.1:5276391-5283928 GCF_009761245.1 Sapajus apella
AAAAAAAAAAAAAAAAAAAAAAAAAAAAAAAAAAAAAAAGAAAGGAACAGAGTAGAGAACAGGTCCTCAGGAGCCATGGCTGATGCTAGAGCACCTTACCAGTTCCTTTCCCAATGGCATTTTTTACCAGCTGGCTCCATTCACGTTATCTGAAGGCTCGAGAAGGAAGTGAAACGGCCCAGAGAACCCCCTAAAAGTGGAGGCGGATGACCATCACGCCTTGTGCTTTGCAGGTGCTGCCTGCTTCTGAGTCCCAGGAATTTGTCTCGTATTCCTCCTTGGGTGTGACTCTGGATTCTCTAGAAGTCACGGTAACCCCAGGGCACACTTACCTGCCCAGACAGCTGAAGATGATTGCCTAAACAGGATGGGATCTATCCTTCCTGCCAGAGCTGTGGCGGCAGCAAAATAAAAATCAGGAATCAACTTTCTTCCAGGAAGAATTTTTTTTAATGGTTTAAAAATATGTCTGTACAAAAGCAGCACCAACATCTGGTGCTTCTGGTCCGTGGGCGCTGCGTGTCTTCCAGGACTATCTCTGCGGCCAGTTGTACCTGAAGCCTCTGCAGAGACAGTACAAAAACAACAGTTATTTCTTCCAGGTTGGTTGGACGTTCTCAGATAGTTTACAAGATGGTGCAAACCTTAATCATGCAGAACGGGGGAGAATGGTTTGTTCAGGGGTCCCAGGGACCTTGGTGGCCCACTAGAGTTGGCTGAGCTGAGCAGCATCTAAAGGATGCAGACCTGTCCTTCCTGCCCTCGGGGAAGTCCCCTGACCTCAGGGTCAGCTTGATTATTAGGATGTTATGCTTTTAACAAAAACATTTGGCCGAGTGCAGTGGCTCGTACCTGTAATCCCAGTACTCTGAGAGGCTGAGGCGGGAGGATCAACTGAGGCCAGGAGTTTGAGACCAGCCCAGCCAACAAGGCAAAACCCCATCTCTACTAAAAATACAAAAACATTAGCCTGGCATGGTGGCAGGCACCTGAAATCCCAGCTGCTTGGGAGGCTGAGGCGAGAGACTTGCTTAAACCCAGGAGGCAGAAATTGCACTCCAGCCTGGGAGACAGAGTGAGACTGCCACAAAAGAGACCAAACCGCTCTTCAACAACAAGGATAACCCACACATGCTTCCTTTTTCCTCATTCCTAACAGGCTGGTCCAGGAAAATTTCACAACTATTCATGCCTATTTTCACTGAGTGACTCCAGGAAACAGTAACTGGAGAGCCAGGCACAAGGGGAATCTGCGTCCTGGGGCGCAGTGCCTGCCGATGTGATGTGTAGCACAGAGCTAATCACCTCCTGCCCTTGTTTTATGAGTGTCGAGGGGGACCTGGCTGTGGGAGTTTCTCTGAGTCTTCCTGTTGAAGCCCCTGGGCAGTGGCTCCGCAGCTGCTCCCCACCAACAGCACCACGCACGGCACATGCTCTCTCACTGGGCTCCCTGGGCCACGCAGCTGTCCACCACGTACCTGTCTGATTTTCCAGTTGGAAAGGACATGCTTTTGTTTCCCAATGACTGTTTAATTTTTTTGGCTGCAATACATTTCTGAAAAGATAAGAAACATTGAAGCTGGGTGGCCACCATGACCACAAGACATGCAGAAAAACACACCTGAGCTCAGGTGGCCGAAGATTCTAGCACCACAGTTGTGACTTTTGATTCCTGGCAAGAGGACATTTCTGTGTTTCTGAAGGCAAGGCTGCTCAGATGTGCAAGCAAGAGGAACAGGAGGGCCCCAAGCAGCCCTGCCTCCCACGCGTGGAATCTGCGGCCATGCTGGTTGCCTGCCAGCGGCACCAACACCCACGTGGGGCGAATGCAGGCTTGTGCTGGCCCCAAACGGGGTGCTTTTGACCTGCAGCTATAGTTCCCATGGTAGGAAACACAAATAATACCTTTAAAACCACACAGCAGCTTTTACGACCTCATTTTATGAGTTGCTGGGGTAGTTGATGGGTATTGTCTACACTTGGGAAGAAATGAGGTGAGGAAAAAGATATGCAAAGAAATGGATTCCTAGATGGGCCTGTCTTCTCAGCAGGGGAAGAGGTCAAAAATAGGTGCTACTGGTGTGCTCAAATCCTCCAGGGACAGTTCTTACCTTGCCGGACAGGGTCTGTTTGTTTGGATCAAACTGGGAAGAAGCTTTGGATTTGCTTATTCCTGAAAGGTAAGAGATGAGAAAGCCCTGCAGTCAGGTCAGTGAGTTACCACACATCACAGGCTCACAGCGAGGCCGGGACCACGACACTCGGGGAAGCCTTGGCTGTCAGAGTGCAACCCACATTACGATGAGGGGCTCGTGGCTCATGTAAATGAACACATGGTGATCCTGGTCCCTGCGGGCAGTCCGAAGACCAGGCCTGCTTCTCTCGACTCTAGTCCCAGGAGGTTAGGGACAGGTGGCTAGAGCAGTGGCCCCTGCATGTGACGAAATGCATTCTGATCTCTGTGCTGGGTGACACCATCAGGAACTTGGGCTCTGAGGCGACACTCCTATATAAAGCAACACTGCATGTTGCTCTGGAAGCTGCTAGAGCCGGGAATGCCACCTGCAGCCCCTTCAAAGCAGGCGGACTCTCAGAGCCCAGGCAGCCCTAGGGCTTCATGTCACAGGCATTGAGATTTTTCAACAAACAAAATCTTCACCGTGTGTTGTGTCTGCGTGTTTTTCTGGGCACAAGTTACAGTGAGGAAGGACGGAGTGCTGGTCCCAATGGAAGTGACAGGTGATCTTGCTAACCCACCACAGAGGCCACCGTGACAGTGAGCTCCTGTGGAGGAGGTGGTGATGGGGCTGCAGGCATCTGTCCACATTGCCATGGCCCCTCTGGACCACTCCAATAATTCCTGGCTAACGCTACGCCTCATGCAGGACTGACTCGGCCGCTATGTTGCGGTCTCTTTACTCTATGGCTTCCTCCCACCTGACGCATACAGATGTCCCTGTCTGGGCCCCAGAACTTCCTCACCAGCAAAAGCCTTGAAATCTGACTGGCTATAGTCGTAAGGCGTAAAATCTTTTTCTGGTGGCCCTGGGTCCTTTGGCTTCTTGGAAATTTTGAGTCGTTTCTTCTCCTGTTTCTGTTCTGGGGTCCTTGGGTCACTTGTTGTTCGCTCTCTCTTCTTCGCAGCATTTTCTAGCTGTAGACCAGGAACACACGTGTGTGAGGAACAGGGAGGCGCATGGGAAAGGGAACCCCACTGGCCTCAGCAGTAGCCAGGACCCAGCTGCCTAAGTGGTTAGAAGAACAGTCAGTGGCCGGGCCCACTTATAGGCTCACGCCTATAATGCCAGCACTTTGGGAGGCTGAGGTGGGTAGATCAAGAGGTCAAGAGATCGAGACCATCCTGACCAACATGGTGAAACCCCATCTCTACTAAAAATACAAAAAATTAGCTAGGTGTGGTGCGCATGCCTATGTCCCAGCTACTTGGAAGGCTGAGGCAGGAGAACTGCTTGAACCCAGGAGTCGGAGGCTGCAGTGAGCCGAGATTGTGCCACTGCACTCCAGCACTCCAACTTGGCGACAGATAAAGACTTCGTCTTAAAAAAAGAATAGTCAGTGGTGGGAGAAGAGTAGTGGCTGGAACATCCAGACCAACACTCTGGGTTAGTTGAAACAAATTCCTCACTGGACAATGACATGAGGTCATTTAAGAAAGACAAGCAGGTCAGGTGCAGTGGCTCACGCCTCTAATTCCAGTGCTTTGGGTGTCCGAGGTAGGAGGACTGCTTTAGGCCAGGAGTCTGAGACCAGCCTGGGCAACACAGCAAGACCCGTTTCTACAAAAAATGAAGAAAACCTAGCCAGGCAAGGTGGTGTGTGCTTGCAGTCCTGGCTACTTGGGAGGCCAAGGTGGGAGGATTGCTTGAGCCCAGGAGTACAAGACTGCGATAAGCTAAAATCACACCACTGTACTCCAGGCTGGGCAACAGGGTGAGGGTAAGACCATGTCACTATTTTTTAAAAAAGTAAATGAAAAAAAAAAAGAAAAGAAAAGGCAGGGGGCAGGGGTTAAGAATTTGAGTGACAGCCTGGGCAACACTGTGAGACCGTCTCCACCAAAAACAATAACAAAAGATAGCTGGGCATGGTGGTGTGTGCCCATGGTCCTAGCTACTTAGGTGGCTGAGGTGGGAGGATCGTTTGAGCCCAGGAGTTTGAGGCTGCAGTGAGCTATGACTGCACCCCGGCCTGGGCGACAGAGGTGGACCCTACTTCAACAAACAAACAAACAAACAGACATTCTGTAGGGCAGAGCAGGACACACAGGCTTCAACGCTGTAACCTCAGTACCTTTTCTACTACTACAGTTCAGTGGTCTGGCATATTTACCACAAACGCGGGGAAAGAAGGGCAAGAGGAATTACAGTATCAGCACTGTGGAGGTTTTGGAAATGAGGTGGACCCTAATGGCTACGCTAAGGTGACCTGGAATGACGGCAGCACTTAATATAAAGCACAGGGCAAGCCCCTAAGACACCCGAGGGAGACCCTGTCCATAGCAGGGGCATCGTTTCTCAAAGGAAAAAGAAGAGAAAAGCCGGCACGTACCGCGGCCTGCTGTCGGACGGAGACGGCCTGCTCTGCTGCAGCGCTGTATGCTTCCTTTGCTTGTTCCCGTGCAGCTGCAAGGGAGAGAACTGTCTCTGGAGTTGCTGAATCCAGCAACCACCCTCCTCCATCTCCATCCTCCTCCAACTTGGCCTAGCCACAGGGCTTGTCACAGCTGATCTCCCCTCCCTCTCAGCTCCCTGGTCTCCCAACCTCTACAGGACAGGCTGCCTGGGACTTAGGCTGCCTGGGACTCAGGCTGCAGTGCTCTGCCCACCTTCACCTACACGTGAGCTGATCCTCCCCAGCCCTGCCTGCTCCTCTCCTGTGAACCCGAACGCTCAGTGGCCTGTGGACCTGAGGGTGTTTAACAGGATCGTCACCATCATGGACAAGCCCACTCAAACCAGCTACTTTGGCTGCCAGCCACTCCAGCTTTCCAGCTGCTCAGGACAAAGCCGTCATCCAAGGCTCACTCCTTTCTCTTACATGTCACATCCACCTCATCATCAAATGCTGTCAGCTTTGCTACAGGCTAGATCCAGGCTCTGACGGCTTCTCACCACATCCCCTGCTCCCATGCTGGTCTCCAAGCCACCATCCCGTGTCACCTGGGTCACTGTCGCATCGCCTATCCCTTCCCCGGCTCTCGTCCTTTCCTCTCTAGTCTACTCTCAACACAGCAGCCAGAGGGCCACAGCCCCCTCCTGGCTTCTGAACTCGGAGTGAAAGCCAGCGTCAACCTGTGGGCCCCTGCTGGCTCCTTCCCCATCTTCCTGCTCTTCTCCTGTTCTGCTCCTGTGGGCCCACTTGCTGCTGCTGAGCATGCCCAGTGAACTACCCCAGGGCCCCTGGGCTCGCTGTGCTGTGGCTCCAGAACACTCTTCGCTAGGCTGCTCAGGTGTCTCAATGTCACATTCATTAGACTGCCTTCTCCAGCCACCGTCAGGACATAGCTACAGCACCCCCAGCACTTCCCACAGTCAATATACACAGCACCTGCTGCCATCTGATGAGAGGGACACTGAGTACCCACCATCCCTCAGCAGAAGGGAAGCCCAACAGGGCAGGGCTGTGCCAATTTCACTCGTGGCCGGATCTGGCACTTGGCTGAAACAGCTGATGTCAACAGCCGTCCCTTAGCAGCCGACTGAGTGACAGGGAAGTGAACGCTACCTGTTTGCTCAGCTGCCTTCTTCTTGTCAGTTTCCTTAGACTCTTTTTGCGCTTGTATCTGAGCCAGCTTCCAACGGTTGCTGATCTATAATGAAAGCAAATATAACCAAAAAAATCCTCCGAAGTCAGCCACCTAAGTCTTCCTTTTCACGAGGTGATGTAGGGCGGGTTAACCTAAGTACACATTTCTTTCTTTTTTTTTTTTTGAGACGAAGTTTCGCTCTTTTTGCCCAGGCTGGAGTGCAATGGCAAAATCTCGGCTCACTGCAACCTCTGCCTTCTGGGGTCAAGCAATTCTCCTGCCTCAGCCTCTCAAGTAGCTGGGATTACAGGCATGCGCTACCATGCCCGGCTAATTTTGTATTTTTAGTAGAGACAGGGTTTCTCCATGTTGGTCAGGCTCGTCTTGAACTCCTGACCTCAGGTGATCCGCCCACCTCAGCCTCCCAAAGTGCTGGGATTACAGGTGTGAGCCACCACGCCCAGCCTAGAAGTACACACTTCTAAGTCATAAATTTCAAATCTAAGGGCATGAAACATAAATCTCTCTTTTTCTTTTTTTTTTTAAAGACAGGGTTTCACCATGTTAGGCAGGCTGGTTTTGAACTCCCGGCCTCAGGTGATCCGCCCGCCTTGGCTTCCCAGAGTGCTTGGATTACAGGTGTGAGCCACCACTCCCAGCCGAAACACAAATCTCATGCTGGGCCGGGCGTGGTAGCTCACGCCTATAATCCCAGCACTCTTGGAGGCTGAGGCGGGCGGATCACCTGACCAACATGGTGAAACCCCATCTTAAAAAAAAAAAAAAAACAAATCTCATGCTGGCTTTACTGCTAAAATCCTTATTAAGGAGGACAAAATACCAAAGAACTACTGTCCTCCAGGCACTGGGACATCTGGCATCTTGTTCAATCCCCCTGTAACTCTAAGTCAAAGGCACTGTCATCACCCTCTCTTTAGAGATGAACAAACAGGCTTGGGGAGGCTAAATAACTTGTCCAAGGGACAGGGCCAGGAAATGACAGAGGTAGACTCAAGGCTGGGCTTCCACACGTCTGCTGTGTTACTTCCTGACACCATACTGACCTACAGCATCAGAACACACGTAGGTGACACTGAGCTTAACACACGGGATGTGTGGTTGTTCAGTGTGCCACAACCCGTGGGAGGAAAGAGGAGAGAAGGCAGAAGCCCCATCTGATTCCTCACTTTTAAAAACAGCAAGCTAACTCAGGGACAGGAATGGGGCCGGGAGGCCTCTCAGTCTTGCCTAATGGAAGAGCTCTGCTGCCGTGCAGAGGGAGCCAGTCGGCTTTGCGATCTAAGCAGACACTTCCTGCAGGGAGGAAGGAGGCTGGGAATGGTGGTTCACATGCTAGCTCCCAAGAGCACCTTAAGGGGGTCCCAGGGAGGTGTGTCCTCATTCTTACTCATCATGCTGGTAAAAACAAGACAGATAAATAAGACAGAGTGTTTTAAAGTTAAAGCTGGCCGGGCGCGGTGGCTCAAGCCTGTAATCCCAGCTCTTTGGGAGGCCGAGGCGGGTGGATCACGAGGTCAAGAGATCGAGACCACCCTGGTCAACACGGTGAAACCCCGTCTCTACTAAAAATACAAAAAATTAGCTGGGCACGGTAGCGCGTGCCTGTAATCCCAGCTACTCAGGAGGCTGAGACAGGAGAATTGCCTGAACCCAGGAGGCGGAGGTTGCGGTGAGCCGAGATCGCGCCATTGCACTCCAGCCTGGGTAACAAGAGTGAAACTCTGTCTCAAAAAAAAAAAAAAAAAAAAA
>NW_022436983.1:5284028-5327237 GCF_009761245.1 Sapajus apella
AAAAAAAAAAAAAAAAAAAAAAAAAAAAAGTTAAAGCTGTCACCTTTAAGAGCCTTAAAGTAACAGATATCTGTAAAAAATGCATCAAGCTGTATATTTAATATTTGTGTACTTTATTGCATATAGATTAAACCTCAATTAAAAAAACAAAAATGAAGAATTCTTTCTTATAAGGCTTCCAAGTGCTTTTGAGAATCTGACTGAAGTTCTGGGCCCTGTCCCTAGAAATAACGTTTCGAAAAAAAAGGGCTTTTGCATTCATTTTCGGGGGATTCACAAATGAGATGAGCTTGTCCAAAACAGAAACCTGGTACAAATAATTAAGAAATCCCGGCCGGGCGCGGTGGCTCAAGCCTGTAATCCCAGCACTTTGGGAGGCCGAGGCGGGTGGATCACGAGGTCAAGAGATCGAGACCATCCTGGTCAACATGGTGAAACCTATTAAAAATACAAAAAATTAGCTGGGCATGGTGGTGTGTGCCTGTAATCCCAGCTACTCAGGAAGCTGAGGCAGGAGAATTGCCTGAACCCAGGAGGCGGAGGTTTCGGTGAGCTGAGATCACGCCATTGCACTCCAGCCTGGGTAACATGCGTGAAACTCCGTCTCAAAAAAAAAAAAAAAAAAAAAATCCCCTTTTCTTAGAAAGTCTGTTTTAGAACAGGGGACAAGTCCACTTACTTCATAGATTTTCGTTGATGGATCGAACTTCGCTGCCTGAGAGACGGGAGCGCGACGTCCCAGTGAAGGCAGAAACTGAAGAAAGGAAATGAGTGTGTGAAATGCTGCCCGAATGGAATCTAGACCCACAGGGCAGAGGCACTCAGATGGGGGGTTGCTGGTGTCATGTCTGCATCTTTGCCTGGATACCAGGAAAGTTGACACACTGGATTCAGAGGCTCCCTTCTGAGGTAACAGCAAGCACAGTTGCCGGCATCTCTGTATACCTTGTCAGCCCTGAGCACACAAAACTACTACTCACCATCCTAAATGGATTTTCAAAGGACTCCATGATGTTCTGGGCTTTTTTCTGTGCAACTGTCAACGGACCCTTCTTATTGTCTTCAGCACTAGGTTCCTGCAGAGACAGACAAAGAAATGATCACTAATAACCACGATCATCTGTGACATCAAGATGCAAGCAAGAGAGCAACAGTTAACAGTGATTTTCCTTTTTTTTTTTTTGAGACAGAGTCTCCCTCTGTTGCCCAGGCTGGAGTGCAGTGGCACGATCTCAGCTTAATGAACCCTCCACTTCCTGGGTTCAAGCGATTCTGCTGCCTCAGCCTCCCGAGTAGCTGGGATTACAGGCACATGCCACCATGCCTGTCTAATTTTTGTGTTTTTAGTAGAGATGGAGTTTCACCATATTGGCCAGGCTGGTCTTGAACTCTTGCCCTCAAGTGATCCACCTGCCTCGGCATCCCAAAGTGCTGAGGTTAAGGTGTGAGCCACCACACTCAGCCAGTAACAGTTATTAATACCAATGGCTAAGGCTAATTTTCATACATTCTCCTCCGTATAGGGTGCCGTGCCTGCAACAGCACACAGTAGCGTTTCATTATCAACGTGCTGGATCACTAAATTCTCACCATATCCTCACTGCCTATGAGGTGGTATCACTCTCACCACCTTACAGAGGAGGAATCTGAGGGCTACAGAGGTTGTGACAGTCTTCCGGAGGCTGGCAGTGAACATGAGCAGAACAGGGATTTAAACCCAGCATGGTCTGGCTCTAGAATTTGAGGTCTTATTTGATGTCTGAATTTTATTTTATTGATTGACTGACTGAGACGGAGTCTCATTCTGTCACCCAGGTTGGAGTGCAGTGGCATGATCATGGCTTACTGCAACCTCTGCCTCCCGGGTTCAAGTGATTGTCCTGCCTCAGCCTCCTGAGAAGCTGGGATTACAAGCATGAGGAAAAATGCCTGGCTAATTTTTGTATTTTTAGTAGATATGGGGTTTCACCATGTTGGCCAGAAGGGTCTCAAACTCCTGACCTCAGGCGATCTGCCAGCCTTGCCCTCCCACAGTGCTGGGATTACAGGTGTAAGCCACTGTGCACAGTCTGAAATTTAATATTTCATATATTTATAGGGAATCATTGAAACTATGCAACAAAATGCTGCTTCCAGATGGGTTCATAAATATGAGCCATCCTTTTACTTCATTTGTTATTATGCCCCTTGCCACACAGAGTGCAAGGAGCCCACAGCCCCCTTTACACCACACAGCACTTCTGTGTCAAAGCAGCACAGAGTTCACACTAACACTTTTAGCTGATAAATCACCTTCATGACTCAAATTAGCTCTGAGGTTGACTAAAGCGCCTAGAATTTTCTCATTAATTGCTGAAGCAAGGTCCAATCTAGATTTATGTAATTAAGTTAAAAACGAAAGTGAAGTCTGGGCGACATGGTGAAACCCCATCTCTACAAAACATACAAAAAGTAGCTGGGCATGGCACACGCCTGTAGTCCCAGCTACTCGGGAGAAGGCTGAGGCAGAAGGATTGCTTGAGCCGGGGAGGCAGAGGTTGCAGTGAGCCAAGATGGTGCCGCTGCACTTCCACCTGGGTGACAGAGTTAAGATCCTGTCTCAAAAACAAAACAAAACAAAACAGTGAAATAACTGGGTATAATGACTCATGCCTGTAATCCCAGTTACTCGGGAGGCGGAGGCAGGAGGATCGTTTGAGCCTCAGAGGTCAAAGATGCAGTGAGCCGTGACTGTGCCACCAGATTCCAGCCTGGGCAGCGGAGCGAGACAGTCTCAAAAAACAAAAAAAATGTTTCTCTTCTTCACTGAAAGCACACACACATGGTGCTGGGGTCAGGCAGGAAGCTACAGGCAGCGCACATTCTACAGTTCGCCAGACAGCACACCCACGCCACCCCTGCTGGGCATCCGGGTGAGCTGTTCTTCCCCTGCCCCTGCTGCAGCCGTGTCTGGAAAGCCCTGCTTGTATGTTCTCTGCACAGGCCCTCCTCCCACTAGGTGCTGTTCAACACCGGGACGTCAGCCTTTCCTTGAAGATTTCTTCACACACAGAGCTCAGAGAATCCTCCATCCACGTCCCGAGACCACCTCCTCCAGAGTGCTAAGTGCCACTTACTCATCTGTCTAAATGCCTCTCCCACCACTACTGGGTTTTGCTCTCAGCATTTGTCTCCAAGTGGACGCAACCCTCCAGGCAGACAGCCTGCTGGATAAATCCAGTAAATCCTAAGGGGTGCTACTCACATTAAATAATGTGATGACAGCTGTGGCAATCAGGCATGTGGTACCCAGCAAGTTATCTTCTTTTTCATCAGGGAAGAGGTTCGCCTGGTTCTGAACTGGCGCAGATCCTAGAGGAGCAGAAGTTAATAAGGTCAAGGCCTACAGAATTTTAATTAATTAATTAATTTTGTTTTATTTTTTCTTTTTGAGACGGAGTTTCGCTCTAGTCACCCAGGCTGGAGTGCAATGGCACAATCTTGGCGCCCTGCAACCTCCACCTTCCAGGTTCAAGTGATTCTCCTGCCTCAGCCTGTGGAATAGCAGAGATTATAGGCACCCGCCACCACACCCAGCTATTTTTGTATTTTTAGTAGAGACAGGGTTTCACTATGTTGGCCAGGCTGGTCTTGAACTCCTGACCTCAGGTGATACACCAGCCTTGGCCTCCCAATGTGTCGGGATTACAGGCCTCAGTCACTACACCCAGCCAAGCCTACAGAATTTTAGACATGGCAGGTGTGTCCCAACCTCTTCGGGACAGTCAGGAGGGCTCTTGACTTTACCATTGGTTGGGATGATTGGATAGCCATCCGGAGGGGCATGGGAGCAGTCGTGAGGTCCAAAGAGAACATTCTCCAATCTCTGCATAAAAAAGACACCAGCAGGTTGGCCTGTAAAACGTGCAAGCTGGCAGTAGCTTCCCGCCAGCTGTCAGCACAGGCCTCTGGCAGAGGTGTACTTGAACTGGCTGCAACTGATGTCTTCCCTCCCGGGGCAGACAGCGGATCCGACACTCTACCTCAGCACTGGGCAGTGGTGCGCTCTTCTTCCCTCCGGCTGCAACTTCAGACTAAGGGTAAAAACAAAGGGAACTGAGGAAAGTTGCCTAAACGCCTCAGGTCCAACGCCCAGCCCCCAATGCTGCGTTCCTTCACCAGACTGTTTCTCAAGAGCCCAGAGATTTTCTTTCCTTCCTTCACTCCTTGCAGTGCCTGGCAGGAGAATTATTTGGTGCTCAATAATTATGTGTAGGGTGAAAGAATAAAGCTCTTGATCGTGACTAAGCACAACAGGAAGGGTGCCAAAGAGCTTGAAAAAGACTCTTCTCTAGTATCCAGGGTCTCCCTTTACTTGGACAAAATACAGAGCTTACAAAGACATTTTTTTTTTTTTTTTTGAGACAGAGTTTCGCTCTTGTTACCCAGGCTGGAGTGTAATGGCGCGATCTCGGCTCACCGCAACCTCCACCTCCTGGGTTCAGGCAATTCTCCTGTCTCAGCCTCCTGAGTAGCTGGGATTACAGGCACGTGCCCCCATGCCCAGCTAATTTTTTGTAGTTTTAGTAGAGACGGGGTTTCACCATGTTGACCAGGATGGTCTCGATCTCTTGACCTCGTGATCCACCTGCCTCGGCCTCCCAAAGTGCTGGGATTACAGGCTTGAGCCACCGCGCCCGGCCTCAAAGACATTTTTTTTTTTTTTTGAAATAGAGCTTCACTGGTCACCCAGGCTGGAAGGCAGTAGCGTGATCTCGGCTCACTGCAGCTGCTGCCTCCCAGGTTCAAGCAATTCTCCTGCCTCAGCTTCTCAAGTAGGTGGGACTACAGGTGCACGCCATCATACCCAGCTAATTTCTGTAATTTTATAGAGAGGGTTTTGCCATGTTGGCCAGGATGGTCTCGATTTCCTGACCTCGTGATCCGCCCGCTTCGGCCCCTCAAAGTGCTGGGATTACAGGCCTGAGCCTTGGCACCTAACCACAAAGACATTTTTAAAATAAAAATTGCAAATGTAGGGCTGGTAGGTGGCTCACAACTGTAATCCCAGCACTTTGGGAGGCCGAGGTAGGAGGACTGCTTAAGCCCAAGAGGTCCAGACAGTCTGGGAAACACAGCAAGACCCATCTCTACAAAAAATTTCATCACTTGAGGTCAAGAGATGGAGATCATCCTGGACAACATGGTGAAACCCCATCTCTACTAAAAATACAGAAATTTGCCTGGCATAGTGGCGCATGCCTGTAGTCCCAGCTAGTTGGGACGCTGAGGCAGAAGAATCGCTTGAATTTGGGAGGTGGAGGTTGCAGTGAGCCAGATCACACCACTGCACTCCAGCTTGGTGACAGAGTGAGACTCCATTTCAAAAAAAAAAAAAGAATGGAGAACAGCTTATGTATTTACAATGCCACAAGGAATAAGATGCTGACACAAAGAACAGGCCTGCTAAGGCTGGGCACAGTGGCTTGCGCCTGTAATCGCAGCCTTTTGGCAGGCCGAGGTGGGTGGATCACCTGAGGTCAGGAGCTCGAGACCAGCCTGACCAACATGGTGAAACCCCGCCTCTACTGAAAATAAAAAATTAGCCAGGAGTGGCGGTGCATGCCTGTAATCCCAGCTACTTGGGAGGCTGGGGCAGGAGAGTTGCTTGAATCTGGGAGGCAGAGGTTGCAGTGAGCCAAGATTGCACCATTACACTCCAGCCTGGGCAACAAGAGCAAAACTCCATCTAAGGAAAAAAAAAATGCTGGGTGTGGTGGCGTGTGCCTGTAATCCCAGCTACTCGGGAGGCTGGGCCAGGAGAATCACTTGAACCTGGGAGACGGAAGTTGCAGTGAGCCAAGATCGCGCCATTGCACTTCAGCCTGAGTGACAAGAGTGAGACTCCGTCTCCAAAAGAAAAAAAAAAAAAAAAAGAACAGGCCTGCTAAATTGGGAATCTTTAGTAGAAAAGCTTTTTCTTTTTTTGAGACAGTCTCCGTCACTGTATGATCTCAGCTCACTGCAACCTCCACCTCTTCTAGTGATTCTCCCACCTCAGCCTCTGGAGTAGCTGGGATTACAGGCATGCACCCCAAGCCCAGCTAATTTTTTGTATTTTTAGTAAAGATGGGGTTTTACCAAGTTGGCCAGGCTGGTCTCGAACTCCTGACCTGAAGGGATCCACCCGCCTTGGCCTCCCAAAATGCTGGGATCACAGGCGTGAGCCATCACGCCCAGCCGTAGAACAGCTTCTTACCTTGAGCAGGGGCATCTCTCGAGCCTGCTGGATTAAAAGGTGCATTTCGTTGATCTGCTGCCGCACAAGGGGTGGCACTGGGTTGCAGCATGCGATGATGCCCTGAGGTTCCCTGCAGACAAGTAGGAACACATACTCAACTTGTCACTCAGAAATGCAGCCCTCAAAGGCTTCCAGGTAAGAATAATGACTGGGTAAAGCCATGGTGCCACGCTTAAGCTGAAGCTACAGCTTGGTGACTAAGCAAACACTGATATCAGGACAGCCAAGGCCAACTTCTCCATGTGTTCTTTGCAACACCAAGCTTTAAGTGGATTCCTCTTAAAGCCTGACTCCTACAGTCAGGGAGAGCTGGAAGTAAGTACCACAGCACTATGGATTCTCAATTCTGCAGGGGGGCAACCAACAGACTGTGGATTTTGATTCTTGCTTATTCTTCAATCAATATCACAAAACATTTAAGATCATGAGATGCTTTAATTTGGAAGAAAGTATACATGAGAGCCGGGCGCGGTGGCTCACGCCTGTAATCCCAGCACTTTGGGAGGCCGAGGCGGGTGGATCACGAGGTCAAGAGATCGAGACCATCCTGGTCAACATGGTGAAACCCCGTCTCTGCTTAAAATACAAAAAATTAGCTGGGCATGGTGGCGCGTGCCTGTAATCCCAGCTGCTCAGGAGGCTGAGGCAGGAGAATTGCCTGAACCCAGGAGGTGGAGGTTGCGGTGAGCCGAGATCGCGCCATTGCACTCCAGCCTGGGTAACAAGAGCGAAGCTCTGTCTCCAAAAAAAAAAAAAAAAGAAAGTATACATGAGAAAATCTGGGACATTTTCTTTCCTTGCAAGTAGATGCTATAAGGCTCGGGGACTTAGATGAACTCAAACTAAGGCATAATCATTGAGATTATTCCAGTTCAGAAGTTTTAGTTCTTAAATGGCAGGTTGAGGGCAGAAATTCTGGATTCCTTGGACTTGCTACCTTCCAAGCTTAGAGTATTAATCTCTGAGTAAACAACCTTGGGTAACAGCAACCAGAAAACTTGATTTTGAAGAACATGAGATCTACTGAGAAAGTTGAAACACATTAATCAGCTCGCAGACTCACTTAGGCAGCTCTTCAGCTATCTTCAGCATCATATGGTTTGGCAGTACATATCTGAAAAACACACACACATTCGGGACATATTATGTTCAGCCAGTGAGTTCCATTAGATGCTGTCCTACAGGGGAAATAACCAGCTTTCATGGCAAAAGAAAAAAAAGAGCCCATTATTTACTTGCTATTAGATGTGCTCAGTCTGAAAGCAGGCATCAAAAGAAGTTCTAATTCCTTACCCGTAACTTTCATCTTCCCTGCGAGCTGTTTTATCCCTCCAGGCAAACAGCAGCTGAAAGGCTGTCAACTGCTGTGTGTTAAGGTGCTTCTTTTGCTTCCTATAGAGTTCGAGGTAGGACTCATCCGTGAAGATAGGTTTGATGAATTTCTACCAAGTATTAGAGAATATTCAAAATCAATGGGAATCAAAATTGTGCCCTGGGCTCTGTAAAACGTTTGGCTCTTTTCATGAATGTAAGGAGGAAACCGAACAACTGGAACCTCGCCAGACACAGAGCCTGAAAGTGTCGCAGTCTGTGTGACTGCGGTGAAGGCGTACCTTGAGGCAGATGTCCCTGCTCCGCTGCCACACCACCTGCAGCTGCACGGGCTGGCCGTTGCCGCGCTCCCACAGCTCCAGCCTCATTTTGTCATAGATGTACAGCAAGTAATGGGTGTCATCCCGGGCGTAGCTGAGCATTTCCTCGGGCAGAGGGCTGGAATGGCAGAGGACACTGTTTCACCGACTGCCCCCAAGGACAGTAATTCAATTTGTCCACTCCGTGGGTGCTGGGACCTCCTTAGACCCTTCTGATATGAAAGATCCTTTCATAGCCAATATTGTAGTTCTGCCAACACTTCCTGCATTTTAACATGCTAAGCCATTATTTTAATAGCTGGGTAGAGGGAGGCAGGGTAATACGATGGTTAAAATAAGGGCACGGTCAGCTACTCTGGATACACACAAGGAGCGGCAGAAAAGGGGACACTGTACTCCTGAGTTCAAATTTCAGCTCCAGCTGTCTGTCCTTAGAAAAGTTCCTTAACCTCTTTGGGCTTACCCAGCTAACTTGTGAAATGGGAACCAGGTACTTCACAGGCTGTTGTGAGAGCTGCTTAGGACCACATCCTTGAAGCACTTAGCCCAGTGCTTGGCACAGGGTAAGGGCTCCATAACAGGGAGTGGGTTTTTAGATTTTATCAATTTTTACCTTTTATTTGGACTTTATCAGTCCTAATGTAATTTTATTTTTATAGAGATTCTGGCATTCTGGCATGTGGAATTCCTGGAAAAGTTCAGTGGCACCTTCCTATGACATCTGCAGCCTCGGGGAGACAGCAAACAAGTGGAAAATGACCAAGCTAAGCAAGGCCTGCAGGAAATGGGGCAAAACTGCTGCCTTATGCCACAAAAAACATTCATTATAAAGCTAAACCAACAGTGTCCCTTGGAATTCTTCCCCACCTACAGAAGCTCTTATACACACACACACTCACTCACTCACTCATTCATCCCTACTAGGGAGATCTGAGTTTCAAACAAGAGACCAGCATGGACAAATACTGATGTGGCACCTCTTTTTCAGCCACTATTTCCATGGAACACAGTGTAACTGAATCAGTCCATCATAAAGTCCACATTATCATTAAAGAATTTCCGCACTTTGGGAGGCCAAGGCGGGCGGATCACGAGGTCAGGAGATCGAGACCATCCTGGCCATGGTGAAACCCCATCTCTACCAACATACAAAAAATTGGCCAGGCGTGGTGGCACACACCTGTAGTCCCAGCTACTCAGGGGGCTGAGAAAGGGGAATCCGTTGAATCTGGGAGATGGAGGGTGCAGTGAGCCGAGATTGTGCCACTGCACTCAAGCTTGGTGAAAGAGCAAGACTCTGTCTCAGAAAAAAAAAAAAGAATTTTCTACCACTTTTATGCTGCTGAAGATGACTGGCAAAAAGCCTGATGCCATTCATTTCAATGAATATGGTATGGCCCTAACCCAGGTCTCTCTGAATGACCGGTTAACGAATAATCACACCTTCTTCTGTCACCCACATTTCCTCATTAAGAGCAAACTGACCGTATTCTCCAATCAGCCAGCTGATACTGCTTGTTTGACTCCACGTTGCAGTAGAGTTTCAGGAGATGATCTAGTGAGTGCCTGCCCAGGTTAAGAAGGCGTGCTGCCTGATGCGTATCAAACATGTTTACTACATACAACCCAAAGTCTTTCTGTAGCCATTCTATGTCTGAATCGGCACCATGGAAGACCTGAAAACAGAACCAAAGTCATGCAGTACACTGGTATCAGGCCACTCAGGCTCTGAAATTAACTCTGCCTCTAGTTTATCAGAACACTGAAATTAGACAGTAATCTTTGTTGTCCAGTCTGTAGTGCATTGGTGTGATCTTGCCTCACTGCAACCTCCGCCTCCCGTGCTCAAGCAATCCTCCCATCTCAGCCTTCCAAGTAACTGGCACTACAGGTGTGCCACAATGCCCAGCTAACTTTGAATTTTTTTGTAGAGACGGGGTTTCACTATGTTCCTCAGGCTGGCCTCAATCTCCTGGGCTCAAGTGATCCTCCTGCCTCAGCTTCCCAAAGTGCATGGATTACAGGCCTGAGCCGCCTCGCCTGGCTGAAGCCAATATTCTAATCAAGATTAGATATATGCAGCCAGGCATGGTGGCTCACACCTGTAATCCCACCACTTTGGGCCAATGCAGGTGGATTGCTTGAGGTCAGGAGTTTGAGACCAGCCTGATCAACATAGTGAAACCCCGTCTCTACTAAAAATACAGAAATTAGCCAGGTGGGGTGGCAGGCGCGGCCATCTCAGCTACTCAGGAGGCTGAGGCAGGAGAATCGCTTGAACCCAGGAGGCGGAGGTTGCAGTGAGCTGAGATAGCACCATTGCACTCCAGCCTGGAGGACAAGACTGAAACTCCATCTCAAAAAAAAAAAAAAAATAGAAATATGCAGTTTTAAATGTTTCTTTTGTCTTCAGTCACAGCTTTCTACATTCCAAATTCCATACTCTTAAAGTCTGAAACTGTTATCAACCAATGAGACGCGTGAAAGCAGCTCTAGCAGCTTCAGTATGGCCATGAAGTCCAAACAACCTTGACAGCTGGTGTTCACTGCAGTAGTCATGAAAATGATTTAACATTTTTCTGGGTGGTATCAAGCTAAGTCTTAGCTGTTCTAATAGGGATTTTCCTTGTTAGGAAATGACATGATTCCTCCCAATTTTACTGGGTCTAGGTTAAAATAATGAAATAGTAGACTAAAAAGCACTAAAATTCTTGTATGAGCTCACAGGCATGAGCTACAAAAGGCTTGCTGACCTTAACGATAGCTGGGTCTGTGAGGCTCTCATTGAGAATGTACATGTCACTTCGAAGCTCGAGGGTGTCAATGATGAAGTCTTCTGTCCGAGTGGAAATTTGCATCAGGCAGGTCAGTCCCAGGAAGCTCCTATAAGAGTGGTGCTAAACCACATAGAAGGAGGGGAGAATAGAAAAAAACAAAGATTTTATTAGACTTTCCTTTATTAATTTTGAAAAGTCAGCTACAGGCCGGGGGTGGTGGTTTGTGGCTCATGGCTGTAATCCCAGCACTTTGGGAGGCCAAGGTGGGTGGATCGCCTGAGGTCAGGAGTTTGAGACCAGCCTGGCCAACATGGTGAAACCCCATCTCTACTAAAAATATAAAAAATTAGCCGGGTGTGGTGGCTGGCATGTATAATCCCAGCTACTTGGGAGGCTGAGGCAGGGAGAATCACTTGAACCCGGGAGGTGAAGGTTACAGTGAGCTGAGATTCCCACCATTGCACTCTAGCCTGGGCAACAGAGCAAGACTCCATCTCAAAAAAAAAAAAAAAAAAAAAAAAAAAAAAAGAAAAGAAAAGTCAGCTACAAAGCTAAGTTATATGATTAATTTTTTACTAAAAAATAGATTAAAACTAGCACCAATTTTATACTTCTTCAATAGATAAACTCCCAGAAAATGTAAAAATTTCACCCAGGGTTATATACAAGATACCTCTAAGTCGACTGCAAATTCCTGACAATTCAAGAGCTTTTCGTTGAGTTCCACAAGTTCATCCAGGGAGGATATGAAATGGCACGGTGTCTCTTCTATTGGTCTGTATAGCTGGATCAAGAGAATAGTGAGAAAAAGGGAGGAATATAGAAATTACCCCCCAGGAAAGTACAAAGTGAACTATGAGTTGAGAAATAACCTAAAACTGGAAGCTTTTACCTTAAAGATATTCAAGAAAATCAAAATTGCATCAGTGACTCTACTTACTTCATTCCTCCTGGGCTACTACACACCACCCTTACACTAAGGCTGGGTACTAACCTGAGGTTGTGGCTTTTGAAGCACTGAATCTGGTGGAGTAAAGTGATTGAGTTCATATTGATAAGGATGTGCAAACCTGAATAAATAAAACAAAAAGAGAAGTCATTCTGATTAATTCCATAATTCAAAGGAAAAACAAAGGCTCTTATCCAATCTGTAAAAACAAGTAAGTCCACTGCGAAAATATCTTCCCTTTATAAAGAGCATTATTATTTCAGCAATTCGAGTACAAATCATAAATCAGGTGATATTTGCTCACCCTTAAAACATGATAATTAAGTCTTTTCATTTCTTTAGAGAGCTGCAGACCCAGGCAGCTTTATGAAGATTTGAGTACTTATTTGCAAAGTACTGTACAGTTGATGTTGGGATAACACCAAAATGAGAACTATACCATTCCTGTGGTTTGGAATAATAAATCTGTAAAGTCAGGATGAAGCAAATGTTTCAGTTGGGCAAAGGCTTAATGTTCTGTTTTCTTCTGATCGTAAGAAATCTGTATAAACATCCTCGCCCTGTGAGGCGCTGAGGATCTCTGTGGCCCAGGAGTGCCGGGCTGCCTTTCATGACCTTTATTTCTCAGCACTTAGCTTGTGGCCTCACAATGCAAAGCTGGGGCTAAAGGCATGAATGCCCAGACAGACTTTGGCGCTATGTGAGGAAAAGGCCAATACTAACAAAATTTTTATCACCTTTTTCATTATACTAAAGGCAAAGTCCATTTGTCTATTTTAAGTGAAGATTTTCCAAGACGCTTATATTGCCAGTCAAAAATAAAATGCCTTTTCAGCCAGGCATGGTGGCTCACACCTGTAATCCTGCACTTTGGGAAGCCAAGGCGGGTGGATCCCCTCTGGTTAGGAGTTCGAGACCAGCTTGGCCAACATGATGAACCCCGTCTCTACTAAAAATATAAAAAACTAGCTGGGCACGGTGGTGTACGCCTGTAATCCCAGCTACTCAGGAGGCTGAGGCAGGAGAATCACTTGAACCCAGGAGGTGGAGGTTGCAGTGAGCCGAGATTGTGCCATTGCACTCCAGCCTGGGCAACAAGAGCGAAACTCTGTCTCAAACAAACAAACAAAAAAAACACACATGGGCTAACTCTGGCCAGGTGCAATGGCTCATGCCTGTAATCCCAACACTTGGGGAGAGCAGGTTGGGAGGTTTGCTGAGGCCAGGAATTCAAGACTTCAAGACTAGCCTGGGCACACAGAAAATATAAAAGTTAGTTGTGCATGATGGCTCACACCTGTGGTCCCAGCTACTTGAAAGGGAGAGGTGGGAGGATGACTTGAGTCCAGGAGGTAAAGGCTGGAGTGTTGCGTTCATGCCATCACACTCCAGCCTGGGTGACAGAGCAAGATCCTATCTCAAAGAAGTTCCAACTCTGTGAGAAGTCAGAATCTCTAATTTTGCTTTTCACATCTTTCTTTTTGAGACAAAGCTTCGCTCTCGTTGCCCAGGCTGGAGTGCAATGGTGCGATCTTGGCTCACTGCAACATCCACCTCCTGAGTTAAGCCTCCCGGGTTTAAGCGAATTCTCCTGCCTCAGCATCCCAAGTAGCTGGAATTACATGCGCCACCATGCCCAGCTAATTTTTGTATTTTTAGTAGAAATGGAGCTTCTCCATGTTGGTCAGGCTGGTCTCAAACTCCTGACCTCAGGTGATCCGCCCACCTCAGCCTCCCAAAGTGCTGGGATTACAGGCGTGAGCCACTGTGCCTGGCCTTAATTTATTTATTTAGAGATGGAGTCTCACTTTATCACCTAGGCTGGAGTGCAGTGGCGCCATCTTGGCTCACTGCAACCTCCGCCTTCTAGGTTCAACCGATTCTCCTGTCTCAGCCTCCAGAGTAGCTGGGATTACAGACATGCACCACCACGTCTGACTAATTTTTGTATTCTCAGTAGAGATGGGGTTTCACCATGTTGCCAGGCTGGTTTCGAACTCCTGACCTCAGGTGATCCACCTGCCTCAACCTCCCAAAGTGCTGGGATTACAGGAATGAGCCACTGTGCCCAGACCTCACTTTTTACATCTATAATATGAGAATGAGAGCAACTGCTACTTCTCAGGACTGCAGTGAGGTTTCCATGAGGCAATGCTGTGCAGGCCCTTTGTGAATAGAAACATGATAAGCCCTGTCTCTACTTATTGCTAAGGCCCAGGGTGGGATAAAAAAGGAAATCACTGCTCCTCAGATTGTTTTCATGTATGCACTCCACAAAAGTGAAACTGTGAAAATGTGGCAAAAAGGTAAGCACTCACACAGAAAGGTCAGACATAGGCAAACACTTACATATCTTGCTCAACCTGTTGGGTTCTCTGCTGATAGATGAAATCAGCCAGTGCAGGGGGGACATCCAAGTCCTCAGGACGATCCTGTGGGCGTTCCCGTCTTTCCTTAGAGAGGGCTGAAGACCCAAGCAGTGACAAAAACAGCATCATAACAGAGATAAGCACATTTGTGTCTTTTCTATCTAGTTACTGGCTCCCTTTTTTTTTTTTTTTTTTTTTTTCTGAGACAGGGTCATGTTCTGTCCCCCAGGCTGAAGTGTGGTGGCACAATCACAGCTCACTGTGGCCTCGGCCTCCTGGGCTCAAGTGATTCTCCCACCTCAGCCTCTGGAATAGCTGAACTGGGCTCCCTTTGAAGAAAGGAGGATGGTAGAGGGACGTGTATGGCCTTCCTGGTTTTTGCATCAAACAAAGTGAGACTCAAATGCAAGCAAAGTATGAACTACTTACCTTGAGGGAGGGGTCTCTGAGCATTGGGTTTAATAAAGATTTTAGGAAGAAATGGTGTGTTGGAATTGTCAATCTTCTCTCGAAACTTCAGCTGAGGTCGGATGATATTTTTTGCATGAAGCAGACGGAAAGTTTCAGATTTTGCTTTTTTGCCATATTCTGCTGCCTATGATCAATGCATACAAATACTTTACAACACAGCAACTTGATGAATTAGAAAAGTAAATTCCAATTTATGACTTCCAAGGAGACAATATCCCACGGGCCATTCATTTAAGAATGCATGTGTATGTGGATGTCTCCAGAAAGTGAACAGGGTGTAATTAGGTTGTGTGTTTATGAGAACAAATTAAAGGAGGCAGTGACCAGTTCTCTAATAAATTAGAACAGAAATGCATGTTAGAATGAGCAAAATCCCTATTATGAAGCTGATGTCAGGAGCTCTAGTTAATCTGAAAAGTCCTCACCTTACGGTTCCAGCTGGACACTACCGTTTTGGGGACCTGCAGGCCGGCGGGGAGGACAGGCTGTTGATTCTTATTTACACCTGAGGCTTCATCCAGTAAAATACCCTAAGAATAGAAGAGGTACTGGTTTAGTATTTTTCCTTTTGAGGTCGAGTTAATTACCTATTTATTTATCTGACACATGGAGTCTCACTCTGTCGCCCAGGCTGGAGTACAGTGGCGCGATCTCAGCTCACTGCAACTCTTCACAGTCTGAATTGGGCTCACTGAAACCTCCACCTCAAGCATTCTCCTGCCTCAGTCTTCCAAGCAGGTGGGATTACAGGCACACATCACCATGCCTGGCTACTTTTTGTATTTTTAGTAGAAACAGAGTTTCGCCATGTTGCCTGAGCTGGTCTCGAACTCCTGACCTCAAGTGATCTGCTTGCCTTAGACTCCCAAACTGCTGGGATTACAGGTGTGAGCCACCACACCCAGCCTAATTACCTAACATTCAAAAAAAATATATTCAGAGATGTTTATGTAAGAAAATATACATATATAAGAACAGATCAATGTATATGTCAAAACATCATGTTGTATGTCATAAATATATATAGATGGTCCCTGATGTATGATAGTTTGACTTAGAAGATTTTGAGTTTACAGGTTTCACCATGTTGGCCAGGCTGGTCTCAAACTCCTGACCTCAGGTGGTCAAAAGAAAAAAAAAAAAGAAAATGTTTTGAGTTTACAATGGTGTGAAAGCGATTTGTATTTAGCAGAATCCATACTTCACGTACACTTACAACCTGTTTTTCTTTTTTGAGACGGAAGTCTTGCTCTGTTACCCAGGCTGGAGAATAGTGGTCCAATCTCGGTTTACTGCAGCCCCCACCTCCCAGGTTCAAGCAATTCTCATGCCTCAGTCTCCCAAGTAGCTAGGACCACAGGTGCACGGCACCACGCCTGGCTAATTTTTGGATTTTTTAGTAGAGATGGGGTTTCACTATGTTGACCAGGCTGGTCTCAAACTCCTGACCTCAAATGATCCTCCTGCCTTGGCCCCTCAAAGTGCTGGATTACAGGCATGAGCGACCACACCCGGCCACAACCTGTTTTTTTACTTTCAGAAATATATTCAGCACTGCTTGAATTACATAAGATATTCAACACTGTATTATAAAAAGAGGCTTTGTGGCCAGGCGAGGTGGCTCATGCCTGTAATCCCAGCACTTTGGAAGGCTGAGAGATGGGTGGATCACCTGAGATCAGGAGTTCGAGACCAGTCTGGACAACCTGGTGAAACCCCGTCTCTACTAAAAATACAAAAATTAGCTGGGCATGGTAGAGGGTACCTGTAATCCTAGCTACTTGGGAGGCTGAGGCAGGAGAATCACTTGAGCCTGGGAGGCAGAGGCTACAGTGAGCCAAGATCATGCCACTGCACTCCAGCCTGGGTGACAGGGCAAGATTCTATCTCAAAAAGAAAAAAAAAAGAGGCTTTGTGTAAGATTGTGCCCAACTTGGCTGCATGGTGGCTCACGCCTGTAATCCCAGCACTTTGGGAGGCCGGGGCGGGCAGATCACAAGGCACAAGGTCAAGAGACTGGGACCATCCTGGCCAACATGGTGAAACCCTGTCGCTAATAAAATACAAAAATCAGCTGGGCATGGTGATGCACACCTGTAATCCCAGCTACTTGGGAGGCTGAGGCAGGAGAATCACTTGAATCCAGGAGGCGGAGGTTGCAGTGAGCCACAATCATGCCACTGTACTCCAGCCTGGCGCCTAGCGACAGAACAAGACTCTGTCTCTAAAAAAAAAAAAAAAAAAAAAAAGATTGTGCCCAACTCTAGACTAATGGAGGTGTGTTAAATGCATTTTTGACTTACAATATGGGTTTATTGAGACATAACCCAATTGTAAATCAAGGAGCATCTATACGACTTTTATCAATTAAAAAAATAAAAATTTTACAGAGCTGATCAATATATGAAAGGTGATTAGTACATCACGCCAAGTAATTAATGCATTATTTACTCAAAGGCAGGTAGGACGGTAATTATTCATGCCCAGTACTCGACTGACTCTTTACAGCTCTGAATTGGGCTGAAAATTCTAATATGATTTACCAGTGTAATGTGGCCACTAAAATAACTAAGAAGTCCCTGGACTGCATACATTACATATAGACGTATACTACTTAGAATGAGGCTGTAGGGAGTCCTGATCTATTCTGTACTTTATTATTTATTATTAAGACGGGATTTCACCATGTTGGTCAGGCTGGTCTTGAACTCCCAACCTCAGGTGATCCACCCACCTTGGCTTCCAAAGTGCTTGTATTACAGGCATGAGCCACCACGCCCGGCCTATTCTGTACTTTATTTATTTATTCTTTACTTTTGAGATGGAGTCTTGCTCTCGCCCAGGCTAGAGTGCAGTGACGCAATCTAGGCTCACTGAAATCTCCACCTCCTGGGTTCAAGCAATTCTCTGCCTCAGCCTCCTGAGTAGCTGGGATTACAGGTGCCTGCCACCACATCTGGCTAATTTTTTGTATTTTTAGTAGAGAGGGGGTTTCACCATCTTTGCCAGGCTAACCTTGAACTCCTGACCTCATGATTCACCCTCTTCAGCCTCCCAAAGTGCTGGGATTACAGGTGTGAGCCACCTCTCCTGGCCTTTTCTGCACTTTAAAGCAAGACATGAAATATCAGCCTGGGCACTACTAACAGAGGCACACCCAGGTGACACATAGAAGTATGGCAGGACCTGAAATCACAAGGTATCAGAAACTGCTGAAAGATCTGTGGGCATTTAGGGAAGAGATGACTTCACGGGACAGGAGAGCATGCCTTAAATATTTTTAGGACTGTCAGATGGTTGAGGTTAGATTTGTTTTTCATGATCTCTACGTAGTTCTGTGAAAATAATGTTCTGTCATAGAATTAGGCATAAATAGACGGTAAGCAAGACAGAATAATACACTTCTCCTTCCAATCCTGTGAACTGACGTGTTCAGTAGATTTTGAGTAACAGTACAAATAACCTATATTTTAGTTGGGTAATATAAGGGCTTATTCTCTTGCAATACAAATAGAATTTGCAAATCTTGTCAGGCACAGTGGCTCAGGCCTGTAATCCTAGTGACTAAGGAGGCTGAGGCGGGATGACTGATTGAGACCAGGATTGTTTGAGAAGCTCAAGATCAGCCTGGGCAACACAGTAAGACATTGTCTCTATAAAATAAAAAAAATCTAGCCAGACATGGTGGTACACACCTGTGGTCCTAGCTATGGGGGAGGCTGTGGTGAAAGGATCGCTTAAGCCCAGGAGTTCAAGGTTGCAGTGAGCTATGATCGCACCACTGGACTCCAGCCTAAGTGACAGAGCAAGACTTCAGTCTTCAAAAAGAATAAAAACAGGGCTGGGCGAGGTGGCTCACACCTGTAATCCCAGCACTTTGGAAGGCCGAGGCGGGTGGATCACGAGGTCAGGACACAGAGACTATCCTGGCCAACATGGTGAAACCCCGACTTTACTAAAAATACAAAAAAAATCAGCTAGGCGTGGTGGCACTTGCCTGTAGTCCCAGCTACTAGGGAGGCTGAGGCAGGAGAACTGCTTGAACCCAGGAGGTAGAGATTGCAGTGAGCCGAGATCGTGATTACACCACTACACTACAGCCTGGGCGACAGTGCGAGATTTCGTCTCAATAAAAAATAAATAAATAAATAATAATAACAGAATTTGAAGATCTGGAAGGAAGATTCCTTCCAGATCTTATACCTTATAAATAAATAAGGTACTTTATTTATTTATCTATCTATTTTAAACAAAGACGAGGTCTCACTATGTTGCCCAGGCTGATTCTGGAACTCCTGAGCTCAAGTAATCCTTTCAACTCAGCCTTCCATAGTGCTAGGATTTTGAGCCACTGCACCTGGCCAGAATAAGGCATTTTAACATTTTTTTTTCTTTTTTTTTTTTTGAGACAGAGTCTCACTCTGTTGCCAAGGGTGGAGTGCAGTGGTGTGATCTTGGCTCACTGCAACTTCCACCTCCTGGGTTCAACTGATTCTCCTGCCTCAGCCTCCCGAGTAGCTGGAAGAACAGGCATTCGCCACCACAGCTCGGCTAATTTTTATATTTTTAGTACAGACGGGGTTTTGGCATGTTGGCCAGGCTGATCTTGAACTCCTGACCTCAGTTATCACCTACCTCAGCCTCCCAAAGTGCTGGGATTATAGGCCTGAGCCACGGCACTTGGCCGGAATAAGGCACTTTAAAAACAGGCTTCCAGGCCCAGCACAGTGGCTCATGCGTATAATCCCGGCACTTAAGGAGGCCAGGGCAGGTGGATCACTTGAGGGCAAGAGTTTGAGACCAGACTGGCCAATGTAACAAAACTCTGTCTCTACAAAAATTAGCCAGGAATAGTGGTAGGTGCCTGTAATCCCAGCTACTCCGGAGGCTGAGGCAGGAGAATCACTTGAACCTGGGAGGTTGAGGTTGCCATGAGCTGAGATCGTCCCACTACACTCCAGCCTGGGTGACAGAGCAAGACTCCATCTCAAAACAAACAAACAAACAAACAAACAAACAAACAAACAAACAGCGGGCTTCTATGGGGTAGTAATATTTTTAAGACAACTGTAATTATTTTCTTTCTTTTTTTTTTTGGAGACGGAGTTTCGCTCTTGTTACCCAGGCTGGAGTGCAATGGCGCGATCTCGGCTCACCGCAACCTCCGCCTCCCGGGTTCAAGCAATTCTCCTGCCTCAGCCTCCTGAGTAGCTGGGATTACAGGCACGCGCCACCATGCCCAGCTAATTTTTTTGTAGTTTTAGTAGAGACAGGGTTTCACCATGTTGACCAGGATGGTCTCGATCTCTTGACCTCGTGATCCACCCGCCTCGGCCTCCCAAAGTGCTGGGATTACAGGCTTGAGCCACCGCGACCGGCCGGCTGTAATTATTTTCTAGAAAAAACATGCCAACTATCAAAAGTGAATGTTATTATAAGAAATGTTAAGCTTATTTCCTTTTCATTTTCTAAGGTGTCTGGCTTTTTCTGTATATTTTAATAATACAACGTTCTTTGTTAGTTACCATAAGAGTGAAGGAAAATACTCACCACTCTCTCCAGAATTACATCATTGGTATCAACTAGTAAATCAAATTTATCTTCTAACTCAGTCACTTTACTTCGATCCTTAATGTTACTGCGACAGCCATGGTACTGCATTACTCTGCTCATGCTAAGGAAAGGATAACCAAGATTAGATCGTAGATATTTATTTCATTTGTTTACAATCTGTGACAGAGAACGCTTAAATGATATTGCTCAGAATGTTTCTAACACTTTTTTTTTTTTTTTTTTGAGACAGAGTCTCGCTCTGTTGCCCATGCTGGAGTGCAGTGGCACAATCCTGGCTCACTGCAACCTCTGCCTCCTGGGTTTAAGCGATTCTCATGCCTCAGGCTCCTGAGTAGCTCGGATTACAGGCACGCGCCACCAAGTTGGGCTAATTTTTTTTTTTTTTTTTTTTTTTGAGACGGAGTTTCGCTCTTGTTACCCAGGCTGGAGTGCAATGGTGCGATCTCAACTCACCGCAACCTCCGCCCCCTGGGTTCAGGCAATTCTTCTGCCTCAGCCTTCTGAGTAGCTGGGATTACAGGCATGCGCCACCATGCCCAGCTAATTTTTTGTATTTTTAGTAGAGACGGGGTTTCACCATGTTGACCAGGATGGTCTTGATCTCTTGACCTCATGATCCACCCGCCTCGGCCTCCCAAAGTGTTGGGATTACAGGCGTGAGCCACCGCGCCCGGCCGGGCTAATTTTTTGTATTTTTAGTAGAGATGGGGTTTCTCCATGTTGGCTATGCTGGAATGCAGTAATGCAACCACAGCTCCTTGCAGCCTTGAACCCCTGGCCTCAAGTAATACTCCCACCTCAGCCTCCCAAGTAGCTGGGACTACAGATATACATCAACCCTCCCAGTTACTTTAAAATTTTTTTGCCAGGACAGAGTGTCCCTATGTTGCCTAGGCTGGTATTGAACTCCTGTTCTCAAGAGATCCCTTGCCCTCGGCCTCCCAAAGCACTAAGATTACAGGCATCAGCCACCACATCCAGCCTCCAATACTTTTTGATGACACCAATAAAACTTGCCCTCTAGCCGGGTGCTGTGGCTCACACCTGTAATCCCAGCACTTTGGGAGGCTGAGGTGGGTGGATCATGAGGTCAGGAGTTCGAGACCAGCCTGGCTAATATGGTGAAACCCCATCTCTACTAAAAATACAAAAATTAGCTGGGCATGGTGGCACACGCCTGTAATCCCAGCTACTGGGGAGGCTAAGACAGGAGAGTCGCTTGAACCTGGGAGACAGAAGTTGCAGTGAGCCAAGATTACGCCACTGAACTCCAGTCTGGGCAACAGAGCACCACACCACGCCTGGCTAATTTTTTGTATTTTTTGTTTGTTTGTTTGTTTTTGAGATGGAGTCTTGCTCTGTCGCCCAGACTGGAGTTCAGTGGCGTAATCTTGGCTCACTGTAATCGGGAGGCTGAGGCAGGAGACTTGCTTGAGTCGAGATGGAGCCAATACACTTCAGCCTGGATAACAGAGCAAAATTCCATCTCAAAAAAAAAAAAACAAACAAAAAATAAAAGAGAGAGAAATACCTGTTAACACTACAAGTTTGTGAAAGAATCTTTTATCTATGTGTTTAAGTCCCATATTAATTCAAAAAGATTTGCAAGCCGGGCGCGGTGGCTCACGCCTGTAATCCCGGCACTTTGGGAGGCCGAGGTGGGCGGATCACGAGGTCAAGAGATTGAGACCATCCTGGCCAACATGGTGAAACCCTGTCCCTACTAAAAATGCAAAAATTAGCTGGGTGTGGTGGCACGCGCCGGTAGTCCCAGCTACTTGGGAGGCTGAGGCAGGAGAATTGCTTAAACCTGGGAGGCGGAGGTTGCAGTGAGCCAAGATTGCGCCACTGCACTCCAGCCTGGCACCTGGTGAAAGAACAAGACCCTGTCTCAAAAAAAAAAAAAAAAAAGATTTGTACAAAAGTCAATACATTTCTTAAAAGCTAAACTAAAAATATACCAAGTAATATTTCCCTAATCAAAATCCATTGCTTCATATTTCACATTTTATAGCTCTTCATACCACAGAAAATGTTTAAGGAAAAATAAATTTCAGGAAAAAAATTATCTACCTCTTTGTTTTCATTTCTTTTCATTAACACAAGATAACAAAATATAGTACTTACCACTGAAGCAACCTGTCTCCCTGTGTTTCACAAAATGCTTGGAAGCCAGGAAAACTTCGGTAAAAGTCATATTCATCGCCAAACTGTGGTAGGCCCCCAGATGCTTTGGTGACTGCCACCACGGACCCAAGAGCAAACTGTCAAAAACCAGAAAAGACGGCATGTTTTACACATGGATTCCCATTCATTGGGTATGTCATTTTTTTGATCTATTGTATATAGCGCATTGCAGTACACATTGAAGATGTCTACTCTTCATCCATCAAAAAAATACTCATTTAGGGCCGGGTGCAGTGGTTCACGCCTGTAATCCCAGTACTTTGGGAGGTCAAGGCAGGCGGATCACGAAGTCAGGAGTTCGAGACCAGCCTTGCGGATATGGTGAAATCCCGCCTCTACTAAAAATACAAAAATTAGCCGGGTGTGCTGGTGTGTACCTGTAGTTACTCAGGAGGCTGAGGCAGAAGAATCGCTTGAACCTGGGAGGAGGAGGTTGCAGTGAGCCGAGATAGTGCCACTGCACTCCAACCTGGGTGATAGAGTGCAGTGGCACTATCTCAAAAAAAAAAAAAACAAACAACAACAAAACTCATTTAGTGCCAAACTTCAATCTAATTTAGGCCCTGAGAATACTATCGTGAACAGATACCAAGTTTGGAGCTTATATGCTTGGGAGAGTTGAGAGACAGAACAAACAAACAAGTATATAATATGATTAATATGCACAAAAACCTAGGGTTGAATCTTGACATTGCTATGTATTAACTGATATACTGGGCAAGTGATTTCTTTTTTTTTTTTTTTTTTTTTTTTTTTTTTTGAGACGGAGTTTTTCACTCATGTTACCCAGGTTGGAGTGCAATGGCGCGATCTCGGCTCACTGCAACCTCCACCTCCTGGGTTCAGGCAATTCTCCTGCCTCAGCCTCCTGAGTAGCTGGGATTACAGACACACACCACCATGCCCAGCTAATTTTTTTTTGTATTTTTAGTAGAGACGGGGTTTCACCATGTTGACCAGGATGGTCTCGATCTCTTGACCTTGTGATCCACCCACCTCGGCCTCCCAAAGTGCTGGGATTACAGGCTTGAGCCACCGCGCCCGGCCGCAAGTGATTTCTTTTATTTGAACCTTAGTTTTCTCTTCTGAAAAAAAGGGAAAAATAAAAAGGGCCTGCACCATAGTTTTTGTGAGGATTGAATGAATAAGCTAATAAAAGCACTTTGGACAGTTCTTGGCAGATAAATGCTATTATTATGACTCAAGTTCAGAGCCAAGAGCTTTCTACAGGAATTTGTTTCTGTGTTTTCATTTTGATGAGCATCTTAACACAATGCAAGCTTTTCCTAGATCCTTGGATGACCAATTTATAATAGCTACTATCTAAAACTGGATTTGTGTTTATTGTTCAGTTAGTGTCAAGGGGTTCTCTATTTTAACTCTTGAGAGGTAATGGAAAAACGCGAGGTGATATAAATGATGGCTGACCATGTGAAGGCCAAATGATGTCACTGTGAGTCGTGTGAATAAACATTTCCCAAGAAAAAAGAAGAGAAAGGAGGTGGGAAATTAAGTCATGGAGGGGCACATGGTAGCTTATGAGCATAACTGCCACACAATCAGGACACAGTTAGTGGTCCAGGAACTATTGAGAGCCAAACGAGCCGGGCGCGGTGGCTCAAGCCTGTAATCCCAGCACTTTGGGAGGCCAAGGCGGGTGGATCACGAGGTCAAGAGATCGAGACCATCCTGGTCAACATGGTGAAACCCTGTCTCTACTAAAGAAAAAAATACAAAAACATTAGCTGGGCATGGTGGTGAGTGCCTGTAATCCCAGCTACTCAGGAGGTTGAGGCAGGAGAATTGCCTGAACCCAGGAGGCGGAGGTTGCGGTGAGCCGAGATCGCGCCATTGCACTCCAGCCTGGGTAACATGAGTGAAACACCGTCTTAAAAAAATAATAATAAAATAAAATACAAAAAAAATTAAAAAAAAAAAAAAAAGAGAGCCAAACGAATGAACAGCATCAGCTAATGGCAAATTAGATAGATACAACGTGAGTGGAGTTTCTGTAAACTGATAGAGGTAATTTACAAATTATTTTAGTTTCATGGGTTTGTAAGAGCTATGCACAGTTTAAACCTAGTTGTATGTTTGTTCATGTGTAAGCTAAGTTATACAAAGAACTTAAGTGAACCCTTCTGTGAACCTTCCAGGAGTTACTGAGAAACGTGCAATGGAGCTTTAACAAGTGACATTTAACTTAGGTTTAAAAATTATGTAGGACTGGACCTCGGAACAGAAGAAGGGAAGAGGGGCGATCCCGGCCTCGGGAGGGGACAACTCTGGACAAGTGTGGGGAGGGCGAAACAGCCGAGCCCCCGAGGAGAGTTGGCCAGGTGTCTCAGGAGTGGCAGGGGGGACGATGCAAGGTCTGGGGACGTCTGGGTGGCAAGGAAGCCCTTTCTAGGATGCGATACGGCTTTCCACATTTGGGCCTATGTGGACTTAAGCTGGCAAGCGAGACGTCCCTAAGCGTCCGTTTCCGAGGACCCATCCCCGCAGGGTGCAGGTAGAGTCTGCGCTGCGGACAGTGGCCCCGCGACCCTCGTCGGGGCTCTAATGCGGCGAGCTGGCATTGGCTGCCCAGAGCGATCGGCTCGGCTTCCGGCGGCCGCGGGAGACTCCTGGAATCCCCGAGGCCCCGCGAACTCACCTTCACGAAGCTGTCGGCGTCCAGGAAGCCTGGCAACACCATCTCCCCGTCAGATTTGGCGGCGCTTGTGGCCGACAGGACCCCGGGCTCGCGGGTATTGGGCGGCGCCATTTTTCCCCCCCCCCTACTATTACGGCTCTTCTCGCGATAGCGTCTCGGCCGACGCGACGCAACGCGACGCGACGCGACGGGTGCGCGCCTCGCGTACGCCGGGGCTGAGGGGCAGGGGGAGGGGCGAGGGGAGGAGCGGAGGGCGATTGGCGTGTCACTTCAGAGCGCTCTGTCGTGAACTTCAAGTTCTTTTACTTAATGTTGTATCATCCCAACAACCCTGTGGTCTAGGGTGTGGCCTGGAGGACCTGATTATCACATATATTTTTGACACGGGGTCTCACCTTTTTGCTCAATCTGGTTTTGAACTCCGAGGCTCAAGCAATCCTCCCACCTTAGCCTGCGAAGCAAGCTGGGACCACAGGTGAGGGCCACGAGCCCTGTTTATGCTCGTGTTTATTAAAAATAAATAAATAAATAAACTGGGATTAGAGAGTGTGGTGGTGCGCATCTGTAGTCCCAGCAGCTTGGGTGGCTGAGGCGGGAGGATTGCTTGAGCCCAGGAGATGGAGGCTGCAGTGAGCTATGGATTGATCCACTGCACTCCAGCCAGGGCGACATTGAGACCCTGTCGCAAAATATATATATATATATATATATTTTTTTTTTAAGTTATGTTTTTGAGGCTGGGCGGTGTGACTCACGCCTGCAATCCCAGCACTTTGGGAGGCTGAGGCGCACGGATCACGAGGTCAGGAGTTTGAGACCAGCCTGGCCAACATGGTGAAACACCCATGTCTACTAAAAATACAAAAATTAGCTGGGGGTGTTGACACACGCCTGTAATCCCAGCTACTCGGGAGGCTGAGGCTTGAGCCTGGGAGGCGGAGGTTACAGTGAGGCGAGATGGAACCATGGCAAAACCTTGTCTCAAATAAAAATAAAAATAATTACATTGAGATAAAGTCTCACTCTGTTGGTCTCCCAAAGTGCTGGGATTACAGGTTTGAGCCACCAGCAGGCAGCCAAATTATTTTTTATTTTTTGAGACAGAGTCTGACTGCTGCCCGGACTGTAATGCAGCAGTGCAAGCCCAGCTCACCACAACCTCCACTTCCTGGATTCACATAGCTGAGATTACAGGCGTGTGGCATGAGGCCTAATTTTTTTTTTTTTTCTTTTGTATTTTTAGTAGAGACAGGGTTTCACCATGTTGCCCAGGCTGGTCTCAAACTCCTGACCTCAAGTGATCTGTCCGTCATGGCCTTCCAAAGTGCTGGGATTACAGGCGTGATCCACCAGTGCCCGGCCTAATTTTTTTTCTTTTTTTTTTAAGACTGCCTCTTACCAGGCTGGTGTCAAACTCTTGAGAAGCCGACCTTCCACCCCACTGGGATTACACCCCACTGGGATTACACCCCACTGGGATTACAGGCCGGAGCCACTGTGCCCGGCCCATCCTCGTATTTAAAGTCACTTTCTCCCAAGCTCTGGCTGACTGTGTGTTCCCCTCACCCACTTGGTCTTGCTGTAATCCCAGCACTTTGAGAGGCTGAGGCGGGCGGATGACCTGAGGTCGGGAGTTCGAGACCAGCCTGGCCAACGTGATGAAACCCCATCTCTACTAAAAATACAAAAATTAGCCGGGCGTGGTGGTGTGTGCCTGTAATCCCAGCTACTTGGGAGGCTGACGCAGGAAAATCATTTGCACCTGGGAGGCAGAAGTTGCAGTGAGCCATTGCACTCCAGCCTGGGCAGCAGAGTAAGACTGTCTCATTAAAAAAAGAACAGAAAGAAAAAAAATTATAAGGAAAATATATTTACTATTCATTAAGTGGATCATCATAAAGATCTTCATCCTTGTTTATGTATTTATTTTTAGAGACAGGGTCTCTGTCACCCAGACTGGAGTGCAGTGGCACAATCATAGCTTACACTACAGCTTGAACTCCTGGGCTCAACCAATCCTTTGGCCTCAGCATCCAGGGTAGACCAGGCCCGTGCCACCATGCCTAATTTTTTATTTTTTGTAGAAGTAGGGTCTTACTCTGTTCCTCTGCTGGTCTCAAACTCCTGGATTCAAGCAGTCCTCTCACTTCAGCCTCTCAAAGTATTGGGGTTATAGGAATGAGCCACTGTGCCTGGCTGGACTAAACTGTATTTAAAGGCCTCCATTAGCTCCTTCCCTGCCTTTGGTAATTTGTCTCAACAAAGCCAGAAGGCTTTGCTTAGATAGACCTTAAATCTGTTGGATTCACGGAAGACCTTAATCTAAGACTCTTACATCCTAAAGAATGTATCTTTATCACTGATGGCCACCATTTTCTGCGTCCATTCATTCTCACACCTTTATCGTTAATGAATGGTAACATCACTGTAGTCACTGAGAGTTATTTCATGTGGAACCAGAAGAAATAACCAGATGAGAATTATTTTCATTTCAGTTATGGTGACCATATTTTCTGGAGCAAATAAGTGATAAAATGGCTTAGGACTGTAACAGAAAATCCAAGTAGGGATGTGACTTTCTAGCTGTGAGGGTTAAAACTGTTATTACTATCACTATTGAGATTTAAATTCACTTTTTTTTTTTTTAATGGTCTTGCTCTGTCAGGTTGGAGTGCCTTGGTGCGATCACCGATCACCGCAACCTCTGCCTCTCAGGTTTAAGCGATTCTGAGATCTGCCTCAGTCTCCTGAGTAGCTGGGATTTTTTTTTTTTTTTTTAAACAGAATCTCACTCTGTTGCCCAGGCTGGAGTGCAGTGGTGCAATCTTGGCTCACTGTAACCTCCACCCTCCAGGTTCAGGCAGTTCTCCTGCCTTAGCCTCCCCAGTAGCTGTGATTACAGGTACACACCACCACACCTGGCTAATTTTCATATTTTTAGTAGAGACAGGGTTTCACCATGTTGGCCAAGCTGATCTTGAACTCCTCACCTCAGGTGATCCACCTGTCTTGGCTTCCCTCCCAAAATGCTGGGAATACGGGTGTGAGCCACCATGTGGGGTGAGAAGAGCTTCTCTTTAGGCATGCTCTCTCCTTACAGCTGGGGGCCTCAACCCCCTGGGGCTACAAACTGGTACCAACCTGTGGTCTGTTAGAAACTGGGCCGCACAGCAGGAGGTGAGCAGTGGGCGAGTGAGGGAAACTTCATCTGTATTTACAGCCACTCCCCATCGCTCGCATTACAGCCTACGCTCTGCCTCCTGTCAGATCAGGGTCAGCATTAAGATTCTCATAGAGGCCGGGCGCGGTGGCTCAAGCCTGTAATCCCAGCACTTTGGGAGGCCGAGGCGGGGGGATCACGAGGTCAAGAGATCAAGACCATCCTGGTCAACATGGTGAAACCCCGTCTCTACTAAAAATACAAAAAATTAGCTGGGCATGGTGGTGTGTGCCTGTAATCCCAGCTACTCAGGAGGCTGAGGCAGGAGAATTGCCTGAACCCAGGAGGCGGAGGTTGCGGTGAGCTAAGATCGCGCCATTGCACTCCAGCCTGGGTAACAAGAGCGAAACTCCGTCTCAAAAAAAAAAAAAAAAAGATTCTCATAGAAGCGCGAACCCTATAGTGAACTGCGCATGCGAGGGATCTAGGTTTCAAGCTCCTTATGAGAATCTAACGCCTGATAATCTGTCACTGTCTCACATCACCCCCAGATGGTACCGTTTAGTTGCAGGAAAACAAGCTCAGGGCTCCTCGATTCTACATTATGGTGAGTTGAATAATTATTTCACGCCAGGCACAGTGGTGCATGCCTATAATCCCAGCACTTTGGGAGGCCGAGGCAGGTTGAGACCATCTTGGCCAACATAGTGAAACCCTGCCTCTACTAAAAATACAAAAAAAATTTAGCAGAGCATGGTGGTGGGCACCTATAATCCCCACTACTCGGAAGGCTAAGGCAGGAGAATCACTTGAACCTGGAGGCGGATGCTGCAGCAACCCTAGATTGCGCCACTGCACTCCATCCTGGTGATACAGTGAGACTCTGTCTCAAAAAAATATGTATTATATATTACAATGTAATAATAGAAATACAGTGCACAATAAATGTATTATGTACTTGGGCTGGGTGCAGTGGCTCACGCCTATAATCCCAGCACTTTGGGAGGCCGAAGCGGGCAGAGCACCAGATATCAGGAGTTCGAGATCAACCTGGTCAACATGGTGAAACCCTCTCTCTACTAAAAATACAAAAATTAGCCAGGCATGGTAGTGCACACCTATTATTCATGAGACTTACTTGAACCTGGGAGGCGGAGGTTGCAGTGAGCCAAGATCACGCCACTACACTCCAGCTTGGGTGACAGAGCAAGACGCCATCTCCAAAAAAAAAAAAAAGTAATGCACTTGAATCATCCTGAAACCATCTCCCCGCCATCCAGTCTGGAAAAACTGTCTTCCACAAAACCAGTCCCTAGTGCCAAAAAGGTTGGGGACTGTTGTTTCGGAGGGAATCTATACAGAGCGCCTGTCAGCCCCAGTTAATGTTCCTTACCCCCATTATTGCAATAGCCTCCTTTTACTGTGTCTTGTGGCTTCTAACTTCCTTTTCATCTGTTTGAAACCAGTTGTCTTTCACTATTTTTTTTGAAATGGAGTCTCATTCTTATTGCCCAGGCTGGAGAGCAGTGGCACAATCTCAGCTCCCTGTAATCTCCACCTCTCAGGTTCAAGCGATTCTCTTGCTTCAGCCTCCCAAGTAGCTGGAATTACAGGCATGTGCCACCACATCCAGCTAATTTTGCACTTTTAGTAGAGACAAGGTTTCACCATGTTGGTCAGGCTGGTCTCAAACTCCTGACCTCTGGTGATCCGCCTGCCTCGGGCTCCCAAACTGCTGGGATTACAGGCATAAGCCACCATACCTGGCCACCAGTTGTCTTTTAAAAACACCACTCAGGGCTGGGCACAGTGGCTCCTTTGGGAGGCTGAGGCAGGTGATACCTTGAGTCCAGGAGTTCAAGACCAGCCAGGGAATGATGGCAACACCCCACTGTCTACAAAAAATAAAGAAATTAGCTGGGCGTGGTGGTAAGAATCTGTAGTCCCAGATACTCAGGAGGTTGAGGCCGGAAGATCACCTGAGTCCAGAGGGTTGAGGATGCAGTGAGCCATGATTGTACCACTGCAATCCAGCCTGGGTGACAGAGCGAGACCCAGTCTTAAAACAAAAACAAAAAACACCACTCAGAACTACTCCGTTTTAAAACTTCACAGCGTCAGGTTTATACTCCTTGCTGCTCATCTGAGGGAGGCTCCAGTCCTGCCAATGCTCCTTTCCTGCCTCCTTTAGTTACTACTATTTTGATGTTATTCCCTTTATTCCCCACTGACCACTGGTAGCCAGATATGCTGATCTATGAGGTGCAGCCATAAGAAAACGCCAGTTGGGTATATTAAAAAAGGTCCATGTACCTGCAATTTCACACAGTCCAAGTGATACTCACCACTGCTGTGGATACCATGCTTTCAGAGCAGTGCCTTGCACTTCCTCTTCTGCTGAGAATGTCCTCACTTGTTTCATCCGACAGAGTCCGACTCCTCTTTAAGACCCATGCCAAATGGCCCCCTTTCCATGAGGCTTTCCAGGCTCACCCACTGGAATCTGCGTTCCTACCTGTGACCCATACGCGGCTCTTCTGATCACTTGGCTGGGGTGAGTTCTGTTCACTTCTGTGGCATGCTGTCTCCACCTGTCTGGCCTGGGAACAGTCTGAGGAGAGGGACCACGTCACGTACCCCGTTATGTCCTTTGTTATCCCTACTACAAAGTGAGTGTTGAAAGAGTAACTGCTTCCGTTTTGAACTGATCAAAATTATGACGAAAACGCCACTCATATATGTATGTTTAAAATTCTGATGTTGTTTATTGGCACAAAAATTATTCTGATACAACATGGTGTCTAGACATGGCTACACTTTATACTTTGTGCATTTAGTTGAGTATTTGTTCTGCTCATAATTCCCAATATGTCGAGCCCTTCCCTGTGTTCAGCACCTCCAGGACAGTGTTTCTGTTTTCTGAGCCCTTGCTCTAAACAGAGTATTCTGACCACTGAAAACATCCCAGACCCATGCTGCGGAAGGCCGGTGTGGGTGGCCCCACTGTGCAGTGATCCCCTCTGTGCATCTGCTCAGCCGAGGCCGCCAGCGATCTGAATAAACTCCCCTACTAGCGGTAGGGTCTTGGATTGAAGCGTGTGAGTCACGGCGTCACTGGGTCTGATGGAAGACAGACCTTTTGCACTCATTTTGGCGTATCTTGCAAACATTTCTGCTGCCGTCCACAGACCAGTGAGGTCTTGGGATGGGTGGCAGGGGTGAGGTTGGCATCTCCCGCATCTTTACAGTCCAGGATCCTAATCCACGTCCTCCATGACCTGAGGCTGGTTGGCTGTGCTGAGTTTGCTGTACCCATGTTGAGAGGAGCAACTAGGTCATTCTTCTATCAGCAAGTACTTATGATGAGTTCTCTTGTGAGTTAAGTCAAAACCCGTATTTCTAAAGTTATGGATCTTCTGTTCCCCAAAATGAATGGCTTGATTTATGTGGTAGTACTGTGTTTCACTGTCCCGGGAACCAAATCAAGCCTTGTGTTTCTGACAATATATTCTTCAACAGCAGCTAGAAAGTTGGTTCAAACCAACTTTTAATATACAGTAGTTCTTTTCATTTACATTTCAAAATATTTAACAAAGTCAAACTTTTTCACCATGGTTTCAGTTTAGTGGAAGCATTTACTAATGTACAAAAGCCTCAGAAAAAAACATGACGGGCACATCTGGGCCTCCAGTTACCAGAAAGGGCACCTAAGAAGGCAGATAGAAAAGGAATATTTTAATAATTTGAGCTTCTTCAAAGCTTTATGCAGATAACTTGAAAATGAAAAGACCAAGGTCTGACAACCCTAGGGTATTCCCTGAGTTCTCCCACAGCTAATTGCCTGGGACACACTCATCATTTCCAGTCAACGGCTAATGCCCCTGAGGTCCCACAAGGACACTTTCCCAGTGCTCGCTCTCTCAAGTTTCTGCCTTTAAGCATGCCTCAGGCAGTTAATCAAAGCACACCCCAGAGTGGTCCTTGAGGTTAGGCTCCCAGATCATAAATCTGTCTTTTAATCTCCTTCTGTCACTGCTCTAACTTTTTTGTTCCTTTGCCCTTCCTGTTTCTCTGCACTGGACTGACAGCAAAACCCAAAAGGAACCCCTCGCAAACAAACAAGCCTTGCCTATTCTCCTAAATCACTTATCTTAATGTAATTTTATTTTAGTGTTTGCCTTCCAAATAGGCATCCATATTTCTCAATTTTTTTTTTTTTTTAAAACAATGAGCACATGTAGTGAGCACAAACTTTTAAAGAGATCTGAGCCCTAACTGCCCTTTACAGATGCCCCACCAAATCTCTTTTTGCTACCCTGGCTTTGAGGCCTAGGGTTGGGTCCTGATTGTTTATTTTAACAAAGTCAGTTTGAGAGCCCCACTCACCAGCCAATGTAGCACTGGCAGAGGTTTTCATGGGATGTCGCTTGTTTGATGAGCAGCTCAACTTGTGTTGGAACATCCAAAGTGTCATCGTGAGAGAAGTCCCGACCTAGCGCAGGAGGAACAGAAACATTTCACTCTTTGCCTGGCAGTCTATGTACTTCCTGTCCCCTGTTGGCTTAACTGTCTATGCCAACAGCTTTTCCTCAGACATGAAGTTGAAGGATATATCATAGTTGAATTTGAAAAATTCAGCCAGGTGCAGTGGCTCACGCCTGTAATCCCAATACTTTGGGAGGCAGAGGTGGGTGGATCACTTGAGGTCAGAAGTTTGAGACCAGCCTGGCCAACATGGTGAAACCCTGTCTCTACTAAAAATACAAAATTAGCCGAGTGTGGTAGCACATGCCTATAGTCCCAGCTGCTCAGTAGCCTGAGGCAGGAGAATCCCTTGAACCCGGCAGGCGGAGGTTGCAGTGAACCAAGATTGCACCACTGCACTCCAGCCTGGGTGACACAGCGAGAATGTCTCAAAAAAAAAAAAAAAAAAAAATTAAAGAAAAATTTGGCTGGGCACAGTGGCTCATGCCTGTAATCCAGCATTTTGCGAGGCCAAGGCGGGTGGATCACTTGAGGTCAGGAGTTCGAGACCAGCCTGGCCAACATGGTGAAACTCCATTGCTACTAAAAATACAAAAAATTAGCTGGGCATGGTGGCGGGCACCTGTAATCCCAGGTACTTGGGAGGCTGAGGCAGAAGAATTGCTTGAACCTGGGAGGCAGAGGTTGCAGTGAGCCAAGATGGTGCCATTGTATTCCAGCCTGGGCAACGGGAGTGAAACTCTGTCTCAAAAAAAAAAAAAAAAAAAAAAAAAAAGAAAAAGACATGATGATTAAAAAACATTTCCCTGAATTTGGCTGATTTTGGACCCAACAGAAATTTACTCACCTCCCGAGTTAAATGAGATTTAACTAATATTAAGTATTGTTATCAGTCATCAGAAAGAAGAATCAGAGACAATGTTTAACTGATGACCTCAGAGACACTCTTTGTCAGCTGCATGGTGTCAAAGCTCGTCACCAACACCACTGGACATGGGGCTGACCACCACTCAGAGAGACGAAAGTGTGCTCAGATTTTATGTCCTTTCTAAGTTAACACATACACACACTCACCAGTAAGCTTATCTCGAACCCTGTTAATAATCTGAATAGCTTTCTTATTTAGGGCCTCTGGTTTCACCAAACCGTCTCCAACTGGAATACACAAAAGTAGAAGTAACAGTGAGAGTGGGAGCAGGACAACAGGTTCAGTGGGTGCCCTGTTTTTCTCAAGTATTCACTTTTGTAAGTGTGCAGCAATCCTTCCTCTGTGTCCATCTTTGTCCTCAGAATATAATGAGAAATTCATGGACTCTTTCCTGCTCAAAGGCGGTTTTGTTGCTTCATCTTGTTGACCCCTCTCAGGGTATAACACAGCTGCTATTTTCTTAATGAGCTAATCATTGGTGCCGCTCCTCCGAGGCTGAACTTACTGAAAGAATGAATAGATTCTGGCACTGTGGTCCCCGTTTTCTTATGCGCTGGTTCCCCAAGTTCCACACCGTCCAAAATTTCTATGGGAAAAGAAATCGATTAACAGAGAATTCAAACACCAAAAGGCCACTGTTGTTGTTAACGTCTAATTCTCTACACCCTCTATTCCTTCAACACCTGCCCTCCCTACCCTAAAGGGAAAAGAGAAGGAAAGTTTTACGTTACTCTTTATGTATTTCAATGTTTTTAAGCTGGACACAGCTGTCACCCCAGCAACTCAAGAGGCTAAGGTGGAAGGATCACTTGAGTAGCTGATTTCAAGACCAGCCTGAGACTCCATTTCTAAAACAATTTTTAAAAAATCTATAAAGCCATTTTCAAATGTGAGTTAATAATTACTGAAGAAAAAACTTGGTGCTTATCAGAACTGAAACACAGATTTTCAGGCAAACTGCATTAACAAAATAAAAAACTCATAGGAATAGGAACAGAAGCATAGGTCAAAGGCTTTGTGATAAAATGTGTTTGGACAAAACTGATAAAGAAAATTAACTTTGGAATGTGTCACACACACAAGGTTGAAATGTTATGCCTTGGAGGGATTTTCATATCAACTCTGCGTAGAAAAAGTCCTCAGGGGTTAGGTTCACCTCCAATGATTATGGCTTTCAGCAGAGAAGAGTCTGAAATCAGAATTATTAAGTTTTCTGAATGTTGTCCTTGTACACCACAGACCTTCTGAATGAAGGAGTGATAGTTAATACTTTTTTTTTGAGACGGAGTTTTGCTCTTGTTGCCCAGGCTGGAGTGCAAAGGCGTGATCTCAGCTCACTGCGACCTCCGCCTCCTGGGTTCAAGCGATTCTCCTGCCTCAGCCTCCTCGCTACCTGGGATTACAGGCATGTGCCACCACACCCGGCTAATTTTGTATTTTTAGTAGAGATGGGGTTTCTCCATGTTGGTCAGGCTGCTCTCAAACTCCTGACCTCAGGTGATCTACCTGCCTTGGCCTCCCAAAATGCTGGAATTACAGGTGTGAACCACCGTGCTCAGCCTGGAATTTAACTTTTAAATTAAACAACCAGATCCACCACCATTTGGTGCCAGCAGAACTGGCTGTCCTCATTCTCTTCTGCACACTGTAGGCAGCATATAGGAGCCACTTGAGAATGTACCAGGGAGTTGGGCCCTGAGAATGAAGCCAGTAAGTCTAAGCACACTTCATTTGAGACCAGCCACCAATATAAGCTACCCCAGAGACTGTGGGTCCTACTAGCCTAGTTATTTAGGCATTCCCAAATCCTGTCACAGTGTCCACATATGATGTAATAACACAGTGGTCCCAATTTCTTGCCTGGAACATCCTTTTCCTTTCTACCCATCAGATTCCATCTATCCAATAAGGATAAATTACCCTTTGGCCGGCATGGTGGCTCACGCCTGTAATCCCAGAACTTTGAGGGTCACAAACAGATCACTTGAGGTCAGGAGTTTGAAACCAGCTTGGCCAACATGGTGAAACCCCATCTCTACTAAAAATTCAAAAAAATTAGCCAAGCATGGTGGCACGCGCCTATAATCCCAGCTCCTAGGGAGGCTAAGGCAGGAGAATCGCTCGAACCCGGGAGGCAGAGGGTGCAGTGAGCTGAGATTGCGCCATTGCACTTCAGCCTGGGTGACAGAGCAAGGCTCTATCTCAAGAAAAAAAAATTACCCTTTGTCAGGTGAAGTGAGGATTAGATGCCACCAACCCAAGTGCTCTCTTCACAGCTGCAGGTCACAGTGAAGCCTCCTTTTCTGAATCCCCTTCCACTGCACACCAAAGCACACAAAGGCACTTGACTCCACGGCAGCGTGTACTGCTCTCTGATTATTTCATGCATGCCATGGTCAATTCTGTAATGCTGTTCGGTGCTTCTTCAGGCAACCACTGTACCTTACATTTTCTTTTTGCACCCCTAGACAATATTTGGCTTAACTAGTTGTAAGTGTTCTGTAAAGATTTGTAGAGAATATTTACTTTTTTTACACCCCAGCGTAATTCCCAAAGTGTGAACTATGTAGGGTGCTGCTAAATGTCATGAAGAAAAAATGGGGTGGGATGGGGAGGCGGGGAGGAAGGGAAGTCTAAACAGTTTTACTAAAAAAAGAACCCCCAAAACCAGTAACCTCAATGTTGTGTGTGGTGGAAACTAATACAAATCAAATAAAACAAAGTTAAACAGCTTGACTCGAACGCTCCTGAGAGGTTTCAACACACAGAAAAAGTACTCTGGCTCTCGGGGGGACCCAAGTCTTCCTAGACTCCTGCTCTGTGAGTCGCGCTCCTACAAACACTGTTCCATGTAGTTCCAGGGCTCCTCCCAGCAATGCAAATAAATTTCTGCTGTTTGCATCTTCCCATTTCTGAGCTATTATCAATGTTTGAGGACCAAGGTAATACTGTTAATAATTACCCCAACCCAGACACCATTAGTGGGCTGATATTGAGACTTACTTTAAACTGTGTTTTTACAGATAGATTAAAATCAGATAGTTTGATAAAAATCTCGGAGCTTCAGGTGCCCACTCCATGTGCGAAACAGTGAATAAAAAACATATTAGCTGTTTGGTGCTCAGTAAATATTTCTAAACTGAGTATCTGAAGTCTGATTAAATGCTTATCAGGTGACATGTTGGCAGTGATAGCACCTTTGCAAAACTATCACTGTCAAGAGCCAAGAGAAAACTAGTTTTACTTCCTTCATATTCAGTAGCCATTACTAGTTAAGCCTCCTACTGGCAATAACAAAGCCCACCCCATTCTAGAAACACTCTGGACAAGGGGGAAAGCCTCTGTAACCTCCAGCAGGATGCACCCACTGACTAGAAGCCCACCCCATTCTAGAAACACATTTGCACAAGGGGAGAGCCTTTGCGACCTCCCGTGGGATGCACCCACCTACTGACTGGCCAGCAGAGTAGGAATCTGTCCTCGTTCGGGATCGCTTGTTGCCTTTGGTATTTGCTAGAGAGAGAAAGAAAGAGTATTGAAACGTGCTTCAAATTTTGACTTGAAAGAAACTTGGTTGAGGCCGGGCGAGGTGGCTCATGCCTATAATCCCAGCACTTTGGGAGGCCAAGGCGGGTGGATTGCCTGAGGTCAGGAGTTCGAGACTAGCCTGACCAACATAGTGAAACCCCATCTCTATACTAAAAATACAAAAAATTAGCTGTGCATGGTGGCGGGCGCCTGTAATCCCAGCTACTTGAGAGGCTGAGACAGGAGAATCACCTGAACCTGGGAGGCAGAGGTTGTGGTGAGCTGAGATCGTGCCATTGCACTCCAGCCTGGGCAACAAGAGTCAGACATCGTCTAAAAAAAAAAAAAAAAAAAAAAAAAAAAAGAAACTGGTTGATATGATACTTTCTTCCAGTCATAGAAATACAATTTTTCCTAAAGCTACAGCCCCCAAAAGACAGAAGGCAGATATATTACTTGGGAATAAGTGGGTGGGTGTTAGCATGGGATGTGAAATCCAGGGGGATACTTTATACTGTTGATTTGGACTTAGACAATGTAATACAGATAATATAAGGTCAAAGCATGGTTAAATTTCAGTGGATTAGAAGCTCTTTACTTCCCCTGAGGTGGCAGAACAAAGGGTAGATGAAGATGCTGCTGTCCCAAATCATAACTGTTTGCATTTCTTATTAAAATTTTGGCTTGCCGGACGTGGTGGCTCATACCTGTAATCCCAGCACTTTGGGAGGCCAAGGTGGGCAGAAGGGATGCCTAAGGTCGGGAGTTCAAGACCAGCCTGACCAACATGGAGAAACCCCGTCTCTACTAAAAATACAAAATTAGCCAGGCATGATGGCACATGCCTGTAATCCCAGCTACTCGGAAGGCTGAGGCAGGAGAATCGCTTGAACCTAGGAGGTGGAGAGAATCACTTGAACCAGTGAGCCAAGATCGCACCACTGCACTCCATCCTGGGCAACAAGAGCAAAACTCCGTCTAAGAAACAAAATTTCGGCTTACTATGCTATATGAAACCCAGAGAAAAATCACTAGAATACTTGGTTAATATTGAAGAATATTTTAGTATCTAAATCGATGATGGTGTTTCCAGCTGTCAGAACTGCCCTGTGCAAATGTTATGCAATACACGGGAATGTATCTCAGGCTGCAGGCTTGAAGGGGCATAGGTTTTGTAAAATGTTATATGCTGGATACTGCTAATTTGGGAGGTTGCCAACCCCAGCTTCCACACACTTGATTTTATTTTTTATTTATTTTTAAAATTAAAAAAATTTTTTTTTGAGACAAGGTCGCCTAGGCTAGAGTGTAGTGGCATAATCATAGCTCACTGTGCCTGAACCTCCTAGGCTCAAGTGATCCTTCTGCGTCAGCCTCCTGAGTAGGTAGGACTACCAGCTCGTGCCACTGTACCCACCTTAATATGGTTTGGCTGTGTCCCTACCCAAAATCTCCTCTTAAATTGTAATCCAAATTGTAATCTCCATGTTGGGGTGGGACCTTGTGGGAGGTAATTAGATCATGGGGGTGGTTCCTCCATGCTGTTCATGTGATAGTGACAGAGTTCAGAGTTCTCATGAGATATGGTGGGGCTTTCTTTTTTTTTGAGACAGAGTCTCTCTCTGTCACCCAGGCTGGAGTGGAATGGCACAATCCTGGCTCACTGCCATCTCTGCCTCCCAGGTTCAAGCAATTCTCTCACCTCAGCCTCTGGAGTAGCTGGGATTATAGGCACCCACCATCAGGCCCGGCTAATTTTTTTTGTATTTGTGTAGAGACAGGGTTTCACCATGTTGGCCAGGCTGGCTTGAACTCCTGACCTCAGGTGATCTGCCTGCCTTGGTCCCTCAAAGCGCTGAGATTATAGGTGTGAGCCACCGCACCAAGCCTTTTTTTTTTTTTTTTTTCAGTGAGCAAGAGTCTCATTCTGTTGCCCAGACTGGAGTTCAGTAGTCATGATTTTGGCTCCTGTAACCTCCGCCTCCTGGGTTCAAGCAATTTTCCTGCCTCAGCCTCCCAAGTAGCTGGGACTACAGGCGCCCACCACCATGCCTGGCTAATTTTTTGTATTTTAAGTAGGGATGGGGTTTCACTGTGTTAGCAGGATGGTCTCAATCTCCTGACCTGATGATCCCCCCGCCTCAGCCTTCCAAAGTGCTGGGATTACAGACCCACCACACCCAGCCAATGATGGTTTTAAAAGGGGCTTTTCCCCTCTTTACTCTGTACTTCTCTCTTCTGCCCCCAAGTGAAGAAGGATGTGTTTGCTTCCCTTCCTACCATGATTGTAAGTTTCCTGAGTTCTCCCAAGCCAAGTGAAACTGTGAGTCAATTAAACCTCTTTCTTTTATAAATTACCCAGTCTCAGGCAGTTCTTTACAGCAGTGTGAGAACATACTAATACATGCCAAATTTTTTCAGTTTTTGTACAGAGCGGTCTTAATATGCTGCTCAGGCTTGTCTTGAACTACAGGCCTCAAGCAACCCCTCTGCCTTGGCCTCTCTAAATGTTAGGATTACAGGTGTGAGCCACAGAGCTCAGCTCCCAGGCACTTGATACTCACTGTCCATTAGCCTCCAGTTCAGCAAGGGGTCATAGACAAAGGCTTCCAGCACGGCCATGACACTGTCCTTGTGCTCCCGTAGCACCTCCATCACCGTGTGGCATGTGATTCTGTAGTTGCCATCCAGGCCTGTAACCTAGAAATGGGACAGAGCCACTCACCACAGGAGTTACTAACTCTCCACCCAAAGCAAGCTGAGGGGGTCTGTTACCCTCACTTAGGAAGCAGACAAGCAGACACAGGCCATACTGATGTATCAGGCTAAGAATGTCTTAGGAGAAGTAATCAGGGCAGGATTGTGGTCCACGTTCGGAAGCCAGGTCAGAGGTGAAGTGGTAAGCCTTTCATAGATGGATCATTTCTAACACAATAGGCAATAACAGAAAACTGCTACAAAAATCACATAGGCATTTTTGGGAACTGATGAGCTCTAACAAGCAAGTGTGTCCTCAGAGAAGGTTGCAACTGTCCTGATCCCATTTCCAAGCAGCTTGCTCCCAATATCCACTCACCTCCATAGCATTGGTCAACATTCTTGTTAGTCTAAATGGAATCTTCTCTGGAAACTTCTCTCGGGTCATAGCAACCTACAGAATAATAAATGGGAAAAGCCAAATCCATGTTTATTTTTTTTACCTGGAGCCAGATGGAGCAGGTGGCTTTCCTCTGCATCACCCACACCGATTTTAATTAGAGCAGAGAAGTGAAGCAGCTTTGGGTTTAGTGAGAGGACTTGTCACAAGGATTTGAAAGACAACTTAAAAAACAACAAACAAACAGAAAAGAAGGGAAACCAAAAAGGAAAAAAGACAAATGTGCATGGTTCCCAGGCCCTTGGACAACAGGCAGTGTGGAGAATGGGGGCCTCCTCTGCTCAAAGAGGGCGTGTGAACAGCAGCCCTTGCCCCAAGGGGTTTTGTTAAAGTCCAACTAAGAACCCAGATTTCATTTCTTTGACTGACTTAACTACAGCCTTGGTAGGAGTAGCAGGGGTAAAAGTGAGGCAGTTTAGGCTTAAGTTTGCCTCAAGTGTCAGAGGAGGGGGAAAAGTGATCACCCGGGAAGATGAGGTTGGGGTTCTAGAACATGTGTTCACCTCAAAGCAGTCCCCAAAGTCAATGTGCAGGATCTTCCCACTCAGACGGTCCAGCATCAGGTTGGATGGGTGTCTTTGAGAAACAGCAGAGAGATCAGGGAGGGATCAACAGAGAGCACAGATGAAAAATATCAATAAGTACGTGATACTGTAAGCTAGGAGTTGATAAATGACAGCCCTCAGCCAATCCAGCCCCTCCATCTCTGCTTCTACAAGTCCAGTTTTACTGGAACATAGCACATTCCCTTGTGTAGATACTGTGCTCCAACAGCAGAGTTGAGAAGTTGTGACAGAGACCACAGGGCCCACAAAGCCTAAAACCACTTATTAACTGGTCCTTTACAGAAACAGTTTGCCGACTCCTGCTGTAATAGGGGTTTAGGTGTGTGAATCACAGGCTATCCCACTGTACTGAGATACGGTGCTTTTCTGGGGTCTTTGGTGACCTAATAAGTAGTTTCTGGCAGCACTGGCACCTACAGGTGACAAGGCTCTATCATTTTTACTGAGCAGTAACAGGGTCTCTTCTCCTTAAGCCTCTGAGCCAATCCCGGCCACCACCTGCCTTTCATCAACAGACATTTTGCCAGACTTTTTAAAACAAAAATCTATTTTTGTGGGGCAAAATTATTTTTACTCTCAAATAGCTGCATGAGACATGATTCCAGGAGAAAAACAGCAGACATCAGAGAACCAGTCTCTTTTACATTCCTGTGAGTCCATTTCTGAACATTCTTAAATTAATTTTCAGCCAGTATATTTGAACTTATTATGCAAAAATATCAGAAGGATCTAATTTGGTTGGTTTCAATTACAGAAGTAAAATGATTTAGCACAGTGTTTATTGACAAATGTTTATTGAATCATAAAAAATCAATAATTTTTTTTTTTGACAGTCTTAGTCTGTCGCCCAGGCTGGAGTGCAGTGGTGTGATCACAGCTCAGTGCAGCCTTGACTTTCTGGGCTCAAATGATCCTCCCACCTCAGTCTCCCAAAGAGCTGGGAGACTACATGTGCAAGCCACCATGCTTGGCTAACTATTTTGTTTATTTTTTGTAGAGATGGGATCTTGTTATGTTGCCCAGGCTGGTTTCATATTCCTGGGATCAAATGATCCTCCCACCTCAGCCTCCCAAAGTGCTGGAGTTATAGGCATGAGCCACTGAGCCTGCCCTGTAATACAGTTTTTAATACATTAAGCCAACCTAAGGAGAAAGTACTATCCTTGAACTATGTGGGGCTTTTTTGAGATGGGTCTTGCTATTGCCCACGTTGGGCTCAAATGGTCCTCTCGCCCTGGCCTCCCGAATAGCCGGGATGACAGGCATGAGCCACTGCACCCAGCTTGAACTATTTTTCCTTTTCTTTACTTTGATGTATCGTTCTGATGGCATCACAAACAACAGGGAACTAAGGCTAATGTTGTAAAAGAGACCTTACATACACAATACCAATATTTATTTACCAAAGAGCCATATATTTAATTGGAAAACCAAATGAAACCATTCAGGAAAACTACAATGGAGAAAGAAGACTAAAAAACCAAATTAAATTACTCACCTATCTCCCAGGCCTAAAATATACCCAACCATTGACATGACCGCTAAAGAACGGGTATAATTGGTTCTTCGGTCAAACCACACCTAGAACACAGGAGCGCATGTGAACTAAGGCTCTGGAAACTTGTAACTAGTATCAACATAATTATACTCTAATAAGCTATCTTTTGTTTTTTGAGACCGAGTCTTGCTGTTGCCCAGGCTGGAAGGCAGTGGCTCAATCTTGGCTCACTGCAACCTCTACCTCCCGGGTTCAAGCGATTCTCATGCCTCAGCCTCCCAAGTAGCTGGGATTATAGGCACCCATCACCACTCCTGGCTAATTTTTGTAGTTTTAGTATAGATGGGGTTTCACTATGTTGGCCACACTGGTCTTGAACTCCTGACCTCAAGTGATCCGCTTGCCTCGGCCTCCCAAATTGCTGAGATTACAGGCCTGAGCCACTGTGCCTGGTCTAATCAGTTGTTTTGTTACAGTCCATCAATAACTGACTAGAATGTATAACATTATAAAGACCTCATTCACAATTCTAACAGTGAACTATGCCTTAGAATAAACTTAATTAGAAATGTGTAAGACTTAAAGATCTGAGTAAATGAAAAGTATCAGTTTAAGGCTATCCCCTTATGATTATAAAGATGTAATAGCCTCAAGAAAAAACATAGATAAAAATAGCCCCTGAGAAGGGACTTGTATTAACAGCATGAAACTTGAGAAACAGGCAGAAAGAGCAATGAATCAGAAGAGGACCCCTAGAAAGAAATCCAAGGACATGTAAGGATTTAGTATTCAGGCTGGGGAAGGTGGCTCACGCCTGTAATCCCAGCACTTTAGGAGGCCAAGGCAGGAGGACTGCTTGAGCCCCGGAGTTCAAGACCAGCCTGGGTGACACAGTGACACTTGTCTCTTTAAAAAAAAAAAAAATTATATCTATATAAAAAAATATATAAATATATATTAAAAATATAAAAA
>NW_022436983.1:5327637-5428256 GCF_009761245.1 Sapajus apella
GCAATGGTGCGATCTCGGCTCACTGCAACTTCTGCCTCCTGGGTTCAAGTGATTCTCGTGCCTTGGCCTCCTGAGTAGCTGGAATCACAGGCTCCTGGCACCACACCCGGCTAATTTTTTATATTTTTTGTAGAGACGGGGTTTCACCATGTTGGCCAGGCTGGTCTTGAACTCCTGATCTCAGGTGACCCATCTGCTCAGCCTCCCAAAGTGCTGTGATTACAGGTGTGAGCCACTGCACCCAGCTTAAAAATAATTAAAAAAAAAATTATTATCATTCTTTTGAGACAGGGTCTCGTTCTGTCACCCAGGCTGCGGTGCAGTGGCATGATGTGGCAGCCTCATTCTCCTGGGCTCAAATGATCCTCCCAAGTAAGTAGCTAGGCTTACAGGTATGCACCACCATGCTCGGCTAATTTTTTTGTAGAAATGCGATCTCACAGAATAGTGTAGGTGCTTATACCTGTAATCCCAGCACTTTGGGAGGCCAAGGTGGGTGGATCACTTGAGGTCAGGAGTTTGAGACTAGCTTGGACAATATGATGAAATCCTGTCTCTACTAAAAATACAAAAATTAACCAGGCACGGTGGTCCTATAATCCCAGCTACTTGGGAGGCTGAGGCAGGAGAATTGCTTGAACCTAGTAGGAAGAGGTTGCATTGGGCTGAGATCATGCCACTGCACTCCAGCCTTGGTGAAAGAAAAAAAGAGAGATGAAGTCTCATTATGTCGCCCAGGCTGGTACTGAACTCCTGGGCTCAAGTGACCCTCCTGCCTTGGCCTCCCAAAGCACTGGGATTATAGGTGTGAGCCACTGCGCCTGTCCAAAACGATTTTTTCTTTTTTGAGATGAAGTTTTGTTCTTGTCGCCCAGGCTGGAGTGCAATGGCACGATCTCCGCTCACTGCAACCTCCGCCTCTCGGGTTTAAGCGATTCTCCGGCCTCAGCCTCCAGATTCCAGGCATGCGCAACCATGCCCAGCTAATTATATATATATATTATATATATTCTTTTTTTGAGATGGAGTCTTGTTCTGTCCCCAGGCTGGAGTGCAGTGGCATGATCTCGGCTCACTGCAACCTCCAACTCCCTGATTCAAGCTCTTCTCCTGCCTCAGCCTCCCGAGTAGGTGGGATTACAGGTGCCTGCCACCGTGCCCAGCTAATTTTTGTATTTTTTAGTAGAGATGGGGTTTCACCATGTTGGCCAGGATGGTCTTGATCTCCTGACTTCATGATCCGCCCACCTTGGCTTCCCAAAGTGCTGGGATTACAGGCGTGATGCACCCGGCCCCTAATTTGTATTTTTAGTAGAGATGGGATTTTTCCACGTTTTTCAGGCTGGTCTCGAACTCCTGACCTCAGGCGATCTGCCCTCCTTGGCCTCCCAAAGTGCTGGGATTACATGTGTGAGCCACTGAACCAGGCCCAAATACAATTTTTAAATAAAATGGCGTAGTACTGCATGTAACCTGTGCACAACCTCCCTTATACCTCAAACCATTCTGAGTACATATAATACCTAATACAATGTAAATGCTATACAATGTAGTCATTCTACTATATTTTTAAAATTTACATCATTTCTTATTGTTAAATATATATTTTAAAAATATTTTCTATCACAGCTGGTTGAATCCACATATGCAGAAGTCACATATATGGAGGGCTGACTGTATATCAAAAACCAATCCAAACCAAACAAAAACCCCAAACCAAGGAACATACCATTAGCAAACTTTAAAAACGAAGTTAATAGGAAATTTGTAACACATGTAAAAAAGACAACTATCTTTAATATATAAAGAGTTCTGGAAAAACATTAAACTACTCTTTCTAACTCTGTGAACTTGTCTTGCTTGCCCATTTCAGTTTTGTTAGAAAGTCTGGACATGCTCTACAGCCAATCACAGCAAAGAAGAGCCACTGTGTGCACATGAACAGACGGGAAGGCCACCCTATTGTGAGTGGTGGTTCCAGGGGAGTGCAGGCCTGCAAAACCCAGTGGCCTACCTCAGAGCTGGGGCTTTTCAGCCACAGCAGCTTGGCCAGGTCGTCTCCAGCTGTATTATTGACAGCATGCTCAAACACCTCCACCTTCTGCATCAGAGTCAAGTGGTCATAGTCGGGAGCCATCTGCATCAGGACACAACTGTTCAGTAAGAGAGCAGCCTGAGACACATAGGGTACATCCAGGAAGAAACAAGGCTTAGGGTCCAGGCAGAGCTGAGTTCTAATTTCCCCATCACAGCCAAAGGAGAAGGGAAATAAGAACACGGCAAAAGGAGAAACAAAGTAACCACTCTAACCTGATGACCACTGGAACCCCAAGGCATAAGGGAAAAACAGGAGACCTCACTTCAGTAGAGCCCTTCTGTGCAGATGAGAGTAGTGGAAGTTTCAAGGTTTTGGATAACAAGCAATTATTTTCTTACTTACACATCTACTAAACATGCTTCTCCAGATGGCCAGTGCTTTGTATACATTAGTGAATATATGGTGCTGAATATCTATCTGCCTAGTCTTCCCTAGGAAGGTGAAAACAATTTCTCAGCTTAAGGGTCCTTCAGTTTCTTAGAAGGTATCTGCTTTTGGACTGACTTTATTAAATCTTCTTCAGAGCTGATTCTCTCAAAAGAGATTTTTCAGTGGCAGAGATATAGAGAGGAATTAGAAGAGCAGTTCTACGGAATTCCCTGCCACGGAAGGGGTGCGGGCTCTTGTGGCCGCATCACATACCCGCAACATGATGCGATGTTCAATGTTGAGAAGGATCTTCTTCTTTTCCCTGTAGTCTCGGATGAGGGCGTGCAGCGTGTCACAGTGGGGGACCCAGCCAATGAGGCCAGAGTTGGTTGATAAAGGGATGACGGCATATCTCTGGATGCTGGTGCCCACAGGAAAGCAGGGTTATTGTATCGTAAAGGGAGCAGGGCTTTTATCAGTTTGCAAAGGGAAAGGGAGGTCAAAAGCCCAACTGAGTATACCCTTGGTCAGCTCAGGACACAGGCAGACTATTTTTAATGAGCGCCCTATACCAGGCTGGTGTGAAGTGTGTATTGAGGGACGCTTTGTGAAGAATAAGGCATCACAGAAAGTCCACTGATGGTGCAGTGAAAGCAACATGGTCTCCTCAACCTGCCCAATGAACTCATGGCTTTGGGGGAACCAACCAAGTGACTAAGACTAAAATACCTCTCAAGTGAATTCTCATGGTGTTACTAGGAAGAGGAGTGCCAGAGTACTGATGATAGGAAAGGTTTGACTTTTACCCACAAGGGGTGAGACCCATTCCATCTGCAGACTCTCCAGTCTACCTGTCACAAATTGCTCCCTGCTGGATTCTTTGGAGGTCGTTAAAGGCCATTTCCCAATGAGAATACCCTAAAAACTCTGGAAGAACTTGCTTATAAATTAAGTTATAAAATTTTATACTTAATTGTTCATTTGAAAAACATTTTTAAAAATTTATTTATTTACTTTTTGAGACAGGATCTTGCTCTGTTATCTACGCTGGAGTGCAGTGGTGCCATTACCAGCACACAGCAGCCTTGACCTCCTGGGCTCAAGTGATTTTCCTGCCTTTGCCCCCTGTGTAGCTGGGACTACACTGTCTCCAGCTAATTTTTAAAATTCTTTTGTAGAGACAGGGATTACAGGTGTGAGTTACTATGCCCAGCCTGTTTTTAACTTTTTTGAGAGACAGGGTCTTGCTTTGTTGCCCAGGTTGGAGTGTAGTGGCACACAGTCTCAATCTCCTGGGCTCACATGATTCCTCTGCCTCTCTCTCCTAAGTAGCTGGGACAACAGGCATGAGCCACCATGCCCAGCTGATTTATTTTTTGTAGAGACAGGGTCTCACTTTGTTGTCCAGGATGGTCTTGAACTCCTGGTCTCAAGTAATCCTCCTGCTGTAGCCTTCCCAAGTGTCAGGATTACATGTGAGCCACCATGCCTGGCCACTTATTTTTTTTTTTTCCTTATCTTTCTTTTTTATTTATTTTTGAGATGGAGTTTCGCTCTTGTTGCCCAGACTGGAGTGCAATGGCGCGATTTTGGCTCACTGCAGCCTCTGCCTCCTAGGTTCAAGCGATTCTCCTGCCTCAGCCTCCTGAGTAGCTGGGATTACAGGTGGCCGCCACCATCCCAGCTAATTTTTGTATTTTTTAATAGAGACAGGGTTTTACTATGTTGACCAGGCTGGTCTCGAACTCCTGACCTCAAGTGATCCACCTGCCTTGGCCTCTCAAAGTGCTTGGATTACATGCGTGAGCCACTGCACCCGACCACCTTTTTAATTTTTTTACATAAATAGAGATAGGGTCTCTCTATGCTGCTTAGGCTGGACTTGAATTCCAGGGCTCAAGTGATCCTCTTACTTTGGACTCCAAAAATGTTAGGATTATAGGCATAAGCCACAGTACCCAGCCTTTTTCTTTTCTTTTAAAGAGATGGTCTTGCTCTATTAACCAAGTTGGAGTGCAGTGGTGCAATCACAGCTCACTGCAGCCTTGAACTCCTGTGCTCAAGTCATCCCCCTGCCTCAACCTCTGGAGTTCCTGGGACTATAGGCATGAGTCACCGTGCCTGGTTCCCTAATTTTATAGTTTTTTGTTAAGGTATAATATGAGACGAATGTAGGAAAAAACCAGAAGACTTCTCAAATCGTTGCCATTTCAGGGTTTCTGAATACCTGAGGTTTTTCCGAAGAGATGTTGGGTCATTGGCCAGAAGGGTGTTAACCAGGCCGAAGAGCTGCATCACACGCTCATCCTGCCGCAGATCTTCATGGCCTTTTAGAAGGAAAACAAACTCATGCCCGTTGCTGCCTGTAAGGAACAGTGGGAGCAGTGAGTGTACATCAGAAGTTCTCAGCTCTTCAGCTGAGAGCACCACTGCATTCAAGAGATCCACAGACTACATATGCCTTACCTAATCACACGTTCCTCACAAAAAGAAAAAAACAATCCTTAGAATTGATTAAAAGAATAGCCTTGCTTTTTATGGTTCCCAATGACCAATGTTATCAAATTAAAACAAAACAAAACCTGTTTTTGAGGACCAGGAATGATTAGGCACAGAAATGATCATTCCTGTTTTCTGACCCACTCTGCTCTCCTCTGTTCTGAGAAGGCTGACTTCTATAGACCGCATCACCTGGGATCCCACTTGGGCATGGCCAATGGTGGAGGAGTACTGGCAGGAGATCAGAGGATGGGTAGAGGGAGAGGTCAGGATATATGCCCCCCACAACCAGCATGGCCCCAGTTCCAGAAGCTGCCATGCCCCTGTCTCTGGGCTGCAGCCTCTGCTAGATGGCCTCTCTAGCATGGTGACAGTTCTTGTTGGGCTCCTTGCCCTTCTAGTTCTGGAGTGTGGGGGTGAGGGCTGAGTAACGTTTTCTCACTTGTGCTTATTCATGAGCGCTCCTTATTGATTCTCTTAGCTTTGCTTACACTCTGAAAACAATTCCTTTGTTAAACTCTCTTTAATTAAACACCCCAAGAACCAGCCTGACCCACATTTTGTTATCAGAAGACAAGAGCCCATGCAGAGACATTCACCTGTGGACCACGATTAATTGGTGTTGGTGAATAATCACTGCATTTAAGAAACAGGAGCATTATTAAGAGCAAGAAGCCGTCAGTGACTCACACCTCTAATCCCAGCACTTTGCAAGGCCGAGGTGGGCAGATCGCCTGACGTTGGGAGTTCAAGACCAGCCAGGCCAACATGGTGAAACACTGTCTCTACTAAAAATACAAAATTAGCCAGGTATGGTGGCACATGCCTGTAAGCCCAACTACTTGGGAGGCTGAGGCAGGAGAATCACTTGAACCTGGGAGGCGGAGGTTGCAGCGACCTGAGATCCTGGGCAACAAAAGCAAAACTCCGTCTCAAAAAAAAAAAAAATAAGCAAGAGGCCTCAAAGTACCACCACAACACTCAGGCCTCCCTAAAACATCCCCCATAGGTAACGCTCTACCTGAAAGGAAATTCCAGAGGCCAATTGCTTATCAAATCTCACTGTGAGATTCATTTGTTCATTTTACACAATCATTTACCACACAGACTATGATGGTTTATATATATATGAGCCAGAAGCCCCCTTTTCAGAGGAGCTGACACCGTCCCCACTTGCACCCAGCTGGCTCCTTCCTGGCCTCATCAGTTCCCCAACATCTGCCCTCCACTGTCACTTCTCTGCCTTGTATGCCTTGGTCATTCCCTTTGTGCATGATCATCATGCTTCACATAAGCCCAGCTACATGAATGAACTGTAGAGTCCTGAGGACATAATGAGAAATTCGCTTGTCCTCTATTTTCCGCTCAACGAGCATGGTAGAGATGTAGTTAGGATAGGTGAGCAGTGGGAACGGCAAGCCATAATTTCAGAAGAGGGAAGGGGGCTCAGCCAAGGTAAGAGGGAGAAGTGGGTGACAGAAGTGTGCAATGGTCCTTACCCATAAGTGTCAATTTCCGGGGCCTCTGCTTGGATGTGATGACTTGCAAAGACGGTGCTATGGACTGAATGCGAATGATTGGCTGGTTGGGGTCATATGTTCCTGGCACAGCCAATTCAAGGTCCCGGCACATCAGAAGTTTTGGGGAAACATACTGCAGCTCTAAGGATGTGAGCTGTGAATAATTACCAAAGGATTTAGTGTTCTGCCTCCAGGGAGGAATTTAAATGCAATTTAAGTATTTTTCAGTGGATTGCTAATAACAATTACTTGTCCCAAAGCAGAAGTAAAACCAGATGCTTTGGAATGAGTGTTAGAACATTCATAGACAGCAAAATAGAAAGGACTATATTGGCAGTTAACCCTGCCAGGAGCCTGAAGATCCTACCTGAGGCAGCTGCTTTGAGATTCGTCGGAACACATGATAATAGAGGTCCCAGGCTTGAGTGAGGTCCTTGACATTCCCTGATTTCATGTACTTCCTGCACCATTCTTGGGCCTCCATTAAATCTCGACCATAGGCCTGAGAAAGAAAGCAGGTACATTTTCAAGTGGTCAAAGTCTCAACCAAGCCAGGAGGCAAAATCCCCAGGCTGACTGCAGAAATCCCTCAGGAGCCCACTGTGGCCTGAAAACACTGGCAGGGGGCTGGAGAGAGCAAGAGCAGAGGTGCAGCCCAGACCAGCAGCATGGCTTACAGGGAAGCAAGGGTGAGAGGAGATGAGACAACCTCCTGAGAAATCTTGGGATTTTCCAGTTAAAATTCAAGAGGGTCCTTGTAACTCAATGGCAATTACATTTCTAGTGTTTTTTATGCTCTGTGGCCTCCATCAGAGCTCGTTTTATTAAAGTCAGTGGAAAGGCTAGAGGAAAAGAAGTCTGACAAAGGCCTTGGGTCATGTCCTTTCATTTTTAAAAAACTTTTCTCTTTTTTTTTTTTTTTTAGTGACAGAATATTTCTACCAGGTTATGTCCTTTTATGTTTTTTTTAATCCCATACCTGATTAAAGGATGTTTCCTTCAGAGTCTGGGGGCCCCGTTCCATCATAGCATGCAAGGGCTCCAGCACCTCAAACATGCCTTTCACATTCCTCTCTCCAAAGTACAAACGAGAAGCCTCTTCTAGGCCTTCGTGCCACATCTCATGCCAGAGGATGGCCACTCGGATCAGTTCCTCACTCACCTAAGGCCAAGAGAAGAAGGAGAGAAGCACCAAGGATCAGCTAAACTCAGAAAGGTCTGTTTTGGAGAAACAGGAGGTCCTCTTTCTGGCAGCAAGAGGGAGTGCACAGCACCATTTCGAGGAAGAAAAACAATCCACTCACGCCCACCAGCTAGGTGACCAGGGTCCGTGGAACCCCAGAATGGCTCCGACTCACCATCATGGCCTGCTGGACCAGAGTGTTGCTGTGCTCACACATGTTCTTCAGAATCTTGTTGGCTGCGTTGTGCCGGGCTGTCGTGGTAGACTTAGAAGCCACTGTCAGAGGGTAGATGAGGGCCTGGGGGAAAGACAGAAGGAACATCTGTAAAGGAATGTGTGGGGGGGGGCAGGTGGTGTGAACTTTAAGGAGAATGACAAAACAAGTGGTGAGTGTGCTATTAACATTGTAACACTTGCTTGAGACTACTAGGAAGGGGCTAACTCAGTCTTGGAGGGAACACTTTTTCAGCAAGGCTCCTGGGCCCTCTGGGACGGCTGGCTGGACAGATCCTCCTGGGCCAGGATGGAAGACGTGGCTCCCAGTTCCTGTGCCTGCATCTCCACGGTAGCTTTCATAAAGGCTAAACACCAACCAGTGGTTAGATGAGAAAGTGTCCCAGGCCTCCACATACCTGAGGGTGGTATCGACCAATGTCTGTGAGAAGCTGGTGAATGAGACGTCCCACCAAGGGTCTGGGCGTATCAATTCTTGCAATGAGCTGAGGTATAACCTGGTATTCAAAAAGACACAGTACATAGCATATGAGATGCGAAACAACTAGTTACTCTTGTAGGCAAAGATCAATTTTTGTAACTTGTTTTGGTTGATGCTGTCAGGCTCTGAAATTGTTCACTCCCTTCCCTTTAGTTTCTAAAAGAAACTAAAGAAAATATGGACACTTGACCTGGGATCCAGCCCTGCCTCCTTAGCACTGTATTAACAGACGCTGCCTCGCGACTCTGAACAGGCATGCTTCCAAGAGAAGACACACAGGAGAAGTGCAGCCACCCTCACCTGTAACCAAGTGTCCTCACCTGTAGCCAGGTATCAATCTGGATGGCTTTCACCCCCTCCACTAAGGCTTCATTGACATCTGGCCAGTGACCATAATCAAACCATAAGGTGAGAACTCTGAAAAGGAAATGAGAAAGTCACAGAAAATTTAGTTTCCCAGTTTTTGCCTGCCTATTTTTCATCTTTAAGGCTCCTGAGAAGAGAGCAGACAGGGACTCCAATCACTGATTCTCAAATGTGTTTGGCCTCGCGTGGGAGCAGGTGTCTGTGATGGGTGGCAGTGCTCTTGACTGAACACCACAAGAATCACCCTGAGCAAATGAGCATTTCATCCCAGGTCACTGAGGGGTTACCATGGCATGTACACAGACATCAAACAGACGAGCCAGGATAACCTTTAGAGAACCACAAGTCTGCACATGTAGGACAGTGGTAACAGGGACACCTGGCTCTTAGTTGGCTGGAGATCCTCAAACGAAAGAGGACAGCGTGCCTGTCACCTCTAACCTCCAGACTGAATCGCGTCATTTGTTTAGACCTCTCCAAATTGCTGAGGGATTTTAGAAATACTGTGACTTCAACAGGCAACAGGTGGTCAGAAAAAAAAAAAAAGAAATATTGTGATTAGCAGATGGGTTAATAATCCCTACATAATAAACCACACATGGAGAGTTCTCACCCCACTTCTCCTCACTCTCTATAGGTTTCACCCACACGAGTGGGGTCCAGTCAGCTGTTACTCCTCAAAATGCAGCACAGAAAAAAGGCACACACACCGATCTTGGGTGTACTGATCAGGGTCAGGAAGGGAAAGAGGACTTTTACGTGTGACTGCTATGTCCTGCCATTACCACGGCCTATCAGAGTTGCATCCTCCCCTACCTGAGTGTATCCTGGAGGTTGTTGCCTCGTGACAAGGAGATGGAACGGAAGAAGCCCTGGACAGCAGGCACTGTGTACATCAGGAGGGTTTTGGACAGATCCTGTTGGAACACACATGTATTAGTGACACTCTTGCCTCAGCTTTCTCATCTATAAAATGGGTATAACAGCATACTAACAGTACCTACCTCAAAGGGTAGTTATAACAGTTAAATCTGTTAATGCATAAAAACCTTTAATCAGTACCTGGCACAAAGCAAAGACTCAGTAAATGGCAATTGTATCATAACTATTATTATCTTCAGCTAACTGATGGTGGCTTCCTGAACAGGATGGCGGGAAGAGAGGGGCTGAGGCTCTGAACAACCTGATCCTGGGCCTGCCAGCTGCCTTGTACATTCTGAACTGACAGCCCAAAGGGAAGGGGAAGAAGTGGAAGTGGACAGAAAAAGGCAGAGGATGGACCTCCCAAGCCTGATCTTCAGAGTGGACCTGCAGCTGTGCACGGCCACCCACGCACAGGGGCAGCACGTAGAGAATGAGCTCATCCATGGGGAAGCTTGACAAGGAGCTTGCTTTTCAACGTGGAGGCTGCGTCAGCTCCCCAAACACAAATATCCACACAAAGCCCTGTCTCAGGCAGTGCTGGATGGCAGATAGGCAGCATTTTCCAGCTCCATCTGGCACTTCAGATACAGCCTCAGGTTCCTTTTAAGCTTAACAACGATTCCATTTATCAGAGAGTCTGGCACCTTGGTCAGTTGTTAATAAGGAAGAAGGGAAGGGTACCTCAGTGACCTTCTTCTGCAGCGGCGATGGGGTGGGGCTGTTCTCAGTGCTCTCGGCATCGCTCTCACTGTTGCTGCCCTCAGTGCTGGCAGTGGTGGTGGCAGTGGCAGCCGTGGTGGTGGCAGTGGTGGCGTTGGTGATGTTGGCCCCACTGGCATGACGCAGTTTCTTCTTCTCATCGCGGGCTTGGTTCTGATGTTTGTAGTGTAGCACGGCTTCGAAGTTCATCACTGCCCACGCATGCCAGGCCTAGTTGGGGAGAAAGCCAAGGATGGACACCAGAGCTGTGACTAACAGCAGGGCTCAGAGGAAAGTAAGGTCAATGCTGAGGAAGAGCTGCTCCTGCCTCGTGTCTGTGTTTATAAAGCAAACACTTCAAGGAGATATTCGGGAATGGCTGTTTTACTAAATTCCATGTGATCCACTCACCTGGTGGAGCACTAACTATGTAATGTTAGGACTGTGGTGGGTGTGCTGCGGGAGGGCACAGCAGGAGGAGCAGGAGAGAGCTCTTGCCTCAAGGGACCCAGGCCTCAACCCCTGAAGACTCAGATACTCTGCAAGGCACAATGGGAGTGGCAGGGACAGGAATTTGGAAAGCTTTGTCAAGAAAAGGGATTTGGGGGTAGGTCTGGAAGACAGCTGCAGAAGGACAAGGAGGGAAACAAGAGGGCAGTGGTAGGGACTTCTTGGCAAGGGGAAGACTAAAACCAGAGATGTGCAGATTGGCTCACAGGAAACAAGCCCATGGATGTGACTGAGCAGGGGATACACGCAGATGAGGAGTGAGAGCGAGGCCAGCAACCACGCTTGGAGCAGGCACGCTTGGCCACGGGGTTGGCACTTCACTCTGGGAAAGCAGAGCTGCACTGGGTATAAAGTGTACATTTAGGGGAGAGCAGAAGTGGGGGCAAGCAGCAGTCATCACAATACTTCAGGGGAGCAAAGTCTTGACAGGTCACCAGATAGTGGACAAAGGAAGACAGGAAAAGCAGAGGAGCATAACAGAGAATCTCACCATCTTCCTGGTCTCAACACCTAGCCCATCTCCTGACAGAGAACCAGTGCTCAATGCTTGATGGAAGAACCCTGGGTGCTTCTTTGGATAAAGGAAGACTACTCTCTCTCTGGGGTTCTGAGATGCAGTGGCTCTATAATGTACCACTGGCTGGTTCAGTGAGTGTGGGGCAGAGTTAGCTCCTAGGCATGGTAACTTTGCAGTGATAGAAGGAAACTACATGACCCACTGATAGCTGGACTTTCTGAATAATCAGAAAATGTGTTTGGATGCCTTACCAAAAACCTTGAAAACAGATTTATCTGTTTTCTCATCTAAGCAGCATAGATTGATCACAATTACCTTGACTTGATGAGTAAGAATTCTATAATGACCCAGGTTTCAGTTTTCTCATACTTTCATTTATTCAACGAATATCTCTTGTATATCTGCTAGTGCCTGGCAATGACCTGGGGTCAAGGTGAACAAGACCAACAGTCCTGGTATGCACACAGGGCCATGACGTTGATGGTGGAAGACATCATAAAGCCAAAGGAAACCACATTAGGAAATGCTTTTAAAAACTAAAACTAAAGTTCCTGAAATCAGCTTTTTTCTTGTTACTTGCTTACTTCCTAAAAGCTACATGAAGAAAAGTGACTCTGGTTAGAAGACAATTCTAATTAGGAAGCTTTCAGCTAGTAAAGTGTTAACTGGATGTATTTTCCAGCTTTGGACATGCAAGCTGTCCTACAGAGAGTTATTACTCATATCACAAAATAGGCATTTTTCAAACAGAATGAAGCATGCTTTGACAGAGGTAAGTGCTTCTGCAGTCTTCAGATGCAAATTTAGATTTCAGAGGGATTAATTCACAAAGTATTAGCAAGCCAAGGAGATATTGGAAAGACATCAGTGACATCTGCCACACCAAGCAGTTACCAGGATGCCTCTCAAAAAGAAATGAGAATGTGTGTTCTCACCAAAGATATATACTTCCAAAAATCACCCCTCCATCAATCACATCTTTTACACACACACACACACACACACACACACACACACACACACACACACAATTATGTTTTTTTTGAGATGGAGTCTCACTCTGTCGCCAGGCTGGAGTGCAGTGGCGTGATCTTGGCTCACTGCGACCTCCACCTCCCGGATTCAAGCGATTCTCCTGCCTCAGCCTCCCGAGTAACTGGCACTACAGGCGCCCACCACCACATCCAGCTAATTTTTGTATTTTAGTAGAGACGAGGTTTCACCATGTTGGCCAGGATGGTCTCGATCTCCTGACCTCGTGATCTGCCCGCCTCCACCTCCCAAAGTGCTGGGATTACAAGCGTGAGCCACTGTGCCGGGCCTTTTATATATTTTCTTATTCTGTTTATCTTTTTGAAAAGTTTCCTGCAACATAACAGGATGTTACTTGGATCTTTCCAATAAAAACAAAATTCTTAGCTGAGGAGCAGGCAAGGATGGAAATCAGAAAAACGCTGAGCAGGAACAGACAACCCAAGGGAAGATGACGCTCGAGAGATTAACTGTGTGTCCAGATGCTCCCAGGAAAATAAGCAGCTCAGAGTCTATTAGACAGCAGCAATCCCCAGGAACATGCACACACACACACACACACACACACACACTCTCACTAATGGTGTAACAAGTATTTCTCACAATAATCAGTCTTTCTGTGTTAATTAAACTTGTAGGGGGAGACGCGTGTTTCCTGGGCCTCAGGCAGACAGGCTCCAGGGACTCAAGAAGCAAATTCACAGCATCAGCCTAGCTCCACAGAAGCTCAGCTGTAACCACAAGCACACAGGAGGACACGGGCAAGCCTGCCAGGGTGCTGGGTCTCACAGGTGGCCCTACTTCTGATCACCTTGTACCAGCTGCGGTCGTGTTCTGTGGCAGCGCTGTAGTACTGCAGCACTTTGGGGATTGTGCTCTCGTTGATGCCCTGTAGATTCAGCTGCCACTCTCCAAGTTTCAGGAAGCATCTGGAAGCAGAGAAACAAGCCCCCATGATGCTCCCTCCTCGAAACAGCCCTCCTAAGAGGACCACAAATTGTTAGGGGGACACTGAAGTCCTTCTGGTATTTACTCTTGTTCTCAGGAGGCAATGTGAAGGAGCTAGCAAAATTTTAAGCCATATGGAAGAAAGGAGAAGGGATTTTGGAATACATTTTTAAGATATCTTTCTGTTCTGACCTTTGTCTCTCTCTCTTTGTTGTTTTTTTCTTTCTTTCTTTCTAAAGAAGACCTTTGTCTCTCAATGACAGCATAACCAGGTACCTGGTACAGGTAGGTCCGTATGGACCTGTCTATCCGAAATCCATTTTTTTTTCTGCCAGGCTTTACAGCGAATTCCAATTTTGGTGGGTGACAGTTCTTGAGAATTCTCTTATTGATTGCTGTATAGCTTCTCCCTTACTTTTCCCTTCCCCTCCATTCTTTTTTTTTTTTTTTTTTTTTTGAGACAGAGTCTTGCTCTGTTGCCCAGGCTGGAGTACAGTGGTGTGATCTTGGCTCACTGGAACCTCCAACTCCCAGGTTCAAGCAATTGTCTTGTCTCAGTGTCCGGAGTAGCTGGGATTCGTGTGCCACAACGCCTGGCTAATTTTTGCATTTTTAGTAGAGACAGAGTTTCGCCATACTGGCCAGGCTGGTATTGAACTCCTGATCTCATGATCTACCCACCTCGGCCTCCCAAAGTGCTCAGATTACAGGCGTTAGCCACCACTCCCAGCCTCCCTTCTCCTCCATTCTTTGTAATGAGATTAGCCCACATTTACTGACTGCTACTATATTCCAGGTACTGCTTGAAATGCTTTGCATTAATCCTCACACTACTTTACACCACCCTAGGAGATAGAAACTGTTTCCTACCCCTTTTATATTGATAACGGAGGCACAGAGAAATCAAGTAACTTCTTTGAAGTCAAACATCAAATCTGCAGCATAGGGTGGTGTAGTGGCTGACACCTATGAATCCCAGCACTTTGAGAGGCCGTGGAGCAAGGCTGGCTGGAGCCCAGGAGTTTGAGACCAGCCTGGGCAACATTAAACTTATAGGGGGAAATGTAAGCTCCATGCCTGTTTTTTGTAGAGACCTCATTTCTACAAAAAACTAGCCAGTGTGGTGGCATGTGCCTGTAGCTACTTGTGAAATTGAGGTAGGCAGATTGCTTGAGCCCGGGAGATCAATGCCATACTCTAGCCTGGGTGACAGAGCAAGACCATCTCAAAGAAAAAAAAATAGGCCGGGCGCAGTGGCTCAAGCCTGTAATCCCAGCACTGTAGGAGGCCGAGGTGGGTGGATCACGAGGTCAAGAGATCGAGACCATCCTGGTCAACATGGTGAAACCCCGTCTATACTAAAAATACAAAAAATTAGCTGGGCATGGTGGCGCGTGCCTGTAATCCCAGCGACTCAGGAGGCTGAGGCAGGAGAATTGCCTGAACCCGGGAGGCGGAGGTTGCGGTGAGCTGAGATCGCGCCATTGCACTCCAGCCTGGGTAACAAGAGCGAAACTCCGTCTCAAAAAATAAAAAAAATAAAATAAAATGAAAAAAAAAAAAAAGGGGGGGCAGCATATCTGACATTTGAAAACAAGGACTCTAACTCTATAGCCAGACGCCAGGAGAACAGCACAAGGGTGCTCTTGGGCCGCTGAACCTAGGAAAGCAAGTCGCAGAGACTTTGGAGCAGCACGATTTGGTGGGTGCCTGGGATCCCTACTGGGAAAGGAATGAGAGATGTCAGCAATCAGCCACCCAAGAAGCCTTGAACTCCTCCTTGCTGCAGAAGCTGCTAGGACGACAGGGCTGGAATGTGACTTGCCCCAGGTCAGTAGGGACCTCACCGGGCCATGAGCTTGTGCAGTTCCTGCTTATGCTGCTGGTCCTCGGTAGCGATGGCATGCTGGGCCTGTTGCTGCATGGTCTGGACAAAATGCTGCATGTGCTGGAAGGCATCAATCTGTAACAGGACAAAAGCACAGAGGCACTTGGCATGCAGCCCAACTTCATAGGAAAGGAGCCGCCATTCATCTGATAGGGCACATGAGTCAACCCTTCTCCAAACAGAACACCCTAGTGGACAGGATGACGACCCCACAGACAGAGGACCAGCGTGATGCTGGGAGAGGGCTGGACTTTTCGAAAAGGTTCATGACTTATTCAACTCAAGTCTTGGCTCTCCTTTGCCAACTATAATTACCAGTTTTATAAGCCCTGGCAAAGTTTCATGCCTGGCTACCCCAAATAACAGTTCCTATGAAGTAATCTGAAACAACTGCTTACTTCACTATCGATATGTTACCCTGGGGGATGTTAGGCTTATGGGAATTGTTTCAGGCTAATAAAACTTTGTTATTTGTTTACAACACCAGGGTACCTTGGACACTCCAGCAGTGCAAAAAGTATAGATTTAAAAATCAGATAGCACCCAAGTAAGAACACAGAGTTGGGGTGAAGACCCTTCATGTATTCATGTGGAATAGGAAGAAGATACCAGCTCAGCAGACATCTGATTGAATTGAGTGGCTTAGGGGCAAAATCTCCAGAGCACCCTAAAGCAGCTAGATCTATGCACACTGTAAGCTTGTATACAAAGTGAGCAGAGGGCATGTGAGTCAGGAACAGACAGCTAAACTGGGAAAGAGAAGAGACAGAATCACAGATCTGGGAGTACTATACAAGCCTGCAACATCCAGTCCAATCAGCATCTTGATAAATAGGGTCCATACCATTTTTAAACAGAAAAATCTTTTCTGGTTTTTATAGGGGGGGAAAAACTCACACAGAGACAAAAATAATAATAAAGGGCTCCAAGGATGGACATAGAAAGAAGGTACAAATATCAAAAGCTCAAATGGAAAAATGGCAAAATTGAAATGTGCTAACACAGGGAAAGGAAACATTACATGAGAGAATGTGAAAAAGAGGCACTGTGTTCTGTGCTGCAGAAGAAGGACAAAATTAAGTCTTTAGGTAAACAACAGTTTTCCTTATGGTAAATCATATAAGAGGTATTTTTGTCTGTTTTAACTAGAAACCTGTCAGCAGGGCGCGGTGGCTTACACCTGTAATCCCAGCACTTTGGGAGGCCGAGGCAGGTGGATCACCTGAAGTCAGGAGTTCAAGACCAGCCCAGCCAACATGGCGAAACCTGTCTCTATTAAAAATATAAAAATTAGCTGAGCACTGTGGCAAGCACCTGTAATCTCAGCTATTCGGGAGGCTGAGGCAGAATAGCTTGAACCTAGGAGGCAGAAGTTGCAGTGAGCCAAGATCATGCCACTGCACTCCAACCTGGGTGACAGAATGAAACTGTCTCAAAAAAAAAAAAAAATGCCAGGCACTGTGGGTCACTCCTGTAATCCAAGCACTTTGGGAGGCCAAGGTGGGTGGAACACCTGAGGTCAGGAGTTCGAGATCAGCCTGGCCAACATGGTGAAACCCCATCTCTACCAAAAATACAAAAATTGCTGGGCATGGTGGCAGCCATCTGTAATCCTAACTACTCAGGAGGCTGAGGAAGAAGAATCGCTTGAACCTGGGAGGTGGAGGTTGCAGTGAGCCAAGATCATGCCATTACACTCCAGCTTGAGCGACAAGAGAGAAACTGTATCTCAAAAAACAAACAAACAAACACCCACCATGTCAGTGATGATGGCCTTGAAGGAAAATGAAACTCTCTGGCTTGGGGGCCAGAACCAACCTCAGATACTTTTCAATATAAGGAATTAATTGCTATGAAGAGATTGGGTTTAACTCAGAGCCAGAATGACATGACAAACAACTGATCAGGCAGCTAATCCATGCATGAGGACAGGGCAGGCACACAGCTGTTCCAACACTTAAGACACCTGTTTCCCTCAGACATCTGCCTTTGCAGAGTTCCATTACTCATTACCAGCTTTGAAAAATGAACTACATTAGCATCCCACACTTGGGAAGTGATAAATCTTCCTTTAACTTTTATTATTTTTTTTTAATTGAAATTTTTATTTCTTTAGAGACAGGGTTTCACTCTGTTACCCAGGCTGGAGTGCAGTTGTGCAATTATAGTTCACTGCAGACTTGAACACTTGTGCTCAAGTGATCCTCCTGCCTCAGCCTCCCAGTAGCTGGGACTACAGGCACACACCACCACGCCCAGTTAATTTTAATTTTTCGTAGAGATGAGGTCTTGCTATGTTGCCCAGGATGGTCTCAAATTCCTGGTCAAGCAGTCCTCCCACCATGGTCTCCCAAAGTGCTGGGATTAGACGCATGAACCACCCTTTAGTTTTTCTTCTAGGAGAACTAACTACATTGACCAGTCTTAAATCTGATTTTTTTTTTTGAAACTGAGTTTCACTCTCGTCACCCAGGCTGGAGTGCAGTGGCATGATCCTGGCTCACTGCAACCTTCGCCTCCCAGGTTCAAGCGATTCTCCTTCCTCAGACTTCCAAGTGGCTGGGATTATACGCAGCTGTCACCATGCCTGGCAATTTTTGTATTTTTGGTAGAGATGGGGTTTTACCATGTTGGCCAGGCTTGTCTCAAACTCCTGACCTCAGGTGATCCACCCACCTTGGCCTTCCAAAGTGCTGGGATTACAGGTGTGAGCCACCGTGCCTGGCTTAAATCTGACTTAAAAAAAAAAAAAAGAAAGAATTGGGAGGCAGTAGTAAAAAAAACTCTATCACTAAAAAGGTGATTGATAACTCAGTGTGATCATCATGTCATGCAGGTAGGAGCTAAACTAGGAACTCTGATGCTAGGTGGTTTTCAGAGCCCATAAGCTACCTGTCATTGACAATCCAGACACTGGGTTTAAACTCTTTGGTGGACTTAACAAGGAGCTGAACAAAAAATAAACCGCCAAAGCTGGGGAGGCTGGGTATTAAGTTTGGATTTGAAGACCAGTATTTCACTTATCCAGCATAAGGGAATCCAGCATCTTTCTACCGTATAGTACAAGGCAATTTATTTTCAAGGAATTGAAAATTTTCTATTTAAAATTTGTTTTCTGCATTCTCAGGAAATGAAAAGGGGGAAAGTGATTGTTTCCCTCTTACAAGTAAAGGACCTGTCACTTGGAAGAAGGGGCTTCTCACAGGCCTGCAGGATTTTAGTTAGGCACAATATTCTGGTTCTAGACTACATGGGTGGTTTGTGGGTGAGAACAATGGCCTTGGCTCAGTGAAATTTTACGGAAGGACCAGCCTGTCTCTGGACTCTGTGAAGTGTCTTGTCTAGGAAAACATGACACATATACCCATAGGCTGATGCCTTCCAGGATAACAGCGTCTGCTTTTCCCACAAATACTTTCGTTTGCCTCAGGCAAGGCAGAGCATGATCCCTGTTTACAGTGGAGGAAAGTAAGGCTCAGTGAGTGTCCTGTTGAGCAGTACAATTATTAAGTAGTCAGTTTTCTTTGGGTAGCTCCTTAACTATGAAGACATGACATCTCTAGTTCTGGGCTTGAAGTCCAAGCACTTTACTTTAAATAGGTTCCTAATTTTTAATTCCACCAGAATTTGGGCTACTAAGACCATTCCATGGAAAAGATGGGCTGGGGTCATATGTTGAAAGAAGCCACTCCTTGCTTTAGATATTACCCAAAAGGCTTCTTCGGCCTGCCTTCGGCAAGACATTCAAAGACTTGGAGGCTATACATAGGAAGGAAACCAGACTATATTCATATCCAGCACCTTCTGTTTTTCTCATTTGCCTGGAGGGGGTCAGGCTTTGAATCAGAAATGCTCTGACCTAGGAGGCTCACAGAGACTGAAAAATAAAACAAAACAACAAAAACAAAATCTCCAAGGTGCACATTTGAAGAAGGAAACTTAGGTCATTAGTAACTTAGGTCATTAGTACTGCAGTAAATCCCAAAGACCAGCTGCCTGGGTACAGGCTGGCTGATGCCACTCTGGGTGGTATTCATAGCCACCCTGAATAACTCATCTATAAAATTAGTCAATTTCTAGCCTCAGTCCCCAGATCTCACAAGTATGCCCTCAGCAGAAACACAACTTCTATTTTATGAGGTCTTCCCACACCAGAGGCTCCAGTGGCTACATTTCATTCCTCTTTCATCTTAGGTACCACACTGTGGGGGTCACAATGGGGAGAGAAGGCCAGTGGGACACCCTCTTCCTTTTGGCAAGAAGGATGAAGGGGGAGCCGAAGCAGGTGATGACTTTGCCTCCAGGGCCTACTGTTTATTAATCCTTACCATCATCCAGGGAGATTGCTTAAAGCAAAAAAAAAAAAAAAAAAAAAAACCAAAACCAGGAGCCACATCTATTTCCCAAGGGCTTGTCTGTAAATAAAATCAGAGGAATTCTACATTGGCTTCAAGATAATTTTCACTCCTGGTTTCAGTATTACACCCTGCATTTTATTCCTTCTGAATCCAAACTGATGACAGGAGAGGAGACCAGAAGTCTGAAAAACCCAAATTGGTCTTGTGAAAGTTCTAGTCTACATATTCACAAATCTGCTCTTTTTTGTACCAAACAGCCCATCTTCTCTTAGGGGTAGAAAGTGTGCCTTTCCTACGTCCCAGCACTTTCTAGATACAAATACATTTAACTGTGATCACATTCATTGGTTTGATCTATTGTATACATGCATCTCTTCAACTATGATTCACTTTATGAAATCAGGCCAAATGGCTTCATAACAGGAAGAGACTCCCTGACATTTTTAGTAGGTTGTTTAAACCTGTTTCTTTTCTGGCCTTCAGGAGGCAGAGGGAAGCAGATTAGGCGGGCATTCTGGAGAAGGTGGTCTGTTCTGGAAGCATCCGATACAGACCTTGCGAGCACTCTTCCACATGTTTTTCATGTAGGCATAGGTCACTTGAGGGTGAACTGTGGGCAGAGGATGGTCAAGTTGCCGAGATGGATCAACTCCCAGGAGCAACACTAAGGTTTTATGAGCAAGAGCCTTAAAAACAAGAGACAGTGGGTTACAGACAGAACTGTTCAGCCCAGGGGCACCATGGGCCCACTACCTGTCCACGTGGGTGGGTAGGGTGTCACTCACCAGCCTGCCACTCTTGCCGCACAGGCTTGCATACTTGAGCCAGGTTCTCATGTCCTCATGAGGGCTGACCACAAGGGACCGCACCATAAGGATTTTCTGCCAGTCCTCTACGATACGCTGGCAGCCCTGGAACATTTGGAAAGGAAGATTAGATATGTCTTCTGATACATTTTTTGTTTCTGAGGCAGAGTCTTGCTCTATTGCCCAGGCTGGAGTGCAATGGCACGATCTCTGCTCACTGCAACTTCCGCCCCCTGAGTTCAAGTGGTTCTCCTGCCTTACCCTCCCCAGTAGCTGGGATTACAGGTGCCCACCATCACACCCAGCTAATTTTTTTGAGTTGGATTCTTGCTCTGTCACCCAGACTGGAGGGCAGTGGTGCAATCTTGGCTCACTGCAACCTCTGTCTCCCAGGTTTAAGCAATTCTCTACCTCAGCCTCCCAAGTAGCTGGGATTACAGGTGCCTGCCACTACACCTGGCTAATTTTTTTTATATTTTTAGTAGAGACGGGGGTTTCACCATCTTGGCCAGACTGTCTTGAACTCCTGACCTTGTGATCTACCTGCCTCGGCCTCCCAAAGTGCTGGGATTACAGTCGTGAGCCAGCCTAGGATAGAGTGCAATAGTGCAAGCTCAGCTCACTGCAACTTCCGCCTCCTGGGTTCGAGTGGTTCTGCCTCAGCCTCCTGAGTAGCTGGGATTACAGGCACGCGCCACCACACCCAGCTAATTTTTGTATATTTAGTAGAGATGGGGTTTCACCATGTTAGCCAGGATGGTCTTGATCTCTTGACCTTGTGATCTGCCTGCCTTGGGCTCCCAAAGTGCTGGGATTACAGGCATGAGCCACTATGCCCAGCCCACGCCAAGCTAATTTTTGTATTTTTAGTAGAGTTGGGGTTTCAACATCTTGGCCAGGCTGGTCTTGAACTCCTAACCTTGTCATCCCGTCTCAGCCTTGCAGAGTGCTGGGATTATACGCATGAGCCACCACGCCTGGGCTTTTTTTGTATTTTTAATAGAGATGATGTTTCACCATGTTGGCAAGGCTGGTCTCGAACTCCTGACCTTAAGTGATCCACCCACCTAGACTCCCAAAGTTCTGCGATTACAGGCATGAGCCACGGTGCTTGGCCTTCTGATACATTTTAAGTTCCCTGCAAGCCACAGCCAAATCCACAGTGAAACACAAAGATTTGCTGATAGAATCTCAACTTTCTCAGGTTAAGGGCACTGTGAGTGAAATATCCTTAGGCAGTGGTCCCCAACCTTTGTGGTACCAGGGACTAGTTTTGTGGAAGACAATTATTCCACAACTTGGGTGGGGGGGATGGTTTTTGGATGAAACTGTTCTGCCTCAGATCATCAGGCATTAGATTCTCATAAGGAGCATGCAACCTAGATCCCTTGTATGTGCAGTTCATAATAAGGGTTCACGCTTCTATGAGAATCTAATGTGGCTGCTGATCTGACAGGAGGTGGAGCTTGCCCATCCCTCACCTCCTGCTGTGCCTCATGGGTATGGGGACCTTTGCCCTTAGAGACTTCTCAGTAGTTTGAGAGACTCAGCAGTTTGAAATGTAAAAATTAGCCAGGCATGGGCTGGGTGTAGCATGGGGTTTGGAGCTTGAATCCTGACTGTCACTTGCTATCTATGTGACTTTGGGCAAATCACTTAACCTCTGACAGATCTGTAGAGTGAAATAAAAATAGTACCAACTTCAGAGGGATACAGTGAGGATCAAATAAATTAAATGATTGATTTCTATTTCTTTTGTGAATGATGAATAATGCATAATGCATCTTTAACATTAAAATTTTGCTTCAGTCTTTCTGGTTGAAGATGACTATCACTGACAAAGAAATTAAATTTAAGATATATCATTCAAAGCTCAAAACTGAATTAAACCTAAAGAAGTTTAAATAATTTTCAGCCAGTTATGGTGGCTCACGCCTGTAATCCCAGCACTTTGGGAGGCTGAGGTGGGTGGATCACAGGGTCAGGAGTTCAAGACCAGCCTAGCCAACATGGTGAAACCCCGACTCTACTAAAAGCACAAAAAATAGCCAGGTGTGGTGGCAGGCACCTGCAATCCCAGCAACAGGGAGGCTGAGGCAGGAGCACTGCTTGAAGCCGGGAGGCAGAGGTTGCAGGGAGCCGAGATCGTGTTACTACACTCCAGTATGTGCTGGGTGGTGGGGGAGAATTTCAAGTGACATTGTTTTTAAGTTAGTAGCATTTATATTTCTGAAGTTATTAAAGCCTGAACCTGCATTAAGACTTCTGGAAAAAAAAAAAAAAAAAAAAAGGACTGTTGAGATACCTTGTATGTTGGCATCTTAGATTCTTTCTTCATTTCTACTTGTCTCAGATCAAAAAGTAACACAGAAGAGGAAGTGCCTCATTCAGTTACACTTATAAATTCTTTTTTTTTTTTTTGACAGGGTCTCACTCTGTTGCCCCAGCTGGAGTACAGTGGCACAATCATGGCTCATGGCAGCCTCAACCTCCCAGTTCAAGTGATCCTACTGCCTCAACCTCCTGAGTGGCTGGGACTACAGGTGCATACCACCATCCCTGGCTAATTTATGTATTTTTTTTGTAGAGACGGGTTTCACCATGTTGCCAAGGCTGGTCTCAAACTCCTGGGCTTAAGCTATCTGCCTGCCTCAGTCTCCCAATGTGTTGGGATTATAGATGAGATTGCTCTTGTCATTCAGGTTGGAGGGCAGTGGCGCAATCTTGGCTCACTGCAACCTCTGCCTCCCAGGTTCAAGGGATTCTCCTGCCTCAGCCTCCTGAGTAGCTGGGACTACAGGTGTATGCCACGATGCCTGGCTAATTTTTCTATTTTTAGTAGAGATGGAGTTTTGCCATGTTGGCCAGCCTGGTCTTGAATTCCTGACCTCAAGCGATCCACCCACCTTGGCCTCACAAAGTCCTGGGATTACAGGCATGAGCCACTGTGCCTGGTCACAAATTATTTATAATTTAAAAAAAAGCAAATTAATTATCTAAGGGGCTTAAGCTAATTTTATATCTAACAACTGCAGAGAGTCAAGTGAACTCCTTTTTTTTTTTTCTGAGATGGAGTCTCACTCTGTTCCCCAGGCTGGAGTACAGTGGTGCAATCTTGGCTCACTGCAACCTCTGCCTCACAGGTTCAAGTGATTCTCCTGACTCAGCCTCTCAAGTAGCTGGGATTACAGGTGCACACCACCACACCTGGCTACTTTTTGTACTTTTTTTTTTTTTTTTTTAAGCAGAGATGGGGTTTCTCTATGTTGGCCAGGCTAGTCTTGAACTCCCGACCTCAAGTGATCCACCTGCCTCAGCCTCCCAAAGTGCTGGGATTACAGGCGTGAGCCACTGTCCTCAGCTAAGTGAATTCCTTTTTCATCCTTGTTGATAAGAAGTCAGACTTAGGTCGGGTGTGGTGGCTCACGCCTATAATCCCAGCACTTTGGGAGGCCGAGGCGGGGGGATCACGAGGTCAAGAGATCGAGACCATCCTGGTCAACATGGTGAAACCCCGTCTCTACTAAAAAACTACAAAAAAAAAATCAGCTGGGCATGGTGGCGCGTGCCTGTAATCCCAGCTACTCAGGAGGCTGAGGCAGGAGAATTGCCTGAACCCAGGAGGCGGAGGTTGCAGTGAGCCGAGATCGCGCCATTGCACTCCAGCCTGGGTAACAAGAGTGAAACTCTGTCTCAAAAAAAAAAAAAAAAAAAAAAGTCAGACTTAGAAGGCCAGTTCCTGAGATCTACTGCTTCATGGTAAATTCCATGAACCCATGGAGCTGACCTCCATTGAGATAAAAGTCTAGCAACAATGATCTCAGGCTTTTAACTATAGTAAGATGCAGTCTGAGCCTGACTGGAGAACCCAAGGCAAGAGGAGACCTAGTGCCAATAAGGCTGACTTCTCTAACTGCCCTGTGGGAGATACTGGTTGAGGATTTTAATTTAAATGATTTCACTACAAAATGGCAGTTTTCTAGCCCCAGCAGTTCATTTGACAGCCAGCCACCTACAAGAGCCAAATTTCCACTATAAATGTAATGTTTTATTTTCAGGCCTTGGACCATATTTTTCCATCCCATGAAGTGTGACAACAATGATTTGGAAAGTTGAAATAACAGAAAAAAAGTACACTGAGTGATTGTTTTTTGTTACTTCTCACCAATAGTTAGGTTCTCCCAGATGCTGAAATAATTTGGCCTCCTGTAAGCCAAAACGCATCTTTCTGCCTCAAGACAGGAAAGTCACGAAGGCTTAAGGCGATGACAGTGTCCTGGACCCAGTCAAGTCAGACAAGCATCTCTCCTCCCAGGATTCATTCCATGCATCCCCTCCCCTCCAAGTCTACAATTGGATCAAGTCCGGCTTGTCAGACTGTCAGAAGATTCATCAGATCTCTGATGTAGAAACTCTTTATTACAGGCATTTCAAAAAACTGGGGTGTGTACAAACCAAGTGGGAAATGCCTGATTTGTGGAATTCTTTCTGGTGCCCAGGAGACAGTTTTCCATCAAAACACTCACTGGGCATTTCAAAATTACTAATAAAACATGTAAAAGAACTGTATGTGCTCATTTCAGAGCCATAAATGACTATATTCATGGACGTTTCTTTGCCCATTGCCCTTTCCTGTCCAGGGGAATGTGCCCTAAGCTTCCTAGGCAGGAATGTAGCTTGGAGTCAAAAGGTTTTGTCACAGCCTTCTGAGAAGCCTGGAAGCACAAACTTCGATTAGCCTGAAGTGAGAATTTGGAATCAGGTGGGGATCTAGTTGAGAGGAAATGACTCATAATTAGGGGGATGGATTATGTTAGGTAGGGAGACAAATGGTTTCTGGAGTGGTAAAGGGTTTCTCTCTTTTTTATTTTGCTGATGAACTTCCTATCCTACCCACTCAAGGAATGGGAGAACTGGTTATCTTTTCCGGAATACTTAGGACTGCTGGCTGACTCCAAGACCTGGAGTGACAGTTCCTCAGGCCAAAATGATCAGAATGTGACAATGAAAAAACTGATGGAGGACTTGGGAAAGCTTCTCTACAAGGGGAAACTGCAGTGGAAAAAAAGTCTCAATAGAGGCAATACGATGACTCTGACCTAAGGAACTATAAACGGCAGGAGTTGGCCAACGAGAACCGAAGGCAACCCCATTTAAAAAGCTGGCTGCAGGTGGCCTGCAAGTGCAGTCAGAGCAGTGATTCTTAGCTGTGGCTTGTGGAATCATCTGGGGGAAGCTGCAAAGATACTGATCCTGGGTATCTCCACAGAAATTAAACTGGCCTAGGGAATAGCTGGGGCATCAGGATTTTAAAAGCTTTCCAGGTGATTCTACTGTGCCACTAAGGTTGAGAACCACTGATTTTGAGGTTATGGTTCCAAACTGGTCACAGGTGACACTTAGTGAAAACTTTTTTTTTGCCGGGCGCGGTGGCTCACGCCTGTAATCCCAGCACTTTGGGAGGCCGAGGCGGGTGGATCACGAGGTCAAGAGATCGAGACCACCCTGGTCAACATGGTGAAACCCCGTCTCTACTAAAAATACAAAAAATTAGCTGGGCATGGTGGCGCGTGCCTGTAATCTCAGCTGCTCAGGAAGCTGAGGCAGGAGAATTGCCTGAACCCGGGAGGCGGAGGTTGCGGTGAGCTGAGATCGCGCCATTGCACTCCAGCCTGGGTAACGAGAGTGAAACTCCGTCTAAAAAAAGAAAAACAAAAACAAAAAACAACAACTTTTTTTTTTTTTTTTTTAATTCCTAAAGAAGGGAGTAAGAAGAGACTGGAAAATCGGTCATTCTCTCACAGTTTAAGCTTAGGTGAGGAGCCTTTGAGTATTCTGCTTTGTATGCAAGCCAAGCATCACACTGGTGGAGGAGGCAGGAAAAGCAAGTTGAGTAAGAGCCGGGGTGGAGGGGGCACTCGACCAGGTCCTGGTAGGGGCAGGGGTAGGCAGGTGAACTGAGGCTTTCTACCAAGCTCACCTGCAGTCTCTCCCACCAGATCTGGCGGATGATCTCTCGTCGCTCGGGGACAAGTTTGTACTGGATAACCTCCTCCAGCTCGGACAGCATGTGGCAAGAAACCATGGCCTGATGGAAGCAAATCACATTCCAAGCTAATTACTGCATGAACAATCCAAAAGACAGGATTAATTTAAATCATTCCTTCTGGTGTCAGGGTATCTGCCGATCAGAGAAAACAGGCATGTTTCCAGCAGCCTGTGAGTTCTCAATAGCCCGTTCTGAAAAAAGCATGAAAATAAGCCTCAAAAATGACAATGTGCAGAATAGTTGACACTTACCCCATATGCCCGACTGTAACTCTCTCCTGCCATCGCAGTTAATTCAGTATCCAGCAGGTCCCTGGCCTTGTCAATGCACTAGAAGAGAAACAAAGAACCCCTGGGACTGAGCTCTGGACTTGGGAGCTTAGGGTTATTTCAGGGCATCCCAACTAGCTGCAGAAGTTATCTGTCTCACTTAAATTCCAGGGATGCAGAGAGAAATTCACTGAAAAAGGCCATTTTCCCAGAACTGAATGGCTTCAGAAGAGTAATTATCCAATTTCTCATCAAAGACAGAAATGTATGGCATCCAAAACTTTAACATCTATCTAAGGTAACACACACAATCTTAGGGGGCATGGGAATGTGGGCTGTAAAACTGAATCATGGGTTCTTGTATCTCAAGGGGACATAACTGGGAATCTACCTTCTTTTTGGTTCTTTTTTTTGGAGACACGGTTTCACTCTGTCACCCAGGCTGGAGTGCAGTGGCACGATCTTGGCTCACTGCAGTCTCCACCTCCCCAGTTCAAGTGATTCTCCTGCCTCAGCCTCCTGAGGAGCTGGGATGCTGGGATTACAGGTGCCCACCACCATGCCTGGCTAATTTTGTATTTTTAGTAGAGACAGGGTTTCACCATGTTGGCCAGGCTGGTCTCAAACTCCTGGCCTCAAGTAATCCGTCCACCTTGCCCTTCCAACATGCTAGGATTACAGGCATGAGCCACTACATCTGGCCTGGGGATCTATCTTCTTTTAACTTTTCCTTGCTGGGCATGTTTGTGGAAATTGATTCTGCACACACTTCAATGGCTCCAGGTGGTAGCTCTGGCTTCTAAGTACCCTCTGTCCCTATGAGGGAATGCCTCTGAAATTGGCAGAGATGCCCAGTCCTGTCCATGTGAAGGGGAGCTCTTGTGTCTCTGACAGAGACAACCAGGATCTTGGTTTTCATCACATATATCAGAGCCTGTGGGATGCCACAGGACTGCAGTTTGAGTTTTTTCTGTGCCATGAATTAAAAACCTCTCATGCAGAGCTTTTCGCTTTTTTGAATGTTTAAGGTTAATTATAGTGTCCCAATGCCTCAGATCATTTACCCAGGCACCTCATCTAACTCTGTGTCTAACGGGGTGGATGGGATTACTTCATTATCTCATTCTGCAAGTCAGCACACTATTTGCAAATAAGTACTAGCTTCCTCAGAAGGTAATCAATGTGTGACATGCCTGCATGGACAGAAGACCCTTGTGACTGATTTCTGCTGCACAGTGAGACTGCTGGCTCTCTGAATCCTAGCTTTTGGTGAAATACAGCTTCTCTCTACAACAAGGGATGCAACAAGCTAACTCCAGAAGCAACTGAAATGGTAGCTTCCAGAACACATTCCTCCCATTCGGGACAAAAAGTAGCCCCAGCTGACCTGCTGGCAGTCTCCTTAATGAATGCAATGCATCAAAACCATTCAAATGCACTCAGAGAGCCAAGTAAACACAAGACCTGAAGTACAATAGCCTATATACTGAGCCTATATACAATAGCCTAAGCACTGTGTGCTTACAAGCACTACAGTCTTTTCCTTGCTGGGAGATCTGGGTACATGTAGGTTTTTACCTGTTGTGCCAAGGAGAAGAGGTCTTGATGCAGTGCCAGCACAGCTCTATAGAATGCCCCATCATGGGTGTCGCGAGGGATCATACAGGTGTATTCTTCCATGCTGTCCCACTGACCTATTACACACAGACAGACAGAAAGCATCAAGAGGGGTGGCTGGCTGGGCTAAAGGCAGCATCTCAAATAGGTCTTGCCATTGTTATTTTCCTTTAGCTTGGGATATAAACAAGACAAATGAACTTAAGCCTCATGTACCAAAATCTTGCAGAGCCCCAATGTACACTATGCGGGTTGACTTAACAAAAAAAGCCACATCTGTCTTCCAAACACAGGCCTCCACGTCTGCCCAGGGAGCATCTTGACAGATGAGGGAAAGTGAATGAGTGTGAAGTCTGCACATCAAGTGAGCTGAATGTAGCACCTCATTATCCTAGAGAACTTCTCCAGGTGAGAAAAAATTGCTTTCTCTGCTACTAGTGAGGCAACTCACAGTTCAATGGTATGTTGGGAAATTACATTTTCCTCTAGACAATTGAAAACAGCCATTGCACAGATGATAGGGGACAGGATTAGACAAATAGCTTGCCCATTTCATTCTGGCAATATCTTTGCCTCAGGAGGGAGGAGATAAATATTTTAAGAGACTCCATTATAACAAAAAGATGGGGTAGGTCACAGCACAGTGCTCTCTGTGTCATGTTAGACTGGGGAAAAGGCTGCATCCGGGAAGAAGTATTCACTTCTCCTGGTGGGGTGAGCATGTATCAAATGCCAGGATTTCCAAGTCCATCTGCAGAAAAGATATCAGCTTCATTAGCTGCAAACTGCAGGGCTGCCAATTTTATAAGACATTTTCCTGCCTCTCACTCCAGACCATCGGCTCATCCATTCTCTGTGCCTCTGGGCACAAGCAAATAGCTAACGATGACTCCTCAGGAAGCAATTTGTTTTTGAAAAGTGTTCCGGATCTAACCCAGAGCTCATGAAAGGAAAGGATATAAGCTCCGTGACTCAAGAGGGACAGAGGAAGAGAATGGAGGTGGAGGTAGAAGGTTATGTAACTTTCCTCCAGGCTCCACAGGTGAAGCTTTTCACCAGGGACAACAGATATTGATAAGCCTCTTAGCAGGAGCCCAGTGTCAGAAACTGACATGCTGCAGGGATTGAAAGGAAATCTCTGCTTTAAAATACTTGGGGAGTAGAAGTGAGGTGGGCAAGAATCGGACAGCAAAGAGGAGAACAGAGACAATAAAACGGTGAAAATGTTTACAACTGCTGGAGAAGGTGAAGGGCAGATGGGGGTTCATTATACTATTATCTTCACTGTTTATATATTGGGAAAGTTCTAAAATATAAGAAATATTCATGAAAGGAGATAGACAACTATCTTCTCCCTTTACTCCTGCTTGGGACAAAAATATGATGTGGGGAGCTCCAGCAACCATGCTGGACCATGAGGTGAACTTTAAAATGGAGACACGGGCTGTGCATGCAAAGCAGAAATCTGGAAAAAGGCTAATGACAATAGAGCCAAAATACCAGTCTGGAAATGCCTATCTCTAGATTTCAATTTATAGGAGAGGAAAACAAATCAGTAGCTTGCTTAAGGCAACCAAAGCCAAATCCTACTGTGGTATGAGAAGAAATATATTTGGTCTTTGTCCCTAGTGCCTGGCACAGAGCTATCGAAAACGCTTTGAACTTCCTGAGTGATAGGACTGTTCTTTGTTATTCATAATGAATTCCTACTGATTATGCTGATAAGGTAGAACAGTTTAAGAAAAAATTTATTTATTGAGAAGGCCAATTATAGAGATGATTTCAAGTATAGTTGGATGCAGGAACCTAAAGAGAGCTCTCCTCATCTCTCTTTAAAAAAGAAAATTATATATATATATATATGTGTGTGTATATATATATATATGTGTGTATATATATATATATATATATATGTATATAAATAAAATTGGTAGCGATGGAGTGTCACTATATTATTGCCCAGGCTGATCTTAGACTCCTGGGCTCAAGTGATCCTCCTGCCCAAGCCTCACAAAGTGGTGGGATTACAGGTGTGAGTCACCACACCCAGCCTCCTTGTCTCTTGTTTCTGCTTTCAACTAAAAGTATAAATGGAGACAGATAGAAGCATACCCTAGTACCCTGCTGAATGGGTGGACATATGACCCCATTAACCTTGCAGAATACCCATGCTTATTGGCAAAGAGATTGGTTCTTTGAGTAGCATGTGACTTAAACTTTGCTTAGCGTTGTCTCTCCCTCCTTCTCCCCTTCCAGGATGGGGCTGGTTACCAGAAAGACCAAGTAATTACTGGGTTTGAACTTTCAGCCCCATCCACTGACATCCAGGAAAGGTGAAAAGGTTGAACACTAAAGGCTATAAAAACTCTTGAACAATGAGCTCCCAGGTTGATGAAGGTGCTGGGAGGGTGATGGTAAACCCCAGTACCAAAGCACAGGTGCTCCTACACTCCAGACCCTTCTAGGCCTTCCCTCATTGTACCTATTCATCTGTATCTTTTATAACACCCTTTAAAATAAACCAGTGAATGTAAGTAAAGTGTTGCCTTTTGTTCTGTGAGCTTTCCCAGCAAATCATCAAACTTGAGGAGGAGGGTTATGGGAACCCTGATTTACAGCTGGTCAGTGAGAAACACAAGTCACAACCTGGGACTTGTGATTGGCATCTGAAGTAGGGCGGTATTTTGGGATGAACCCTTAACTGTGGGATCTGATGCTATTTCCAAGTAGATAGTGTTGGAAATGGACTACTTGACTGGTGTCTGCTCAGAATGGCTTGGTGTATGGGGAAAGGCATCTGGCATCCGTGTTCCGTGTGAGTGTGCTAACTGTGTATTTCTCACCCACTAAATCTCAATTTTGATTTTGTGCACTGTTTTCCTTGGCCTCCCCACAAAGATCCGATTTTCCCCATGTCTAACAAGTTAATAAAAATCATCAAGTAGAAAGGACAGATGGAAGGTGTAGAAGTAGGTGGACACAGACCATTTTTATACTTCCATATAGACCTGGCATCTCCACCTAGAGCCAGCACCTTACTCTTCTGATGTGAGCCCCTAGCCTCACTCACCCCATCCTTGATAGGGGTGCCTGTGAGGGAAGCTTTACCTAAACCCCACGCAGCTGCAGCAGCCATCCGGGCCATCTTGGCTTGGGTCTCATCATTAACCAGGGTCCACTTTTCACAGCACTGCTGGTGGAGTTGACCCCTGAAGGAAATGAATTCTACAGTCAGATTAATCCAAATCTCCTCCTTAAACTACCAATCTTCCTCTCCTGCCCCTTGGGTTAGTTGAGGACTACAGAGGAACTGGACACCTTTAATAAAAAAAAAGCACATTCTACCAGGTCACTTAATAGAGAATGAATGGGCTATTTGCTGTTTCTATGACCTGGTGCTCATAATTTGTCTGAGTGAGTTTATCAAGGATAGGAACCATGTCTAACTCTGTGTGATATGAAATGTTCTGAACATCTGGCTCCCTTCATTAATATTAAATAACTTCTCTCCTATGTCAAAGAATTCTGGGCTCTTTCCCTTTGGCAGGCCTACAGAGAAAGCAATCTGAAGAGACGCATCTGGACATTCATTTTGGGCTCAAAGCTATAGGGAGAACTGGCTCCTAAAAGTATTATACAAATGGTTTCAGTCTGAAATGAAACCCAAATGAAATCAATCTGTACAGAAGAAAGGCTCTACAATGGTCACATCTACCAGAAAGCTAGATGCTGCTTATTCTCAGAATTTTGCACAACTACTGAATGTGAAGGAAGACTATGAGGTATTGAGATATAAATGGTGCTTAAGAGACCCCAATAAACAAAGAGAGTGCTAAAGCCCTAGAACAGGGTCTTGCTACTGACTACTGAAACTCCCTCCTGTTTCACTTCTGAATGAAAAGAAATAAACTCTGCTATTATGCACATACGAGCCCCTGATTTCACGTGAGCTTTGAGATGCAGCTAGGAGACTCCTTAATTTTTCCTGCTTTCTGAAAGACATGCTGTAGGATGATTTAACTTGGCACTGGAGGTGGAGTCACGAGGAAGGGCAGAAGTTCTAAGTGGCCCAGGTCAGAAGCCTCATGGAGCATGAGCTGCTCTGCACTCTATGGTGGTGTAGGAGGGCAGGGATAAAGATGCTGAAGTCAATCCCTGCAGAAGGAATCTAGGCTGAGCTCACCAAGAAGCTGACTGCAGATCATGCCTAGGAGAAGTATTCAGGGCCATTATCCAGCATCACAGTATGGCAGATAGTAACTTTGTCATCTCTCTGGCACATGATCAAGAGAGCCAGGGACACAGGCACTCTGGCTCAATACAGAGCTGATACCAAGAAGAGGAACTGGTAGCCATGACGCCCTACGCATTTACTGAAGCTCCATTACTGGAATAGGATAAACCTTTGTGTCAGTTTCCTGCCACCACTTAGAAACCTTCACTCCCAGGCCCTGCTAGGGGTTCCCTTAGAGCAGCAGTTCTCAAACTACTGAGTGCATCAGAATCCCCTGGAAGCCTTCTTCAGGTGGCTGGGCTCCACCCTCTGAGTTTCAGACTTAGTAGTGCTGGGGTAGGGGCTGAGAATGTGCATTTCTAACAAGTTTCTATGTGACACCAAAGTTGCTGGACCAGGGGCCACAGTTTGAGAACCACTGGCTTAGAGCAGAGGCACAGCTCAGCTGCACAGCATATTTTTGTAGGGATCCTGGCCTACAGGTAGGAGAGAAAGCTGCATGATCTCCAAATGCTTCTTCCAATCCTATAATTCAAAATTTACAGCTGGTGAACACAGGCAACTTAGATGAATGCATCCTCCATGCAAGCTGTTCCTTCTAACTCAGCCTCCCTCTATTATTTTGTCAGGATCACCTGATTCTGTGCCACAGGACCAAGGATTTAGTTTTTCGTTTCATCTAGAGAAGGAAGCAAGTTCAATGTTTAAATCCCACAAACTGTTACTCCAAGAGACAAAGCAGGGAGCAGTGTAGGAACAGCATCCCAGGAGAGCATGCCCTAGCAGTGAGCCCCGCACTGCCTTCACCAAGCGGCTGTGTGGGAACAGCTGTCAGAGCCTGGTCAGTACACAGACAAGAGTTCTTCTCTTCCACAAGCATTTGTTAGAAAAAATAATGCAGAACATACTGGGTTGCGCCTCTCAAGGGTGGTTGGGTGGGGGGCAAACCAAATAAATAAAAAACATGAGACTGTTTTCATTGCACACAGGGAGGACTGGGTAAGGACCCTCCAGGACTTTTGATTTTCCCTCCTAGTGTTATGGCAAAAAACGTAGAAAGTGCTTGCTTCGGCAGCACATATACTAAAATTGGAACGATGCAGAGAAGATTTGCATGGTCCCTGAAGATTTAAAACAAACAAAAGGCTTAGGAAGTATTCCTTCTTTTGGCATCGCTCCCTGGGTTGAACGCCTATGATCTCACTCCCGAGGAATCTTTTCTCAATGATCTAGAGGCTGTGTGAGGAGGGGCTTCACTTTGGCTGCAGGTGTAGCTGCCTGCACCATAGGGCTGGGTGGTAGGGGGTGGTGGTTCCCTAGCTCTCACAGTTAGCCTCCTGCAGGCAGATAAGCATGTGGAAACGGGAAGGGTCTCAGCTCACTGGTCACTCCAGATCATTCTGGATGCCACCTGTGATGAACATCTGCCTCAGGCATGTTCAGGATATATGCACAAAATAAATTTAGAAACTGCACTCTAAACAGAACGGACTGAATAAACTGTATCAGAAACCCGCATATGATCAGGAAAAATATTCTGCCTCGTTCATCTCTTTTTTCCTTGTGCTGTTATAATTGTTTAGTATCTTTGTTATGATAAAGAATACATGAACCTACACCGGTGATAAAATTCTATAGAATTTACACACACACATACACACAAAATGAGGACAAGTAAAATGAAAATCTGAATAAGATTAGTGAATTATATTGATGTTAGTATTCTTGTTGTCATATTATGCTATAATTCTGCAAAATATTACCATTGGAGGAAACTAGGAAAACTGTGCAAAGGATCTCTGTTCTTTTTTCTTTTTCTTTTCTTCTTTTTTTAATTATTATTTATTTATTTATTTAAAATTGCATTTTAGGTTTTGGGGTACATGTGAAGAACATGCAAGACTGTTGCATACGTGCACACATGGCAGTGTGATTTGCTGCCTTCCTCCCCTTCACCTAAATCTGGCATTTCTCCCCATGCTATCTCTCCCCAACTCTCCACCCCCCACTGTCCCTCCCCTATTTCCCCCCAACAGACCCCAGTGTGTAGTGCTCCCCTCTCTGTGTCCATGTGTTCTCATTGTTCAACACCACCTATGAGTGAGAACAGGCGGTGTCTGATTTTCTGTTCTTGTGTCAGTTTGCTGAGAACGATGGTTTCCAGGTTCATCCATGTCCCTACAAATGACACAAACTCATCGTTTTTGATGGCTGCATAATATTCCATGGTGTATATGTGCCACATTTTCCCTGTCCAGTCTATCATCGATGGGCATTTGGGTTGGTTCCAGGTCCTTGCTATTGTAAACTGTGCTGCAATGAACATTCGTGTGCATGTTTTCTTATAGTAGAATGATTTATAATCCTTTGGATATATACCCAGTAATGGGATTGCTGGGTCAAATGGAATTTCTATTTCTAGGTCCTTGAGGAATCGCCACACTGTCTTCCACAATGGTTGACTAATTTACACTCCCACCAACAGTGTAAACTCCAGATGGATTAAACAGTGTAAACAGTGTTTAACTCCAGATAGATTAAAGACTTAAACATAAGACCTAACACCATAAAAACCCTAGAAGAAAATCTAGGCAAAACCATTCAGGACATAGGCGTAGGCAAGGACTTCATGACCAAAACACCAAAAGCATTGGCAACAAAAGCCAAAATAGACAAATGTGACCTAATTAAACTCCACAGCTTCTGCACAGCAAAAGAAACAGTCATTAGAGTGAATTGGCAACCAACAGAATGGGAAAAAAAATGGGAAAAAAATTTTTGCAGTCTACCCATCTGACAAAGGCTGATATCCAGAATTTACAAAGAACTAAAACCGATTTACAAGAAAAAAACAAGCCCATTCAAAAGTGGGTGAAGGATATGAACAGACACTTTACAAAAGAAGACATACATGAGGCCAACAAACATATGAAAAAATGCTCATCATCACTGGCCATTAGAGAAATGCAAATCAAAACTACATTGAGATACCATCTCACGCCAGTTAGAATGGCGATCATTAAAAAATCTGGAGACAACAGATGCTGGAGAGGATGTGGAGAAATAGGAACACTTTTACATTGTTCGTTCATCTCATTTTAAAAAAGTCTCCCACATTCTTAAATCCTTTGGTCAGCATTACTAGCCACTTTACAGGTAATTATAAAACTGGAAAGATCCCAAGAGATCAGAGGTATATGGGACTGAGAACAGTAACATTAGGAGATCAATAATCACTCAGCTCAGTTACCTCAACTGCTGTAAGCCTCAGTTTCTTCAACCATTAACACAAAGGAATTGGAGGAAAGCACATCTCAAGTTGCTTCCAATGCATCTAATCTGTTCCTACTAACCCAGCTCGGAAAAGTGGTCGTCTTTAATTTGAAAGGAGAGGAGTGGAAACGGAAGGGGCCAGGAGGGGTTTCAAGAAGGAAGACACAGTGGAGAGGATTTCAAAAGTAGAAAAAGGAGCAGAAGAAGAAGGCAATTCAGAGAATGAAATGAAATGAATGTGGGATTTGGGGAAGAGTGAATACTTTGGCCAGAGCTCAGATTATGAGATAAGGGTTCACTGAGAAATGTGCTGAAGAAGTGGGCTGGTGCCACAACGGGAAAGACTTTGAATGCCGGGCTGTGATATTTTTATGTAAATCCAATGGCAACAGTAAGGCACTTAAGTATTTTAGAAATTGATTAGAGTTGAATTTTAAGAACACTTCAATCTTGTTGTTTTTTTGTGACAGTCTTGCTCTGCCAGCCAGGCTGGAGTGCACTGCAGTGGCGCCATCTCAGCTCAGCACAACCTCCGCCTCCTGGGTTCATGCAATTCTCTTGCCTCAGCTTCCCGAGTAGCTGGGATTACAGGCCCGCGCCACCCATGCCCAGCTAATTTTTGTATTTTAGCAGAGACAGGGTTTCACGATGTTGGTCAGGCTGGTCTCAAACTCCTGACCTCGTGATCCGCCTGCCTTGGCCTCCCAAAGTGCTGGGATTACAGGTGTGAGCCACTGTGCCTGGCCTCATTTTATCTTTCTCATAACAAGATATGACTATAGGACAGCTGATCTGAAAGTAGAAAAATTGTTTTTGAAATAATGCGGCTAATCTTATTAACATACTTTTCTTTTGCCTTAGATCAGTGTTGTACAATAGAGCTTTCTGCGATGATGGAAAGGTTCTCTATCTGCACTGTCCCATACAACAGCTACTGGCCACATATGGCTACTGAACACCTAAAACGTGGTACGACAGAGGAACTGAATTTTACATTTGATTTAATGTAAAAATAGCCATAAGGCTGGGTGCAGTGGCTCACGCAGCCTTTGGGAGGCCAAGGCAGGCGGATTTCTTGAGGTCAGGAGTTCGAGACCAGCCTGGCCAACATGGCGAAACCCAGTCTCTACTAAAAATACAAAAATTAGCCAGAGTGGTGGTGCCTGTCTGTAGTCCCAGCTACTCAAGAGGCTGGGGCAGGAAAATCGCTTGATCCTGGGAGGTAAAGGTTGCAGTAAGCCAGGATCACAGCACTGCACTTCAGCCTAGGTGACTAGAGTGAGACTCCATCTCAAAAAAAAAAAAAAAAAAAAAAATTAGATACTTGTTGGACTTAAAAAGAAAAAACAGCAGCTTTAGTTACACAAATGAATAAAGCAGATTTGAAAGGATATGCTTCCTCAATTTATTGAGGTAAATCAATATGGAATTGTTGTTGTTGTTGCACAGGCTTGTTGTCAAACTTCTGGGCTCAAGCAGTCTGCCCGCCTCAGCCTCCCAAAGTGTTGGGATCACATGTGTGAGCCACTGCACCCAGCCTTTGAATGCTAATTTATAAAAATAAATCACACTTTTGAATCTACCTAATGATGGTTAAATCAGACAAGCCACTTTCAAATAATTTCAGATTATCTCTCTCTCTCTCTCTCTCTCTCTCTTTCTCTCTCTCTATATATATACACACACACACACACACACACACACACATACATGATCCAATGACTAAGGATACATTCACTGACATTAAATTTTCATGCAAAACATTATAACATCTTCTATCTTGGGAATGTAGTAATAATTTTATATTAAGAAATAACGGCCAACCTTGGCAACATAGCGAGACCCTGTCTCTACAAAAAATAATTTTTAAAAATTATCCAGGCATGGTGGTGCATTTCTGTAGTTCCTTCTACTCAGGAGGCTGAGGCAGGAGGATTGCTTGAGTCCAGGAGTTCAAGACATAGTGAACTATGATCACACCACTGTACTCCACTGAGAGAGTAAAATCCTGTTTCTTAAAAAAAAAAAAGAACACTGGGCACAGTGGCTCACACCTATAATCCTAGCACTTTGGGAAGCCGAAGAGGGAGGATCACTCGAACCCAGGATTTCGAAACCAGCCTAGACTGCACTGTGAGACCCCGTCTCTACAAAAAATTTAAAAAGCTAGCCTGCTGTGGTGGAGTATGGCTGTAGTTCCAGCTATAAAGGAGCGATCACTCTTTTAGAAGACTTGCTTTGATTTTGTCTAATATTCTTAAATTTTCCAAGGTAGAAAATATCTAACAAATAAAAATTGTCTATATTAAATACACTAGATTTATTTGTGTGATTAAATATCATGCAGCTATTAAAAAAATGAGGCAGTAGCTCTATAGGTGCTGATATGGAACCGTGGTCTGGACTTGTTAAGTGAAAACAGCAGAGCGCCACACGGTATAAACAGCACATTACCATCACTGTACATCCCTGTGACCCTGAAATATGGCACTGTGACATACTGAATATTTTGAGAAAATGGCAGCAAAAAAATCACTCTGACCATCCCTTGCCCCTTATCCTCTGAAGCAGGTCATAACCTCTAGGAAAAATAATTTTGACCTTCCCTGAAGGAGGTCATAAGGCTCTACTGTGAGAGGTGCCTTCCCTATACCCGGAGGAAAGGAATGTCCTTATTCTGAAGACAGGGGTCACAGAGAAGAATCTGAACAAAAGGCCTGATAAAATCCCCCATACTGTGCTCCTCACTTTACAGGTCCAAATTAGATATCATAGCTTCTTCCTGGAAACCTTCCATAACCTTCCACGCCTGATTAGGGTGCTTCCTATTACCCACAGCCCCCTGGGCTTCTTTATTCCTGGCATCATAATGTACCACAATAGCCTGGTTTTCTGCCCTGTAAGCTCTGGGAAGGCAGGGACCAAGACTCTTGCTCACAGCTGTCTCTAGGGCCTGGCACAGACCCTGGCAATGAACATGCACTTGATGCTCACTGGTTGAATGAAGGAACAGTGAACCCTCAGTATCATGTTCAAGACAAAGCTGGAATTATCCACTAGTGGGGAGGTAGCATGGCACTTTATTTTAGGCATTTTTTTTTTTTGTTTGAGATGGAGTCTTGCACTGTTGCCCAGGCTGTAGTGCAGTGACGCCATCTCGGCTCACTGCAATCTCCATCTCCTGGGTTCAAGCAATTCTCCTGCCTCAGCCTCCTGAGCAGCTGGGACTACAAACGTGAGCCACCATGCCCAGCTAATTTTTCTGTATTTTTAGAAGAGACGGGGTTTTCACCATGTTGGCCAGGATGGTCTCGATCTCCTGACTTTGTGATCCACCAGCCTTGGCCTCCCAAAGTGCTAGGATTACAGGCGTGAGCCACCGTGCCCAGCCTCATTTATTTATTTATTTTGAGACAAAGTCTTGCTCTGTCGCCCAGGCTAGAGTGCAGTGGTCCAATTTTGGCTCACTGCAACCTCCACCTCCCAGGTTCAAGTGATCCTCCTGCCTCAGCCTCCCGAGTAGCTGGAATCACAGGCCTACATCACCATGTCCAGCTTATTTTTGTATTTTTAGTAGACAGGGTTTCGCCATGTTGGCCAGGCTGGTCTCAAACTCCTGACCTCAAATGATGTGCCTGCCTCGGCCTCCCAAAGGGCTGGGATTATAGGTATGAGCCACCATGCCTGGGCTGTTTTAGCCCTTTAAAACTGCAGTTAAACAATTTAACAATAACAGTATAGCATTTCATTTTAATTATTTTTTTTTAATTGCACTTGGTGCTAGAAACAGAATGGAGGCCATTTTTATCCTTCACTCCCAAGCAACTCTCCAAACCAAAACCTAGCCAGATGTTCTCAGTTAAATATTATTGTTGCTTCCACCTGGAGTACCTATTTGCCCCTCTCTCTTTTCCTTTACCTGTCCCCTAACTTCCAGTCCTTCCTCCAGTAAGTACTACAAGATAACCCTGCCTCCTCCTTTGGGCTTTCAAGCACCGTCAACATCCTCTCAGGCTTTAATAACCCTCTGTTGATGTGCCCGTCTCATCAACCTCACAGGAAAGGGCTGCTTTCTCGTGTCTTGTTTCCTTGGAGCCTGGCATAGTGCTGAACACACAGTCAGCATCCGATATAGGTGAAGCACCTGAAGAGGGCAGTCATTGTTCTTTCCTAAAAGCATTTGCAAGAGCTAGTTTAAAAAACCAAGGTTGCCAAGTAGGAATCTGAGCTCTTCACTGGATCAGGAAAGATCAAGAGAGTAGACAGAAGGAAAAGCAGATCCTAGGAGCACCCCCAAGGCTGTTGCCTACAGCATTGTAAAGTTTCAGTGAAAGCCTTGCTACTTAGTAGCTGAGACAGAATGGAGAAAGAAAAACACCATAAGTGAAAGATGAGTCCTGAGACATATCAAGTAGAACAAAATGAGTCTGAAATGAGAACTTCATTTGAGGGAAGCCTTCCTTTCAAATCCAACTATCAAAGAGAAAAGTCTCTTGTACCCACACATGCCATCATCCTAGGAAGCTCACCATTCCCCCAAGGCCTCAAGGCAGCGCATACGGCCCAGCATCAGCTCTGGGTCATCCTTGTTGGTGTCCATTTTCTTATCATAGGCCACAAGAGCATCCTCCCACTCGTGCAGTTTCTCATACCAGGTTGCCTGGATCTCCTGTCACATGGAAAAGAAAGAAGACTGCTGTGAGGCACAGAGATGAAGGGATCACATTTTTTAATTCACATACTCTCTTTCCTAATGAGCTGTTGTATGCATGACCCTTCACCTATCACAGTATGTGTGGCCTTGGATTAAAAAGAGCTTGCGACGATCTGGAGGTGTGCTGTTTGGGGAAGGTGGGAATGCACATGGATGGAATGATCCTGGGATTATCTGAGAGCAGATGTCAGGCCATTCTCCTCCCCCATTATTTCCTCCCCAGACACATGGGTCACCAGAACACCAGGATGTGGGGATGTGAGGACAGGGGAAATCACTTAGGGACAGGAGAAAACCCCGACCAGAGCACCAGAGCTGCTGCAAAGGTGCCATCGCTCCAATCTGCTAGAGTGCTGACACTGGGCTACTTATCAGGGATGGCAGCTGCTTTCCTGATGGGGCCAGAAAGACCAGGCCTCGTGTGCATATTTGCTGGAGGAAAACAACTCACTTGTTAAAAGTTCTTGATCCTCTGCATTTTTAATGCATTTTTAAACTTTCAGGAAATAATAATTTAAAATATACCACCACCACTTAAAATTCTTTGGAAAGCCTTTCCCCTATTCTTCTAGAGTCTCCCCTCCAATATTCCCTCCTGCTCAGTGCTTGGCAGGTTTACCAGTGTCAGGGGCCAAAGGAGGGATTCCATTACCCTAGCAGACGGTGTGCCATGCTGAAACTGGGTATTGTCCACGTGAGTAGGAGGTGCTACAGGCTGAACCTTATAGACTATGACTCTCTAAATGATCAGGAGACTATTTTATTTGCTTTCTGTCTGCCCTCCATCTCAGTTTCTCTCCTGGGCTGCTTCATCACCAGCTCAATAAATGACTATTTTTGCACAGGCAAGGGTAGTAGCTCTCTAGGGATTTCTTTAACAACACTATGATTCTGCAGTGAACTTTGTATGATATAATGCAGGACCCACACTAGTTTCTCCCATTACCCTCTTCCCCTTTATAAATAAAACTGATGTTTGTGCAATATGTAGACTAACAACTACTCTGCTAAGCTGTCTAAAATAACCTTTTCTTCTTGAACCTCTGAAAGGAGGTCATTTATGTCAGAGGCTGTTCCCTTGTACCTACTTCCCCTTCTCTGGTTCTTTCTGGCAGAGCGAGTGCCCTCTGCTGCCTCTGGACTAATTCTGCTGCCATGAAGTCTTCCCCCAACATCAGTGGAGTTTGTCAAAAGGGGCATAACTGGCTCCATGTAAGGCAAACTACCTCAACTTCATTTTCCAAGCCTGTACAAAGTAATGCCTATTATGCCTACATACAAAATAGAAAACTTAAAAGAGTGACTACAAAAACAATATCAAATTTAAAAGCACTGGCACATTTTTCATTTCAAATTTCTACACTGGTGGAAAAAGAAAAAAAAAGAGCTGGTGACTAATGTGTGGCATACACTCAGCATGAACAAGCAGTGGGGAAGAGGGGACAGCATATGGAGTGCGTCAGTTAGAGGGCAAGATATTTTGAATTGCAATAGATTGCAGAAACTATAAGGTTTAAGCAGAGAATCACACAAAATTCTAATGAGACTGCTGTTACATAAATTGTGCTGAGAAAGCACAGGCTCTGCCAAGAAAAAGCAAACCATTGTCAAGCTTAATATGATTCAGCTACCTAAATATAACAGAAAATCCACCATGGGTTTAGCAATAATCCTGGAGCTAATGGCCACCTTTGGAACCTGAAGATGGAGAAACTTTCATTGAAGGTTGGCATTCTGAGTATGGGTATAAACCAACTGCTGGCAGATCACCTGAATACCAGATGTCTGCGGAGTCCTTGTTTCAATCAGCACTTACTGGGATCTAAGCTCTAAGGATATCAAAGGAGAGAACATCTTGGTCTAGGTGGAGTACATTAAGTGCCCTCTCGCCCTACTTTCTTCTCTCTGCAAACAAGGATTGTGGCAAGGATGGATGAGACATAGTTCTTTCTATTGTGCCATCAACTGGAGAAATGCTGTCTTAGTCTAGTTACAGATAATATGTGCTAAAGAGGGCAAAAGATTCCCTTAAAAGTTTCATTCTAATTTACTAGCCTGTCTGTGAGGCAAAATGCTGGATGATCAAACAAAAGCCTGTTAAATATTCAAAATTTTTCTCACTTTAATATCCTGGGCTCCTGATCAAGGCAAACCACAGTAAACGACCTACATGACTAATGAAAGGTTCCTCATCAAATATATGGATCTAGAACTTCTTGACCTTCCAGGAATTCAATGCTAAGTTGATGCTTTATATATTTTGGAAGTTATCAAAATGCCCTGCCAAGACCACAAAGAATAACAGAAACATTTTAAATATTGGAAGGCCAAAGATGGCAGTAGAGAAGCAGCTATGTAAGCAATAACGAACACAAAAATCCCTCAATGTCAGGTATCAATTATAGCATATATTTTCTGAAGAACTACCACGGTGTCTTCTTAAGCATGCAGCGAGGATTAGCTGTGGCCTAGACACAATGCAAGCTCCCACAAAGATAACTCAGATCAGGGGCAAATGCCTTGGCTCTAATGTCAGACCGCCCTGGTTCAAGTCCTGGTTCTGCCATTTATCCTCTCTGTCAGCTCAGACAGGTTCTTAACCTGCTGGGACCACAGTCTTCTCAGCTGTAAAATGTGATAACACAGTAACCACTTTTACAAATCAACAGGAAGTAGAAAAAAGAAAGAAAAAAAAAAACTCAGAAACCACTATAGCATTGTTGTGAGGACCAAATTAGATGAAGTATATAAACACTTAGCCAAGGGCCAGGCACATGCTAAGAGTTTGATAAAATCAGTGCTTACTGTGTATTCACGTCTACCCTCATGATTTATGTTCAGCTGAAATATAGTCCCTACAGACCTTGTTTGTTTCTTCTTCTTTTTTTCTGAGACAGTGTTTTGCTCTGTCGCCCAGGCTGGAGTACAGTGGCATGATCTCAGCTCATTGCAACCTCCACCTCCCAGGTTCAAGTGATTCTCCTGCCTCAGCCTCCTGAGTAGCTGGGATTACAGGTGCCTGTCACTATGTACGGCTAATTATTTTTTGTATTTTTAGTAGAGACGGGGTTTCACCATGTTAGTCAGGCTGGTCTTGATCTCCTGACCTCAGGTGATCTGCCCGCCTCAGCCTTCCAAACTGCTGGGATTACAGGTGTGAGCCACTCAGTCCGGCCTATTGTTTGTCTCTTTCATCCTGAAGATAGGTAAGTCAGTATTAGACTGTTACAAATTGGGGAAAAAACAGAAAAGGAAGGCAACTTTCTAAAGGTCAGGGCCGTATAGATACCTCCCTAGCCAAGTTTCTATGCCCTGCTTTTGCAAAGGAATGAGGCGCTTACCAGCTCTCCAAAGTGTTTCATGGCATATTCCAACACTCCGGCTGCTGCCTCTGGCTGCTGTAGCTTATTATTAATGCTGAGAAAACAAAGGGAAGAGGTAGTTACACTCAACACATCTGAGGGTAGGGTAGGAGATGTGCGGGTTATTTGCGGGCAGATAGTTTACCAGCACTTTGAGGACGATGTCTTGCAGATGCCAAAAGAGTATCAATTATCTATTACCATGCAGAAAGCTCAGTCTAATAATTTCATCTGAAAAATGTTCTTGGTCTCCTCCCCTAATTTTGGGGGTCAATAATGGAAACACTCATCTTTGGTGTTCTGGGGCCCTTCCTCTAACAGCACAGACTAGTTTCTTCTCAGATCCTGGCAGGCGGGCAACACGTGTCTGTTTCTGAAACACCAGAAACCTTGGATACGAAATTAACCCTGTTGCAGTACACAACCATAGGAGAATCCTCTGAACATTTTTTGTTGAGACAGGGTCTCACTATGTGGTACAGGCTGGTCTGAAACTCCTGGGCTCAAGTGATCTTCCTTCCTCAACCTCCTGAGTAGCTGGGATTACAGGCACATATCACAGCGCCGGGCTCCTCTGAACTTTTACGTCTTAACTTCTCATCAGTTGCTTTCAGTAGTTGGAATAACGAAATTAATCCAAAGCATCAGACTGTGAATGACACAGAGATGGTACCAAGGTTGGGCCATGCACATCAATGACAGAACCCTGGGAGCAGTGGCAATGCAGCCATGCTGAGTGTTCTGACAGAGCCCACTCCCTTCAAATTCAGATGCCTCCCTAGACCCTCTTCAGGGGCTGTCCCCTTCCACCCTTTAGAGAAGGCTGCCAAGGGACCACATCTGGAGTTCCTTGAACTGGCTTCTACTGTAGAGATGCTTTTCACTAATGACACCCTGCTCTGCTGATGCCATCTTTAGGCTGGAGGACTGTCACTGCACTGGGACAACTGGGCAGTGCCACTGGGAGGTCTGGTGCCTGAAGATGGTTCATGAGAGGCTGCTAGGTGGCCCTGAAAGCAGAAGAGCCATGGGGGCTTCGACCCTTGTTCCCATAGGAATATATGCAACTAAGCTCAACACTGAATATAAGCCTGAGTTACGGAAGGAAGGAAAAGAGGGGAGGGCGAGGAGCTGGCCTGAGAAATTCACAAGACCACAATGATTATATCTGTTTAAAGGTAGGGAGCAAAATGTGACACATCAACCTGGGCGTCTAGACTGGTTTAATGAGCAAGGATCCAGTTTACTGCTTTGAGTACAAACTGTCTACTTGACCAGAATTAATTTTTAAGTGGTTTTGGGAAATTCCAGGATTTGAGTTCAATGTGGTAATATGGCAAGAAATTGCTGTTATAAATATTATTTTAAAAAATCCAAATTCCGCCACATTTCTTCCAATAAAACCAAAAGAAAACTGTCCAGAAATCTAAAGAAGCTAACATTTGTGAAAGTAATAAGCTAATGCCTTGTGTTTACAAAGTGTTTTCAAATAATCTTTCCGACCCATCACTCCTTTGACCTTGAACATCATAAGATTGTGGGAAGGGAGAGTTCTTATCATATCTGTTCACTAATGGGGAAGCTAAAGCCCAGGAAAGCCAGGGATTTTCCCCAAGGCCCACAGGAAGCAGGACAGTCCCCCGTATCTGAAGCCCCTTATGCCTCTTTGTTAAGGACAAGTTGGGAATGAAGCAGCCTTGGATTTGGAGTCAGAAAACGGGTTTTTTCCCCCTGAGTCGGACTGATCACATGCTGACATGGTAACAAGCTTGAAGGAGGCACATCTCACACGTGATAGTAAAAACCCAATCATCATGCATACATGAATACAAAAGGATCAAAACTTGGGCTTAACTTTCTGGAGGTCTAATTCTGCCAACTATAAGCTGTGTGATTGTAAGTCATTTTAAAAATTTTAATTTTTAATTTTTATGGGTACAAAGTAGGACATATTTAAATAATCTTTTTTTGAATTTAATTCCTTATCTATAAAACAGAGCTAATACCACCTCCTCCTTCAGAGGGTTCTTCAGGGAATTAAATGAAACAATAAACATGAAATTGCTAAGCAGGTCCTTCATCCATGTTTGTCCAAGCATAAAAGCTGCTAGCTTGTCTGCAGGAATAACATACACCTATGGTGGAGACGTACGTTAGGACTAGGAAGTCATCAGCACAAATTCTAAACGCCTTCTGAGTAGAACTGTTCGAGTGTCCAGAATCCAGGTTCTCGGCTCCAGATCTGTGGGGGAAGCTATGGGGCTGACCCACTGGTGTTTCTTGTGCTGGTACTAAGCAAAGCAATGAGGCAGAATATGCTCCATAAACTTATTTGGAGATGTTTTTAATTTCAAAGTGAAACCATAACATGACGGTTTCCTTTAGGAAGCCGTGTATGAGTTTTTCCAAGCTGAGAATGAAAAGCAAGTCTAAAGAGACCTACTCCATTGCAGGTTCATTGGGAAGAAGTTCTCAATGCCTCTTGGCCCCATAAGTCAGGTACTGGACTTGGTTGCTCAATCACATGGGGCTGGGTGAACTGTACTAATAATGTTACTAGGTATAGATTTGGGATTATCTAATTCCTTGAAGCCAAATAAAGATTTTTGAAGCATAAGAAAACAAGAAAAAAGCAAGCCAGTGGCTGGGCACAATCGTTCACATCTATAATCCCAGAGCTTTGGGAGGCTGAGGCAGGAGGATTGCTTGAGCTCAGGAGTTTGAAACCAGTCTGGGTAACATAGTGAGATTCTGTCTCAAAAAAAAAAAAAAAAAAAGAAAGAAAGAAAAGAAAGAAAAGAAAGAAAAAGAAAGAAGAAAGAAAGAAAGAAAGAAAGCAAGCAAGCAAGCAAGCAAGCAAGCAAGCAAGCAAGCTAGTATATAGTCTATCTATTCTAAGTATATGTTCCCTGTATTATTACACTGGACTCTTGGGATGGCCTTGGGAGGAGTAAAAAATTGTTCTGATAAGGAGGATGAAGTGTTGTTCACCTGAACCGGAAAAAGCTAACTCTAGGAAACAGACATAAAAATCCAGGAGTTCTAACAACTGTCTTCAATCTTGTGCTCTTTTTTTCTTTATTTTTTAAAGAGATGGGGTCTTGCTCTGTCATTCAGGCTGAAGTTCAGTGGTATGATCATGGCCCACTGCAGCCTCAATCTCCTGGGCTCAAGCAATCCTCTGGCCTCGGCCTCCCAGAATGCTGGGCTGACAGGTGTTGAGCCATTGCAACTGGCCTCCAGCCTATTTTTAAATTTTAACGTTACCAAAGCTTGGCTCACTCCAAGGACAAAACAACAAAAGCCAAACCAAATACAAACCTTTTTCTAATCCACTCTCTCATGTATTACAGTACATAAAAAATGAGTTTTATAACAAACTGATCAAAATTAGGAAGTACTGATTGTGGACCTCAAAGGAGAATCAAATTTTACCTTAATACAGCTATGGCCTTTATACACTGCCTCTGACCAGCATAGCTTTGCAAATTAAAAATGAACAATCATATGGCCCTAACTCCTTTAAGAGACATTTCAGGCTGGGTGCGGTGGCTCATGCCTGAAATCCCAGCACTTTGGGAGACCAAGGTGGGTGAATCACCTAAGGTCAGGAGTTCGAGACCAGCCTGACCAACAGGAAGAAACCCGGTCTCTACTGAAAATACAAAATTGCTGGGCGTGGTGACTCACGCCTGTAAACCCAACACTTTGGGAGGCCGAGGCTGCAGATCATGAGGTCAAGAGTTCAAGACCAGACTGACCAATATAGTGAAACCCCATCTCTACTAAAATATGAAAATTAGCCAGGCATGGTAGTGCATGCCTGTAGTCCCAGCTACAGGCAGGAGAGTCTCCAGCTGAGACAGGAGAATTGCTTGAAACCGGGAGGCGGAGACTGCAGTGGGCCAAGAACGTACCACTGCACTCCAGCCCGGGCAGCAAGAGAGAAACTCTGTTTCAAAAATAAAAAATAAATTAAAAATTACAACTTTGACTAACAAACTCATGAAAAATGAGCAGCCTCACTCTGAGAAATTAATTTGCCTCTGATTTAAGAACCTGAAGGTAAGAAGGCCACTGTCCACATCCACTCTCAATCTCTTTTCTTTTTCGAGATGAAGTCTTGCTCTGTCGCCCATGCTGGACTACAATGGCATGATCTCAGCTCACTGCAACCTCTGCCCCCTGGGTTCAGGCGATTCCCCTGCCTCAGCCTCCCAGTTGGCTGGGATTACAGTTACCCACCACCATGCCTGACTAATTTTTGATTTTAGTAGAGATGTGGTTTTGCCATGTTGGCCAGGCTGGTCTCAAATTCCTGAACTCAGGTGACTCACCCACTTCAGCCTCCCAAAGTGCTGGGATTATAGGTGTGAGCCACTGTGCCCAGCCTACTCTTTTTCAAGACAGGGTCTGGCTCTGTCACCCAGGCTGGGGTGCAATGGGGCAATCTCAGCTCACTGCAACGTCCACCTCCTGGACTCACACGATCCTGATCCTCCTACCTCAGCCTCCACCACCACATCCAGCTATGTTTTTGTATTTTTAATAGAAATGAGGTTTCGCCATGTTGCCCATGCTGGTCTCGAACCCCTGATCTGCCTCTCTCAGCCTCCCAAATTGTTGGTATTACAGGCATAAGCCACCATGCCCAGGCACACCTACTCTCTTGATTGTTCAAAGAATAAAGAGACTTTTATTGAACCAGCTGCTATCACCCTGCGTATTCTTTCCTCTTCCCCACTTTCCACTTTAATTTCCTATAAGACTTTCCCCCTAAGCTACATTTCTCTTCTTTCCTTCTGAGGAGTTCCCACGTATGCCTCTAAGGCTGCTGGGAATATGAAGGATGTGGACGCTGTGGACAGTGAAGTAAACAGGCTTGTTAATCTTGGTGATCAAGAGAGTCTGTCATCTTGTTTGGGATCTTTAAGTTTTTCTTCTTCCTCCATGCCTTCTGGCACTCCATCCTGGGAGGCAACAGCAAGGAGATGCCAAAATAAGAAGAGAGGTCACCCTATGTGCCAGCCACTGCGCTTACTGTTTCTATGTATTATTTCAACCCTGTGAAACCATTATTAATATTCTCATTTTATATATGAAGAAAACATGGCCCAGTAGGTCACAGGCTGTTGCTTTCTCTTAAAAACGTTACCAGTGAAAAGTATCTTTAGCATCATGTTGAGATAAAGAAATAAAAAGTATCTTAAGTAATAACGCAGGGTACGGCTGCAAGCTCTGCAATGGGAGGGACCGGACCGTGTCTTAGCTTTCTACTCTCGGCATCAGCAGGCATCCAGGAATCAACTGTAAAATGAATGAATGTCAGCAATGGGTGGGACATTTCCATCAACTAACTCTCTAGAATTCATTGTACAGGAGAAGGGAGCCCTCCTGTGCCTTCATTTTAACTTCCTCACTCTTACCCCCAAGCTCTCATCTCATATTTTTTGTTTCCTTCCCGAAGGTACTAACATGCCTTCAGCCTCCCACGTGACGGCACGCCACCACAGCAGGCTTTCCAAAGACAGCCAGACTTATGGTTCAGGCTGCAAAGTCCAGGACAAGCAAGCCACTGTGAGAACGCAGGAGTTCACAGCCACTAAGTCCCAAGTCTCCTGCCTACCTGGGTGATACAAAGCTGTCCTTTGAATTACGTCCCTTTTCTACTGAGATGTGGTTTTATGAGACTGAAGGGAGAGACTCCTGTGAAGAAATCGCCTTTGCTCAAAAGCCCCCTTAGCGAGGAATTCTTATTTTACGAGGCAGCTGGGAGTTTTATACAACCCATTCTATAAATACCCCCTTGTGTGCCCCTCAGTCTTTCCTTATTAATGCTGGAGGCTTATAAAGGGCAAACTGTTCAAAGTCCCAGCCCAACAGCAGGGGAGTACTTAACACCACAAACCAGACCCTGCTGATGCTGGTCTGGTGGAAAAGATCTGAACGCAAACACGTTTAGAGAGACTGAGGCTTGGAGGAAACGTGCCTACAACAGTATGCAGAAATATCAGGTCAACCAGATTTCCCATCTCCTCTTGACATGCACTGAGGCCAAACGGAAAAGAGAACTGAGTCCCAAGAATTTTCTAAACCAGTGATTCCCACTGCCTCCCAAACGTGGGTGTAGGGTATGTTGTGTTCTACTCTGTTTTCCAGTGATAATATCCAGTTGCTATCACACAGCTGTGAATCTGTAGAGCAAACAGAAACTGCCTATCTGCATAACAGAACTCAGAGCCCATAACTGAACCTGGCGTTAGGAAGACAATGAAGACAGGCGGAACGAGAACATGGTGAATCTGGGTATCACGAGGAGACGGTAGCGGCCATTGTATAGGCATATTCTCATTCATTCTCCACTCTCCCCACCCCAGCCCAAGATTGAATTATGGTTAAAGGAGGCTGAATTGCAGAGCCTCCTTTAATCAAACTCGAGTTCTGAACTGAGTTGGGAAAGCTTTTGGCAATTAAGGAAAACATTTTCTAGAGCTGAGCAGAACTAACACTAAGAAATTGCCTTGCTGCCCTCCTATAGCAAACGTCACACCATTCCGCCAAGCATCGTATCCCCACCATCTGGAAATCTCGTTCTCAAGGCAGGGCAAGCGCGTGAGTAGAGTGCATGATTTGGCTGTGCAGACGCTTCCCGGGGCAGAGGCCTTGTCAGAAGTGATGGTGAAGCAGCCCATGTGGGCGGTGGGGCCTGCTGCCTCCCCACGGCCTTTTCCTCTCAGGCCTTCTCTAGATGCCTTTTTTTTTTTTTTTTTTTTTTGAGACAGGGTATCACTCTGTCGCCCAGACTAGAATGCAGTAGCGTGATCTCAGCTCACCACAACCTCCACCTCAAGCCTCAAGGATTCTTGCGCCTTAGTCTCTCAAGTAGCTGGGATTACAGGTGCGCGCAACTACGGTCCAGCTAATTTTTGCATTTTTCGTAGTAGAAAACGGGTTTCACCATGATGGCCAGGCTGGTCTTGAACTCCTGACCTCAAATGATCCACCCGTCTCAGCCTCTCAAAGTGCTGGGATTACATATGTGAGCCACTGTGCTCAGACCCCTTGCTGCCTTTTATTGGAGAAGGATGAGATTGACCAATTAGTGGCTCATTAACTACTCAAGGACTTAACGCTGACCTGCAGCAAAGCAGTCTAAAATTCCTGCCACCTGAAGAGAAACCTGGAGAACACCATTGTCTCTTGAAGCATCCTCAGTTATGGCTCCACAGGCCTCCAGATGGATGTTGGGTCCACAGTTACTTGGCCTGGTAGCGCCTTCTTGCATGGCACACTTGATTATTGCCCTCATCCCTCAGCCTCGGCGCTGCGTGACCTCTGGGCTGTCTAGAGCGAAGTGATGCAAGACTTCCACACGAGACCACGCCTGTCGGAAAGTCCTCAGGTAGCAGGGAGCATCTGCAGGCACATCTGGGGGAACGTTCAGGCTTCCCCGGCGCTCCCATCAGGAATGTACGAGAACACACCCACTGGCTTCCCAAACGGCCCTGGGCCTTCTTTCTCTGTCTATTTCTAGTGCAGACCACAGTCTGCGTTTCATTTGGTTCTCTGTCAAGTGAGAATTCTCTGAATTCCCTTGGCACCAGGCTGGTGACACATGAACCACAGCTGATGGGGCTGCGGCAGGTCTGACTGAGGAGGCCTGGCCAGCCCACTGAGGCCACCCTGGACACTGCTTTGAGTCCTAACCACTGTACCAAACAGTTTTTCTTGTTTCTCTCATACAGTGGTAACTGCTTGAGATCCTCCTGTCACTTCTCCCAGCACCGGGGCTTAGCTCAGTGACCAACATAGGATTAAAAACCAAATAGTCTGATTCCTTCTGGGGTTAGGCCTTGATGTCTTTATCAGGAAGCTACCTTGGGAATCTAGGAACAGGAGAATGGTCTGGGGAACTCAAGAATGAACATACTAATCTAGAAGGGAAAGGACAGCAGTGCAGGACAGAGGCAAAATGAAAACATCTGGAAAGTGATACGGTAGAAGGTTGGGAGGGCTGCTGGAATGCAGACAGGAGGGGAAGTGAAGGGAGACAAGGCCAGAATCAGATGGTGAAGACAGTGCCTCTGGGTCTGGCAGGGCCAGAACTTAGGAAAAAAACTACATATTAAGAGAAGGCTGGCTCCATTACAAGGTTTCAAAGTTGGGGCATATGGTGTCCTTGGAACTCTTGGGGACCTAAGGCACCAAGATAAAAAAGGTTTGGTTCAAGTGAGCTGGCCAGTTTCAGACAATCAAAATAGGTTTCCTTGGTTGAGCACAGTGGCTCACCACCTTGGGAGGCTGAGACAGGATGATTACGTGAGGACAGGAATTCAAGACCAGCCTTGGTAACATAGCTAGACTGAATCTACAAAAAAAAAATTTTAAATTAGCTGGGTGAGGTGATCTGTGCCTGCAGTCCCAGTTATTTGGGAGACTAAGGCAGGAAGAACAATTGAACCCACGAGTGCAAGGCTGCAGTGGGCCATGACTGCACCACTGTACTCCAGACTGGGTGACAGAGTGAGACCCTGTCTCCAAAAACCAAACCAAACCAAACCAAAACAAAAGGTTCCTGATGTCTCAGGCGCAGAGTGGCCTAAGAATAGAAAGAATTCTTACTATGTCTTCATCCTTCTTTCTGTCTGGTCACAGTTTAAATGGTTTGTTTGTCACAGGCCAGGCGCAGTGGCTCATGCCTATAATCCCAGCACTTTGGGAGGCCAAGGCAGGCAGATCACCTGAGGTCGGGAATTTGAGACCAGCCTGACCAACACAGAGAAACCCTGTCTCTACTAAAAATACAAAATTGGCTGGGCATGGTGGCACATGTCTGTAATCACAGCTACTCGGGAAGCTGAGGCAGAAGAACTGCTTGAACCTGGGAGGCAGAGGTTGCCATGAGCCAAGATCGCACTATTGCACTCCAGCCTGGAGTCTTAAAAAAAAAAAATGGTTTGTCACAATACCTAGAGGACATGCTGAATCTATAATGAGAAAAGGACGTGAGCCCTTAGAATAAAAAAGGTAGAACGTTAACAGTTGTTGAGATTAGAAAGTGGGGGCGGAGGGGGAAGTGGGGGGGGAGGATGTGCATACACATGCAAAAAAAAAATCTCATCTTTTCAAGAAGTATCACTTTTTAAAAAGAAAAATGTGGATGAGGGAAGTTGATTATGATATAATCACCTTTCCAAGATACTTTTACCTGTGCATACTGGTGATGAAAGCATATATACAATTTCGTGTTCTGCCTTTTCACCTAACATAGGTATTTTCCACTCCATTCAGTCTTCATAATGGCTTTTACTGGCTGCATACCTGCTGCCTCCCACTGATCGATCCCATGGCTGGTTAGCAGCCACACTAGACACCAGGCCACCAGGAGTGCTGCTAATGAGCTCATATTCAGTACTCTCTATGGTAAGTGAACTGTCCTGCAGAAGTTTACAAAGTCAGCTCTGCGAACCCTAGTGCCCAGCCCCAGAGAGGAATACTGCCCAGTGATAAGCTGGCAAGCTGGCCCATTTGACTCACCGTCTCCAGGCATCTCCTGGTTGGATGTAGGGCCCAGGTGCCTTAGCACAACCCAGAATAAGGCAAAGAGAGGTATATAACCCCAGAATGTCAAAGCACACGATTTTTGCTGGCAGGGTTTGCAATGGAGGAGCCTGTCAGAGGCGTGTTGTAAAAATGATGAATGGCTGTCACATTTCCAAGGCTCTGGCTGATTTAGGGAGCTATTGGCAGGCACATCGCTCCCAGCATGTCAGCCAGTTAATTACTTCCAACTTTATCTTTCTTGTCAACACTTCTTGACAAATTGGCCATTATCTTTTTATTCTACAACAATGAGCACTGCTCCTTTTCTGGTGATGCCTGCAGGTTCTTCTCCCCCTTTCTGTTTCTTCACATCCAGAAAGAAATGAAGAGTTTTGAGAAAGACTATTAGAAAGAAGTAGCAGTCAGGAAAAGGACGGGGAAAAGGAGCAAAAGGGGTGGGCTAATAGAGTGACTCCAAAGCTAATGTTCATCTCTCTTGACTCAAAACTGAGTTGATATTTTGGATAAAGTCCTGATTTCTTGGCTTCCAAATGTCCAAGAACTCTGACTCAGTCCATTATGAGGATAAAGTTGGGAAACTTAAACGAGGTGGTACCTAGTGATCTGGCAGCTTCTGATTCTTCACATTTAATCGCAGAAGCAGATGTGAGCTGGTCTTCCACTCTATTAAGGAGCTAGGCCACAGTGCAGGAATAATGATGCCCATCTGGGTTCAGGGAAAAGAAAAATCACGCCTACCTTCTAGGTAAAGAAAGCGGTATGGAAGAGAACTGGGGAACACTGTAACTGGATTACCAGGATTCACAGCCAGTGAAAGCGCCAGAAAAATCTGGAGACCAGTGGTGCCCCTACTGATACATTCCATCGTCACTGGATGAACAGCCAGAGGTGGCCATGAGGCAGAGCCCAGCACCTACTAGACTTCATCAGTTTTAAGATGCACATTTTTTTCACACATTGACATCTCTGAAATCGGGATGCAGCACCCAAGTCAAGGTTTCAGAGTACTGGGACACAGTGTAACTGCCAGTGGTTTCTTTACCTCCCCCAGTGTTATACAAAAATCAGAAGCAGTTTCTCTAACTCAGTTTAAGAGCAGTCCCGTTAAATCTCCAGGTAGTCCTAAGGATAAGCTAGCTTCAGTCGAAGAGTTGAGGATTACCACTGAAATACAGCAATTTTTTCCCCTTAGAAGGGTCTTGTTCTGTAACAAAAGTCCCTCTATCCTTTTGGTCAGCTTTAGGAGAAATCCCAGAACTCTTATCATTCCTTGTTGACGGCGAGTTTTCTCCACTGAAGAACCTTCCCTGGGATTCGTAAGACACTCTACAAAGGCAAGCTGTTTCAGTGACCTCGTGGGAAGTCTTGATAGCAGCTGGAAGTAAATGTGTGCTCTACTGATGACTGGTGAGAGATTTGGCCTCTTGGGCTGAATCCAAAAGGGCATCTGAAAAAAAGGATGGGGCTACCGCAAAAGATATAATCTGCTTCTGCTCTATTCTCCTACTCTTTGCTGCGTGGAGCTTTTCTACAAAGGGTACAGATTCCTAGAGGCACACTGGTCCTTCTGAAGTCAGCACGAATCCAGAAGTTTGGATTGTGCTTTTCTGCTTTGAGATAGGGTCTTTCCCTGTTGCCCACACTGGAGGGCAATGGTGCGATCAGAGCTCACCACAGCCTCAAACTCCTGGACTCAAGTTATCCTCCTGCCTTGGCCTACTGAGTAGCTGGTACCACAGGTGCATGTCATCATGGAGCCTCACTAAAGTTTTTATAGAGACAGGGTCTTGCTGTATTGCCCAGGCTGGTATTGAACTCCTGGCTTCAAGTAATCCTCCTGTCTGGGCCAAAGTCCTCCCAAAGTGCTGGAATTATAGGGGTGAGCCACTATACCTGGCCTGAAATGTATTTTTCTGTGAGCAAAACCTCACCTCTGTGGACTAAGTGCTTTTCTTCCAGTAGAGGTACAGAAAAAGAACAGGACTGCATACCTTTCCTGGAAGCCAGGAAACAACTGTAAAAGCAGGACTCATACTTCCAAACAGCACAGTATTGACACCTTGGAAACATGTGTTTAGAATTAAGACAAAGAGTGCGTTTTGTTTGTCCATTTAGCGCCTTGTCTGCAGACTGTAAAACCCAGTTACGCTTGCCATTAATTGGTTGCTCAGGCATAATTGGCACAAATCCTCTAACATTCTTAAAGAATGACAGGCCTGTTTTCCACTTCATGGTGCCTAAGTCAGGGTGGAGGTATCTAACCCAAAGAGAAGCCCTGCAGTTCACAGAGCAGCTTAGGGTGTGGACGTGTGATCTTGTCCTGCCACCCCCGACAAGGTTTTGTCTCTAGCTAAGGGTGATTTACTGAAATTGCAATATAATGCATACTTGATTCCTCTTTGGAGACAGGTAAGATTTGTTAGGTTACTAGATAAAACATGGGGACTACAGCTGCCCAGAAATAAGGCAGTTTTTATGAGGACATGTTACTTTCTTCATTTTGTCAACATTAGCTGTTGCATGTGGCCAGTGCAGGTTGAAGTAATCAGATATGTCATTTACACAGGCTTCCGGAATAAACAGGAGAGGGATAAAACCTGACCCAGATGCTCTATGGTTCTCTTGCTCATCGTCTTCATAAGTAGAAAAGAGTGATGAGACATAGCCTGGTGATGTCCAGGGATATGTACACAATATATTATACAATTAGGAAGCTATCTCAAGTTATTGATTTAAACAAGGGGGTTGACGGGAGGTGGAGGCTGCGGTGAGCCAAGATCGTGCCATTGCACTCCAGTCTGGGCAACAAAAGCGAAACTCCCTCTCAAAAAAACAGGGGGTTGAAGCTGGGCATGGTGACGGGCACCTGTAATCCCAGCTACTCAGGAGGCTGAGGCAGGAGAACTATTTGAATCCAGGAGGTGGAGGTTGCAGTGAGTTGAGATCCCACCACTGCACTCCAGCCTGGGTGACAGAGCAAGCCTTGGTCTCAAAATAAATAAATAAATAAAATTAAAATGAAAAAGAGGTTGACACAAAGGATCTCAACCCTCCCAGTTTTCACTCTCTTTGAGTCTATGACTAAGACTGAAAGAAGGAAAACTGACCCCATGAAGGACAGAATGTGATGCCCTACAATGAAGACTTCCCCATAGTAAAATACTGGAAACATCCGTGGAGAGAGACTGTAAGTCCCCAGAATAGATACTTAGGGGGAAGAGAACCTTCTGTTTGGAATTCATTATTTCATTTGACAAGTTCTAATTTAGTATGTACTTTGTCTTGGGCGTCACGCCAAGTGCTAGATGCTAGAGGTACTATGGAAAATAAGACAAACATGGTCTTTGTTTTCACAGAGCTTACAAGTTAGAGAAGTAGATACACAACAAAGTACAAACTGAAATAAGTGCTTTTGTGGCAAATATGAAGAGAATAGAGTGCTTAGAGAAAAACATCGGGGATTTATGTTAGACTAGGGTAGTCAGGAAAGACTTTTATGATGAGACAACAATTGTGTACTAAATAATACAATACCTACTTGGTTACAATACTGCTACTTGATGTTTACTAGACATTGACTGTGTGTCCGATACTAGTTCAAGTGTTTTATGTGCATTATCTATTTTGAAACAAACATCCTAATTCAAGTATACATACATAAAAGAGAATATAACACCTAAGCGTACAGTTTGATGAATTATCATAACATGAAGACACCTCTTTTTCTGAGACGGAGTTTCGCTCTTATTGCCCAGGCTGGAGTACAATGGTGTGATTTCGGCTCACCGCAATCTCCGTCTCCCAGCTTCAAGTGATTCTCCTGCCTCAGCCTCCTGAGTAGCTGTTATTACAGGCATGTGCCACCACGCCCAGCTAATCTTGTATTTTTAGTAGAGATGGGGTTTCACCACGTTAGTCAGGCTGGTCTCAAACTCCCAACTGCAGGTGATCCACCTGCCTCAGCCTCCCAAAGTGCTGGGATTACAGGCGTGAGCCACCGCACCTGGCAGCGAAGGCACCTTTGTAACTACCACCCAGACCAAGAAACAGAACACAACTCACTGCCAGCAGCTCAGAAGCACTGAGCCCCCTCCCAATCACTGCTCCGCTCCATGTCCCCAGAGGAAACAGTACTCTGACTTCTAATAAAATGGGTTTGTTTGCTCAGTTTTTGAGCTTTATTATATAAAATTCAACATTATCTTTGTGAGATGCACCCAGGCTGCTGCATGTCACAGGAGCTTTTCCTTTCTATTGCTGAACAGTATTTCACTGTGTGAATATACCACCATTTATCTATCTTACTGCAGATGAACATTTGGGTTGTTTTCAGTGTTTGGCTATTATGAGGGGTATTATGCGGACACTCTTGTCTATGTCTTCTGAAGCATGTTGCTCGCACTTCTGTTGGAAAATATCTAGAGGAGAATTGTTGAGTTACATGTAAGTTACATTCAGCCTTATGATACTGACAGATTGTTTTCCAAAGTGGCTTTACCAATTTACATTTCTACCAATGGGACATGAAAACCCCAATTGCTCCACATCTCTATCAACATTTGTTATTTTCAGTCTTTTCCATTTCAGCCCTTCTGGCTGGTGTACAGTAGCATTTTATTATGATTTATATTTTTATTTCCAAAATGACTGAGATGAGGTAGCGTTTTCATGTATTTATAAGTCTTTTGGATATCTTCGTTTGTGAACTAAGTGCCTGTTCACATCTTTTGTCAATCTTTTTTTTTCTTTTTGAGACAGGGTCTCCCTATGTTGCCTAGGCTGGTTTCCAACTCTTGGGCTCAAGCAATCCTTCCACCTCAACCTCCCAAGTAGCTGGGACTATTGGTGCACACCACTACACCTGGCTTCTTTCACCAATCTTTTAATTGTGCTATCTTTTTCCCCCTTATTGTTTGATAAGAGTTCTTTATACACTCTGGGTATAACACATTTATAATATTGAAGTATTAGAAATATTTCTTGCCTTTTCATTCTCTTGTGTCTCCCAATGAATAGCATAACTACTTTTATTGCATTTCTTAATATTTTCCTTTATGATTGGTGTTTTTTGTCTCTTAAGAAATCTTTGCTTAGGCCAGGCGCAGTGGCTCAAGCCTGTAATCCCAGCACTTTGGGAGACCGAGGCGGGTGGATCACGAGGTCAAGAGATCAAGACCATCCTGGTCAACATGGTGAAACCCCGTCTCTACTAAAACTACAAAAAATTAGCTGGGCATGGTGGCGCATGCCTGTAGTCCCAGCTACTCAGGAGGCTGAGGCAGGAGAATTGCCTGAACCCAGGAGGCGGAGGTTGCGGTGAGCCGAGATCGCGCCATTGTACTCCAGCCTGGGTAACAAGAGCGAAACTCTGTCTCAAAAAACTAAAAAAAAAAAAAAAAAAAAAGAAATCTTTGCTTATTACAATAAGCTAATCACCTAATCTCCTATTTTATCTTCTAGAAGTTTTATTGTTTTACTGTTCACATTTAGAGTTTAAATCTCCTGGACTTGAGCTTTTGCGTGTGGTGTGAGGTTAAGGATCAATAATCTTTTCTTTCTGAAAAGCGATCACTGAGGGGAAAAAAATAGATAAAAAATCTTTTCTTTCCCCATAAGGCTATCGAGCTGACTTAGCAGTCCTTTCCTCACTGTTCTATGGTGCTAGCTTGTCATAAATTAAGTGTTTATATCATACGGCTTGAGAGAAAATAAATACATATATACATACATAAAATCAAGTATCTCTATATACGTGGGTCTGTTTTTAAACATTTAACTCTGTTCCATTTGTTCATCCTATGTCCATACTGTACTGCCTTACTGTGGCTTTATGGATCTTGATATGCAGTAGTGTAACACCTCCAAATTTATTTTCCTTATCCAAAAATACCTAGTTATTCTTAACCCTTTGCTTTATTTAACTCAAGTCTCATGAAAACCCTGTGGTACGAGACAGTTTTTATTTTTATCTCCATTTCACAGATTGGCAAACTCAGAGAAGTAATCTGCCCATGGCCACATGGCTATCAAGTGCTGGGGAGGGATTAGAATCCAGTCTGCTTCTAGGCCTAAGAACTCAAGTGCTGCATGTACTAGCTCCTTAATCCTAATGCCAAATGACCGTCAGGGTATTTAATATGAATGCATTACAATTTTAAGAAATTCTTATGTTCCAAATCATTCATTTGCAGTGAAAAATCTTTGTGCTGCGTGTAGTGGCTCATGCCTGTGATCTCAGCACTGTGGGGGGCTGAGATGGGAGGATGTCTTGAGGCCAGGAGTTACGCACCAGCCTCAACATAGTGAGACTGTCTCTACAAAAAAATTTTTAAAAACAGCCAGACGTGTTGATGTGCACCTGTAATCCCAGCTACTTTGGAAGCTCAGGCAGGAGGATTGCTTAAGCTCACGAGTTCCAGGCTTCAGGCTTCAGTAAGCTTTATGATTGCACCACTGCATTCACTCCAGGCTGGGTAACAGAATGAGACACTGTCTCTAAAAAAATTTTGTTTGGCAATTACAAAAGGCCACTTTCTTGGTGGAACTCAGGAAAACAATGGAACAAGAGGAAAAAACCTGTAGGATTCCTTTCCATGTCTGCAGAGGATCACTCCCACTCCTCACCTGGGCCCCCCAGGCACAGCTCCACTCCACCTCTCCAGCTTTAGCTTCTGCTGCCATTTTGCTTCCCCTTGACTCTCAGACCATGCTCGACTACTGATATTCTCCTGCTAGCCCAAGTCTTTCTCGTGGCTGCGCCTTTGCTCACAACATCCTATCCCACTCCTGGCTATTTCCTCCTTTTTAGTTAAAACCTAGGTATCATAGGCTGGGCACAGTGGCTTATGCCTATAATCCCAGCACTTTGGGAGGCCGAGGCGGGCGGAGCATGAGGTCAAGAGTTCGAGACCAGCCTGGCTAGTATGGTGAAATCCCGTCTCTACTAAAAATACAAAAATTAGCAGGGCATGGTGGTAGACACCTGTAGTCCCAGCTACTTGGGAGACTGGGGCAGAAGAATCATTTGAACCTGGGAGACAGAGGCTGCAGTGAGCCAAGATCGCACCACTGCACTCCAGCCTAGGCAACAGAGAAAGACTCTATCTAAAAAAAAAAAAAAAAAACAAACCCACAAAAAACAAAAAAACAAAAACCTAGGTATCACTTCCCTTGAGAGGCCCTCCTTGTCCTGTGTCTCCCATTCTAGCATGTCAAACTGTCCAAGAGTCCAGCTGTCTAACTAGACAGCCCAACACTGGATCAGCATTATTGCTGGATGCTACAACTTGAATGGTGGCTAACAGAGCTATAAAGTCCTGAGAGAAATCAGACAGAGGCTTTTTTTTTTTTTTTTTTTGCCATATTCCATAATTTAAAATGGACTCTGGCCAGGTATGGTGGCTCATGCCTATAATCCTAGCACTTTGGGAGGCAGAGGCTGGAGGATCATTTGAGTGCAGGAGTTTGAGACCAGCTCTGGCAACATAGTGAGACCCTATCACTACAAAAAAAAAAAAAAAAGATAGCTGGGTGTGGCGGTGCATACCTGCAGTCCCAGCTACTTGGGAGGCTGAGATAGAAGGATCACTTGAGACAAGGCGGTTGAGGCTGCAGTAAGCTATGGTTGCCCCACTGCACTCCAGCCTGAACAGAGCAAAACTCTGTCTCAAAACAAAACGAAAAAAACAAAACAAAACAGGACTCAAAGAGAAGGCCTGAGAGAAATGACTTCTAATAGGTTCTGGACATATTCTTTAGTGGAAGTGGCAAATTAGAAAGCTTAGAAAAAAGATGGAAATACCTTCTTTGATGGATTTGGGCTTTCAGTTGAGATAGGAATGGGATGGAGTGATAAAAAGGCAGATAGCTATTCAGCGGCTTTATAGAGTATGGCAGGCTGGGGTTCATTCAAAGACTTCAGAAGAAGTGAAATATTCCTATGAAGTACACAATTAAAACTAACATCAAGGCAGCTTCTTCTGAGATGTATTCATCCCACAAGCTGAGAATGGGGAGCAGTTTCTCCCATTGGGCACTTTCAAGCAAACGAGATCTGATGCTCCTCTCTGGGTAGAAGGAGAGACCAGCCCTAGGTGATTCCCTGCTCTGTGATCCTTGGATTACCTTGGTGCCACCCAAGACAGTGCAGCCGAAGCACTGTGAAGTCTCTGAGAACTTCCAGGCTGAGTATGCTTTTTTCATTAAGAATATAAGCTTAATTTTCATAAACATCTTTCCCAGAAGCACCAAGCTAGCCCTCTTGCACCACCAGCAAAATGGAGAAAAGGAAAATCTAAACAGTATCCAACCCAGGTTTTCCAGATTTTCTCAGTTAATTCCCATTTTTACGGTCACTCTGCTCATTGAACAGCAGAAGAAGGGCTTAAAAGCCTCCTTCAGAGAAGGCAATACCATTTTAGTCCTCCACATCCTTCATGGTTTTCTCTACTGACTTAGCTGTGCTCAAAACAAGGACTTATTTTTCTTCTTTTAGAAATTCAGAATCTAGGACATCATATAGGGTTGTGGATATTTTAGAAAACAGATAAGTCTTCTGGCATGAGAAATATCTTTAATTAGCTATTTTTCCTCAAAACTGGGGGTGGTGAGTTATTGACATTTGGATAGCTTATGCAATTTAGCAGCTTCTGTCTTCCGTCAAGTTATGAAATAAGTTTCCAGAAAATAAATGTCAAAGACCAGGCACTCATGCTAAAGGCTAGATACTTCCGAACCAAACTTATGAACTGCCTCCAACCTTTCCTAAAAGGGACTGCTACATGGGGTGCAAACATGAACGATTAATTCATTTTCTGCCTAAATGTAAGAATCAATTCATAATATTTTCCTGTTTGGGTGAGAGAAGCAGACTGGGAAGAATAAACAAAAGCTGGCTGGAACTCCACAAAGTTCCACTGTTCTTTTATGTTTTCTCTGCTGTACTGTTACATGGGAGTTCCAAGGCAGCAGGGTCACATGGAATGCTATACATTAGTGGTCCCCAATCTTTTTGGCACCAGAGACTTGTTTCGTGGAAGATAATTTTTCCATGGACTTGGGGGAGGGGGCGATGGGGAGATGGGAGATGGTTTCAGGATCAAACTGTTCCACCTCACATCTTCAGGCATTAAGATTCTGATGAGGAATGCGCAACCTAGACCCCTTGCATGTGCAGTTCACAACAGGGTTCACGCTCCTGTGAGAATCTAATGCTGCCACTGATCTGACGGGAGGTGGAGCTCAGGCGGTAATGCTCGCTCACCTGCCACTCACCTCCTGCTGTTTGCCCCTGTTCCTAACAGACCATGGAGAAGTACAGGTCTGCAGCCTGGGGATTAGGGACCCCTGCTATACATGACTGCACAGTGCACAGCACTTCTGTGGCATGTGGTCTAAGGTCAGTGTCATTTGGTGGCCAGGAGAATCCTTGAAGATCCCTATGTTTAGCAGGCCTTGTAGAATGCTAACAACTGGGGCCAGATTCTCCTTAGTGAAATGAACTCCATGGAGCTAAGGCTGCAATGCCCTGTTGGGCTAGACATTTTGCAAAAAGAGAGCAGAGACTGGTAGACAGTGCCAATTCTAAACGGAATCTTTTGATTGGAATGCCAAGTTGCTATAAGGGTATCAGTAACATCCTCACCCTTTACCAGGCAAAGGAGGCTGGGGATGTGAGAAAACAAACTCTGATCCACCTGATCCTCTACCGCTTTTTGATTCCAAGAAAAAAAAATTTTTCAGTAACTCCAGCTGCTTGAACAGAAATTACTTTCTGAGGAGCTAGAAGCCCTGACTGGAAAAGAGCTCTGGGGGATTATGGCATGGGAGGAGAGCTGTCAGGCATCATGCTTATGTGGGAAGGACCCACGCTGACTACAACAGTACAAGTAACTGCTTCAGTGGCTCCATAACATGGAAATGGCAATCATCACGTTCCAAAGACAGAGTTACTGTTTTCAGGACAGAGGAACCTTTGTATAGATCCTCAGTGAAAAGCTTATTTTAAGGATTTTTGCTGAAATTCTATGTTTTTCACATTTGTTTTCAAAAGAGCAGTGTCCTTCACATAAAGTACATGAAAAATTACAATATTCACGTTTTTTAGATACAAAGTCATATACAAATAGAGGAGGAAACATTTCAAATTGCAAACCATACCAGCAAAGAAAGAGGGAAACGAGCCTCTAGGTATAGATTTATTAGGTATTAGGGATTCTTTTCTCTATATTTTAATATATTTCCCAAGTTTTGAACCACGGGCCAAGGATGGGCCTGTTCTGTCTAAACACTGACAGAAGCGTGGGTGACCAATCCCAGAACTACGCTTGGCACTGCTGAGTTTTCCTCTCTGCTGTAATCTTCTGACACCTCCTTGCAAAATGTCAAGTTCACTGAGATGCTAATACTGGCCCTCTCTTTGTTGCAGAAGAAAGCATATAAAAAGAAAACTGTGCAAACCCTGTGGCTACAAAGTCTTTTTTTGGCTTCCTAAGCGATTTACTCTATTCTTTTATTTCCAGAACTTTTCTAAGATGGAAAATTTCAAATGTGAGATACTGTTAGATTCAGGTTGGGTAAGGATTTTATAAAATACTGAATGATGATCAGAGACGGGAATAACCAGCCTAGTTAAAAGCATATTCAGCAGGATGTCAAAATATACCAGATCCTCATATAAACAGCATGGATTACATTAACAGGCCTCCCTGGGTGAGTAGCGTCTCTTTCGTCTACCTTACCCTCACCCCATGGTTATATAACCTTTTGAATGGAATCTGGAAATTCCTCTGACCCTGCCCTGCTTGCTGATAGAGTTGAGCCAGTGGTTGGCAGGGGCATAATCTAATAGGCGAAACTGGAAACACACAAATTCACAGTCCTCTTGTCTCAACACAGAGACTGTACAGGCAAGGAAAGAAAGACTCGCCCCGTCTCCCTCCTCCCCTCCTCTGGCCTAAGTTGACGCTGACTTCACCCAACAGGCACCTGACCCTCCCAGATGAGCTGGGAGGGGCTAAAGTCTGGTGTGGCCATGGTGGGGGTGGAGGTGCAGGCAGCAAACAATATTTAAGATGCTGACTTGTGGAGCATTCGGGCTTGGGAAGGAAAGCTATAGGCTATCTATTCAACTCCCCTGTCAGAGACTCAAGCTCTGAGAAAGGCTAGCAAAGAGCAAGGAAAGAGAGAAAACAAAGTGGCGAGGCCATCACAGTGAAGGTGTAAGGTTCAGCCTGCTGCAGCTTTGCAGACCTCAGCTGGGCATCTCCAGACTCCCCTGAAGGAAGGGCCTTCCTCACCCAAACCCACAAAAGATGCTGAAAAAGCCTCTCTCAGCTGTGACCTGGCTCTGCATTTTCACTGTGGCCTTTGTCAGCCACCCAGCGTGGCTGCAGAAGCCCCCTAAGCACAAGACACCAGCCCAGCTCAAAGCGGCCGCCTGCTGTGAGGAGGTGAAAGAGCTCAAGGCCCAAGTCGCCAACCTCAGCAGCTTGGTGAGTGAACTGAACCAGAAGCAGGAGAGGGACTGGGTCAGCGTGGTAATGCAGGTGATGGAGCTGGAGAGCAACAGCAAGCGCATGGAGTCGCGGCTCACAGATGCCGAGAGCAAGTACTCTGAGATGAACAACCAGATCGACATCATGCAGCTGCAGGCCGCGCAGACCGTCACTCAGACCTCTGCAGGTAAGGAGACCAGTCCCTGCGGGACATGGAGTGCCTCCCCATCTACAGCACTGCTTCTACAGAACCTGGTCATCAGAACCACTACTGGGGCCTCTTTTGGGGGTATACTTTCCCTTTAGTAAAAGCTTATGCAGTATTTCCTTTGACTTCTAATGCTATGTAAGTTTACCTAACACCTTCATAGGTCTCTTTTACCCACACGATGTTTCAGCAAATTAAGAAGGTATAAACTGCCATCTTGGAGTGCTGAGCTATTACACGCTTTGCCTGCAGTCACCCAGCAATTCTTAGAAGCAGGGTTCAAGTCTTCCTGGTTGTAGGAGCTCTGCTACTTCCTCACCAAGAGCTGACAGGCTATATATCAAGAAATTCCAAGGAAGCACCAAACTGTAACAGCTGTTTCTCTGGAAGCAAAGTTTTGCCAGAACAGTTCTCAGGTATCCCTAAGATTTACCGGGACTGGGCATGATAGAATTTTGTGTCCTCTCTCTGTAAACATAACTCTTCTCATTGGCTCAGAGGTCAGTGTAGAGACACACAGCCATGTGAAGTGTTCCTTTGTGTTCAGGAAGGATGCAGCTCCTTAAGGTTCCTCAATTGTGATACAACTATTTTTTCCCATGGTCTTAAATGAAATTCTCCTAATACAGGGAATTTTTTAAATGTAATGCTGAAATATAGACTTTTAATAGGCCAAAAATAAGATCAATTTAATCCTTCTTTTGCAAAATAACTTTTATTTCTGGTTAGCTCGGCTCAGGTGGGCCAACATGAATTTATGGTTTAGAGATAAATATTTGGTTTTCTGAAATTATCAGGAAAATATTAGTGTAAGGAGTATATCCTATAGACATGTCATTTCTTGCTGATATAAAAACCAGTGGTCCCATTATAAACCACATGAAGAACAAAGACACAATCAGCTTCTGCCGACTAAATCAATGGTTACCTTCAGCTCAAATTAAGAAAAAGTTTTAACATGAAACTGAGCTTGAAAAATCTGTTACCTGAACCAACACGTACAAATCACTTTCTAAGCATGAACTTCCTGGCCCTCAGTTTGGAATCAGAAAGGTATTCTTAGGCCATTTTCCAGACAAGTGAGTCCTGATTTGGTCTGAGATTAAATCAGACATGTGGAAGACCAGGCCAGACAGAAGAATCTGACTGTGCCACTTCTGCTCATCCAAACAGGAGGCTTTCTCACCATGCTGCAAGGAGGTTCTTGGGGTCAAGCACAGCTCTCCTGCCAGGCCTCTTGCTCTTCTTGCCCAGGACATCATTCCTTATTTTTCTTCTCCATGACCATGTGCTCCTTTACCCTTATATTCTATAAGTAGGTAGTCCCTGAGAAAAAGCAATTAGTTGATGCCTTCACCACTAAGAGGAAATGAAGAACAGTGATGGGGAAGGCACATATACTCTGCCTCCCTTTCCCACGGTGCTCGGCAAGAGAACCTAGGTGCCTCAGACAGCTCCCATGGTAGCATTATTCCTATCTGCTATCTTGTGCTCTTCCCCAAGGTCCCAGTGCAGTGGTCACCAAAAAAAGCACCCTGAGTCAGAGGGCAGGAAGCTTCTCTTGGATAGTAAGGCCCGCGCTCTCTGAATCCTATCAGAAAAGGCTCTCTCTTCCATGGTGCTCTTTGATATTCAGAATACAGAGCCTAAATCCTGCATAAAGTAGCAGCTCGACGGCCGCAGAGCAAAAAATTGGCCAGTCTGATGCTCCCATTTCCTTGTCTTAAAAAAACTTCCGGGGAGAAGGCCTCAAAGGTTCTTCTGAGTGTTTTCATTTGAGGTTCTAGCATTTATAGATGGAGGGGGAAAATACATGATCATAAAATCTATCTCCCTTAAATAGGGTCTCAGGTGGCAGTAGCCACCACCTCTGAACAACAACAAAACCAACCAACCAAGAAACATCAACAAAACCAGACTCTATGAAATATTCATGACTGATTTGTTACAGAGACAGCTGTCTAAGAAGTCTGAATCTACCTGACAGGAGTAGCTGTTACGTGGCCCTCATATGCTGTAGCATTTCTAGAATTCATGGCCTAGCTACAGCAGAATAATTTATTTCAGAGTTAACCTGAAACTACCTGTTGGAATGTCCCACTAATGCTATCCAGGTGATGAAGGGCTTCCCGACCGCTCTGCTCTAACACTAGTGAAGCCAAAATACACCCCCCTCTGGATCTCCTGATAGCCACCAACTCCCAAATGCAGACACTGCTGGGTAATTAACACTAACACCTGTGGGAATCCCAGGGTAGAAACAAAGGCTCAGTTTCTAAACACTCAACTCAGATGGAGCCCCTGGGTCTAAATGCTCACCCTGTGGTTTGCTCTCTTGTAGACGCTATCTACGACTGCTCTTCCCTCTACCAGAAGAACTACCGCATCTCTGGAGTGTATAAGCTTCCTCCTGATGACTTCCTGGGCAGCCCTGAACTGGAGGTGAGGTTATTACAGTCACTGCCCATGCCCTAACACCTGTCCTTCACCCCTCAAAGGGATTGTGACAACAGGGCCATTCACAGTTTAAAGAAAGGAAAAACTCGGCCTGGGAGTGCTGGCTCATACCTATAATCCCAGCACTATGGGAGGCTGAGAAAGGCAGATCACTTCAGGTCAGGAGTTTAAGACCAGCCTGGTCAACATGGTGAAACCCCATCTCTACTAAAAATACAAAAAAATTAGCCAGGCGTGGTGGCAGGTGTCTGTAATCCCAGCTACTCAGGAGGCTGAGGCAGGAGAATCACTTGAACACAGGAGGCAGAGGTTGCAGTGAGCCAAGATCACGGCACTGCACTCCAACCTGAGAGACAGAATGAGACTGTCTCAATTTAAAAATAAAAAGGAAAACTCAAAACACAAGCAAACAAACCAAACACCAAAGAGCTACGCAAACACTCAGTTTATGCCCTGCACTCCAAACCCAGGTATCTGTTTGGCCCTTCAAATCATTATCAGCCAAGCAGCAAGCCTTCTAATAACATAGATTACTCTTTTTTTTTTTTTGAGACAGAGTCTCACTCTGTCACCAGATGCCAGGCTTGAGTGCAGTGGTGCAATCTCGGCTCACTGCAACCTCCGCCTCCCAGGTTCAAGCAATTCTCCTGCCTCAGCCTTCCAAGTAGCTGGGACTACAGTCACGCACCACCATGCCCAGAGAATTTTTTATTTTAGTGGAGACGGGGTTTCACTATGTTGGCCAGGATGGTCTTGATCTCTTGACCTCGTGATCCACCCGCATCGGCCTCCCAAAGTGCTGGGATTACAGGCATGAGCCACCGCGCTCAGCCAACATAGATCATTCTTATAACCACCACATAACTTAGTTTAAATCCCTTGCCATGTCCTAGAAAAGCTATTCCTTGGGGGAGGAGAAAAGAAAACATGAAGGCAGCATAAAAATATCTGGATTTTTGGCCAGGCACGGTGGCTCACACCTCTAATTCCAGCACTTTGTGAGGCTGAGGCAGATGGATCAGTCACCTGAGGTCAGGAGTTCAAGACCAGCCTGGCCAACATGGTGAAACCCCGTCTCTACCAAAAATACAAAATTAGCTGGATGTGGTGGCAGGTACCTCTGGTCCCAGATACTTGGGAGGCTGAGGCAGGAGAATTGCTTGAATCCAGAAGATAGAGGTTGCAGTGAGTCGACCAGCCTGGCAAGAGTGAAACTACTTCTCAAAAAAAAAAAAAAAAAAAGTATCTGGACTTTTCCCTTCAAGCTTCATGTGCACTCATCCCCGGGCCCAATCTGGATCATTCATCCTCAGCAGTACACCACCTGCCCCAGCTCACCAGCAGCGGGGCAGCATCACTGCCCAAGTGAGCCAGTGTGACTGCAGGAGTGCATGCATCCACTGGCTCCGCAGGGACAGGAACAGGCTAGGAAGTCTGCCCTGCATTCTGCCCCTGCTAGTCCCTCATAGAGCATTCCCTCTGCTCCAGGTGTTCTGTGACATGGAGACTTCAGGAGGAGGCTGGACCATCATCCAGAGACGAAAAAGTGGCCTCGTCTCCTTTTACCGGGACTGGAAGCAGTACAAACAGGGCTTTGGCAGCATCCGTGGGGACTTCTGGCTGGGGAACGAACACATCCACCGGCTCTCTAGACAGCCAACCCGGCTGCGTGTAGAGTTGGAGGTAAGCACAAGGCCAGGGGCCCCACGACTGGCCCAGTGCCACCACACATGACTGCATACAACTCTGGGAGTGCCATTCCTATTCTGATTCACAACAGATCTGTATATTCATTGTGATGGTTTTCCTGCAAGTTGTAATACATTAGAGGAAAAATAGGTATTTTTCCTTGCTGCCCCTCGCCCACCCTGCCAAAAGTGGAGCTGCAGGTGGCACAGGAAAAGACTAGACCCAGACCAGAGCAGAGCAAATCCAACAGTCAGCTGTGCCGAACACTAGTCTTTGTTCTGGCCTGGGCATGAGGTCCTTTAGGTGCAAACCTTACTGATACCAGCTGGGGACCCTTGCTGAAGTCTTAAAGCACTCACTATATCCTCACATTTCTCTTACAGCATCTCTTTGTGGGATTCAGCAAAAATATAGCTACACCTTATAGACAGGAAAGTAAGGAATACAGAGAGACTAATCAAGGCCATATGGTGAATCAGGAAAGAAGTTCAAGCTTTGTTTTCTGATTCCCAGGTTAACACAGTAAACTAGAGGTAAACAAGTAATAAAGTTTTATTAGATTCATACCTATAAAAAGATGTTTGGCTGCAGGGCTGTCAGGAGAGAGGGGTATAGAAACAGCACGAAACGGAGCCTGCTGCACTTTCTCTAAGGCTCTGCTCCTCCTGACAGGACTGGGAGGGCAACCTGCGTTATGCTGAGTACAGCCACTTTGTTCTGGGAAATGAACTCAACAGCTATCGCCTCTTCCTGGGGAACTTCACTGGCAATGTGGGGAACGACGCCCTCCAGTATCATAACAACACAGCCTTCAGCACCAAGGACAAGGACAATGACAACTGCTTGGACAAGTGTGCCCAGCTCCGCAAAGGTGAGATTTGAGGGGATGGAAAAGGAGAAGTTCAGGTACAAGCCCGTAATCCCACTTGAGGAGAAAGAATGAATTATAACTGTACAGTTGAAGTTCCGGCTTTGATTCTTTCTGATACTGGCTCTAACTCCTTACCTGATGTCTGGTCTCTATCACAGTCCGCTTACTAGCACTGGGTCTGTTTCTCATGCCAGGTGGCTACTGGTACAACTGCTGCACAGACTCCAACCTCAATGGAGTGTACTACCGCCTGGGCGAGCACAACAAGCACCTGGATGGCATCACCTGGTACGGCTGGCACGGATCTACCTACTCCCTCAAACGGGTGGAGATGAAAATCCGCCCGGAAGACTTCAAGCCTTAAAAGGAGACTGCCGTGGAGCACAGATGCAGAAAGTGAGACACTTGGAGACTGGATGAAGGCAGAGAAGGACAGGAAGAGAGTGTTAGAAAGGGTAGGGTTGAGAAATAGCCTATAATCTCCAATGAAAGAATAAGTCTCCAAGAGGCACAATAAAATCGTATGTACCAAGGATTTTACAGTAAACAGGATGAGCTATTTAAACCCACTGGATCCTGCCATCCTTCCCAAGTGGCTAGACTGAGTGGGGCCACTCTGCCCAAGATCCCTGACATAGCACTAGCTTGTCTTTTCCACATGATTTGTCCGTGAAAGAAAATAATTTTGAGATCGCTTTATCCATTTTCTCTAAGGCTTAGGGTATGTAAGGGCAAAACACAAATCCCTTTGCTAAAAAAGAACTATATTATTTTGATTCTCAAAGGAGAGGCCTTTGAGTGTTAGAGAAAGGACTGAAGGAGGGAGGTGGAAGATGAGTATTTCCATTTTTAAATGTGGTGAAATTACCTTGAGTCTACACATTATTTTTAAAACACAAAAATTGTTCAGCTGGAGGTGAAATGACCCAGAGTGGACTTGCAGGGAGGAAACTCCAGGGCACTGGGCCTGATGATTGGACTCTGAGCACCGCCCCTGCTCGCCTTGATCAGGTACAGAACTGAAAGGCACGAAGCACCGGGAGGAGGTGGACAGGGTCCCTCATGGATGCCTGCACACAACTGCCTTAGAATATTACTAGTGAATACAGGTATACCTATTTTTATTTACTTTGTAAGAAACAAACTCAAGGAGCTTCCTTTTAAAATTTTGTCTATAAAAAATGGCTGAAAAATGAGGTAGATGGTGTTATAGTTAATAATGAATGCTGTATATAAGCATCTTGCTTTGTAAAAATAAAATATTGTGTTTGTTTTAAATATTCAAAGTTTCTTTTCCTTCTACAATAAACACTTTCAAAACCTGAGTATTTTCTTTTTAAATTCTTACCATTACCACTTAGAGCAGGATAAAAAGTTAAAGTTAAATCAGAGCAGTGACAGAGACCTGGAGTTTGTTTTGGTATTCAGGGCAACCATGTGGGGAGTAGAAGCCAAAAGGGGACAGGTGAGGGACAAAAGGGCAGCAACAACCAGGATAATTTTTCCTAAAAGGGATTACATGTCAGGGACTGGGCAGTGAAGGCATCCAGTCTTATGAGACCTCTATTCTACTCAGGATAGAGAAGCAAAAGCAGGTCAGCAGACCCTACCCTAATGCTCGGGTCCAACCAAGTAAAAGCAGTGTGTGCATGTTTCCTAAGAATCAAATAATCACTCAATCCTCTGTCTCCAAGGAAGCAATTATATTTACTGATATGTGAGCTTTAAGGAGATGGCAGTAGTTTATACTATCTCAGTGACAGCCCTGTTTTGGGGATTACATCTGGGATTTAATTTGTCCTGGAGCAGACAGGTAAAAAAGTCAATAGGTGCAAAGACAGACTGAACTAGTAGCAAGAGAATAACAGTGTCAACAGAACACAGGTTTTTAAAGCAAAAACAAAAAATAAGAAATAGCTGCACAAGGCGAGGCAGGTGTGGTGGCTCATGCCTGTAATCCCAGCACTTTGAGAGGCCGAGGCAAGGTCAAGAGATCAAGACCATCTTGGCCAACATGGCGAAACCTTGTCTCTACTAAAAATACAAAAATTAGTTGGGCCTGGTGGCATGCGCCTATAGTCTCAGCTACTTGGGAGGCTGAGGCAGGAGAACTGCTCAAACCCAAGAGGCAGAGGTTGCAGTGAGCTGAGATCACACCATTGCACTGTAACATTCTAGCCTGGCAACAGAGCGACATTCTGTCTCAAAAAAAGAGTAGCTGCACAAAGATGTTTTTGTGTAGGGCTACCTTGATTGCTTCAAAAAGAATTTAGGATGGTTGACCCAAATGTATATATTAAAATAAGCTCTAAAAAAGCAGACAAATTGGTGAAGGGAAAATAAGAGTAGGAAAAATAAAACAAAACCTGTGGGGTTTGAGGGAGGTTGGTAATACTTTAAACAGGTAAGATGTCTGTAATTCGTTGGAGGTACACCAGGAATTTAGCTTCAAGCTCTCCAGTAGCCACTGTAAGAAAGGGAATTCAATCTCTTACTGCAAAGCAATGTCTCCAAGACTGGATCAAAGTAGTGGCTCAGGGACATACAACCAACAGTGGGAAAAGAACCCTGAGATTTTCCATGAGGCTCACCCACAGAACCAGAGGTAGTGCTGTGAGCAACTTCCTTAGCAGCAGCTTTCTCTAAGGTTGCTTCTTAAAACTTTCTTCAGTAAAGATGACAGTAAACCACCACAACCGGGCTTAGGAAAAGCAGCTTTACAAAATCAGAAGTAAAAACTGCAAATGGAAGCAAAAAAAAAAAAAAAGTTGATGGGAAGATACAGGAGACCAGCAGAAGGGAGGTAGAAATGCAAGCTAAGTTGACTTAGCTGAGGACACCTGAAGAGCTAAGCACACTGGCTTTCCCCAGAAACACGCATTCATTCATTCATTTATTCATTGAGACAGAATCTAGCTGTCACCCAGGCTAGTACAGTGGCACGACCTTGGCTCAATGCAACCTCTGCCTCCTGGGTTCAAGCTGCCTCAGCCTCCCAAGTAGCTGGGATTATAGACGCACACCACCACACCCAGCCAATTTATGTATTTTTAGTAGGGATGGGGTTTCACCACCCTGGCTGGGCTGGTCTCAAACTCCTGACATCAAGTGATCTACCTACCTACCTTGGCCTCCCAAAGTTCTGGGATTACAGGTTTGAGCCGCCACACCTGGCCTGGAACAGCGTTTTAAACAAAGGGCAAGATCAATTTCCAGGGAATTCTGAGGACTTAACTTTCAACTATATTTGCTTACAAAGCTAAATAACCTTCTAGAGTCTCTTCCAGGCCTCCAACTATATCTGTCTGCTACAAATCTGCATAACTTTAAGTTTCTGTGATTGTCTCAAATATGGGGGAAAATTAAGGGTGGAATGAGGGAAGTTTCAAATAGGTAAGCAAGGAAATTAATATGCAAAATGAGTTACCTGACCTTAAAGTGATTATACTTAGTTATCATATTTATTTTCTTTTTAGGTTTTTTTTTTTTTTCGAGACGGAATCTCGCTCTGTTGCCAGACTGGAATGTAGTGGTGCCATCTAGGCTCACTGCAACTTCCACCTCCCGGGTTCAAGCTATTCTCCTGCCTCAGCCTCCCGAGTAGCTGAGGCTACAGGTGCCTGCCACCACGCACAGCTAATTTTTGTATTTTTAGTAGAGACAGGGTTTCACCATGATGGCCAGGATGGTCTTGATCTCTTGACCTCATGATCCGCCTGCCTCAGCCTCCCAAAGTGCTGGGATTATAGGTGTGAGCCACCGAACCCGGCCATTTTTTCTCTTAGTTATCATGTGAGAGCACATTACCTAAGCCAGAGAATGAAGAAAGAAACATAGGTTTTCACATTTACTGTGCCTGATTTGAAGCTGAAGCATGCCTCCTCTTAGGACAGCATGTTTTTAATTGTTCCTACATGGTATTTCAGAAATCAATGTTTTCTCCAAGTCCAATTTATTTGGGCAAAAACAGGATTTTATTTCTAGCTTTTTGCCAACTTTTTAAAGTGTTAAAGGAATTCTTTTAAACATCTTCTCAAAAGCAGAACTAGGAAAAGACTTGGCTATTTGATGACCCTCTCCAAGGAAGGAAGCACCACACACAGCAGGCTTTATCAGCCACGGTGAAGGAACTTATTAGCCGGATGATTTTTTTCTAAACTATCTGCAGTGAAATGACTGGCCATGTTAGCATTCACATGAAGATAATGAGATCCCAGAGTTGATATTCTCTGATAATCATTAGGGGAAGTGAATGGTTCTTTAGGAGCTGGAGCTAATGTTTCGTGCTGCTTCTAATTTCCTAACAGCAGAAAATTTATTAAACAACCTATTTTTTCCATACCCAGAAGACTGAAAACGCTCAGCACAGGAGAGAACATAGCCAAATTAGCGAAAAGACCATTAGATTTCAGATTATGCTCTGGCTTTTACATTCGCAAAGCACCAGAGGAGGAAGATGCAGGCATTGATATCTAGTTGATAAAACCACACTGTGCCCTTGGGTATCCTCTGAAGCCCAGGAACCAGCATATTCTACTCCAGTCCTAGACAGCACTATCTAACCCAGACACAAAACCTATCTTCCTAGGCTGCCATGGCCACAGAATTGCTTCTCAACTAATTTCACTGGACAAGAAAGGACAAGCTGGAAAACCGCAGGAGCCCAGGTAGTAAAGGGTCAAAAGAAATGACAATCATGGCTAGATTCCTGGGGAGAGCCATCTGCAACAACATGTCATTTAAATGTGCTGGCCAGACCCAGAGGCAGATTTCACAGAGCAGAAGTCTCCAAGTGACTCCAGCGAAGTGGCACCAGGCAGTGGGAGAGGAGAGGTCATTTTGGATGGAGGTGGCAAATAAAAAGGGTTTTTGACCTACCTGATGAGAGATTCTAGAATGGCAGGGGTGGGGCCTTTCTGGAACTCCAGTTCTTTGTAGTGTAGTGCTTTGGCATATGCTCGGCACTTGGCAGCTCTCTCACCCAGCAGAACAATGCCATTGTCGTCTCTCAGTGGCAGGGGGCCCTGGAGGAGAGCAAAACCCCACAACACAGGAAAATGGCAGATGGGGCACAAACAAGAGAAGGCTGTGTGGATGCTTCTCTCCTCCCACCAGCTGGTTCCCTGTCAGCCTCCATCTGGACAATGGGGAAAAGTCTCACCTTGTCACTGTGTTCCATGAACTCAGCCAAGTTTAAGAGGGTTTGTGTGACTTCAGCAATGTCTTGTGAGGTGAGGGCCAACTCGATGCTTCTGATGAGCTCATCCTGTTGATCTTCATTCAGCTCAGACCAGCAGGACACAAATGCAGCATTGAAGAGATCCCTGAAGGCAGAGGAGGTGAAAAAAGATGGAGACACTCCCATGCCTCTGCCTGCTGCCTCAAAGTCACACCTATCAATGGGCTTTTGGCATCCCTGATTCTGGTTATACAGACCAGTGCTGTCCAACAGAAGTTTCCTATCCAATATGGTAGCCACTGATCATTAAGCACCTGAACTGTGGCAAGTGTGGCTAAGGAACTGAATATTACATTTTATTTATTTTTAATTAAATTAACCACATATGGCTAGTGACTACTGAATCTTACAGTGCAGGTATAGACATTGTGATATACAGGTGACTTGGAGGGAGAGTGATAGGGTCGGGAGAGCAGAAGGGTGGGGAGAAGAGCAGAGCAAAGTAACTTTTCTCCAAAGGAATATTTGTTAGCAGTTTTTGCATCATTTATCTTCACTGGAGGAAATGGGAAATGAACAGAATGGGGACTTCTAACATAGAAGTCGGCATTAACAAATGCAGAAAATAATAATCATTACATGATTCTTGGGATGTTACTGGGATAATGTCTACATTCTTAAGGTCAAAAATGTCAAAGGCACCATCTGCTCTTGCTTTCCAAATATAACCAGAACGCTTAGTTGGACTGTCATAAAAAATGACAACAGGACTAGAAACATTAGCAAATAGGATCCAAATCCCTAAGTTCTGCAAGATTCTCTAAGCCGATCTCTAACAGTTGGGGCCTCACAAACACCTGGAACCAGAGGTTCCACTTCAAAGATTACTATGACCACTTTACATTACCACAGTGCCACATGGAGGGACACATTCACCATCCCTGACATCTAACTTTAATCCTATCCTCCACTGTTTTGGTGACTGTGCGGGAAAGGGAGTGGGAAACAACAGGATATGCCTATAATGGATAGATTTAGCATGTGATGCCTCAATGTTTATTTTCTGTTATATTAACAAGTTAAGTTAGACCAATATGCATGATTTTGAAATTTGATAGAAAAAAAATTTAAAATCCAAAGGATAAAATGAAGACCAAAAAAAGTCCCTTATAAATTTAAAAGTAAGTTTTTGGAGCCAGGTAATTACAGTTGCTGGTCATCCTGGCGACTTGAGAGGCTGAGGCAGGAGGATCTCCTGAGATTAGGAGTTCAAGACCAGCCAGGGAAACAAGCAAGATCTTCATCTTTAAAAACATAAAAAGAGTTTTCCTGATCTAGATCAGAGGCCACATTAGATCCTGAATGACCATATTTGGGACTAAAGGGATAAAAATATTATGTGTATATTTACCACAAGCCTCTGTGGATAACAGTATGCTCAGAGGTGACTTGGGCAGGAAAAAGGAACAATAAATGGATCAGCTGAGCATATGAAATCTGCACACTACAGAAACAGGGAAGTCCTAGAAACTATTTTTAAAGCATTAAAAAATACTTGAAAGAAATTAGAGGAAGCAAATCATGGCATCAAAGCAACAGTCTCAGGGGCCATCACTACTGCTAAATACACATCATAACAGCAAAGCAGCTGTGCTGACAAAAATGAAGTGAAATGTCTTGCTTTCCGCTTGCTAATGCGAAGGGCTGCTTATTAATTAAATTACCATTTTATGTCTCATTATAATGTCCAATGCAGAAATATCTAAAAAATAAGGAAGAGAATAAAAAAGAAACTAATCACTCCTTAAACCTTCCTAGAGATAACCATTGCTATATTACTTTCTAATCTTTATTCTATTCACATTCATTTTAATTTTCAATTTTGTATTCCATTGTATTTACTTACATTATATTATAAATCTTTCACCTGTATTAAAATTTTTTATAAACCAAAAAAATTTTTTTTGAGATGCAGTCTTGCTCTGCCACCCAGGCTGGAATGCAGTGGCACAACTGTGGCTCTGTATAGCCTCCAACTCCTGGGCTCAAGCAATGCCCCTGCCTTAGCCTCCTAAATAGCTAGGATTACAGGTGTGTGCCACCACGCTTGGCTAAATTTTTTATTTTTGTAGAGATAGAGTCTGGCTATGTTGCCCAGGCTGGTCTTGAGCTCTAGGCCTCCTGTGATCCTCCTGTCTCAGCCTTCCAGAGTAGTGAGATTACAGGCATTAGTCATCACGCCCAGCCTGTAAACCAAATTTTAAATGGCTGTTTAAGATTTACTACTTAAGCCGGGCGCGGTGGCTCACGCCTGTAATCCCAGCACTTTGGGAGGCCGAGGCGGGTGGATCACGAGGTCAAGAGATCGAGACCATCCTGGTCAACATGGTGAAACCCCGTCTCTACTAAAAAAAAAAAAAAAAACACAAAAAAAAAATCAGCTGGGCATGGTGGCACGTGCCTGTAATCCCAGCTACTCAGGAGGCTGAGGCAGGAGAATTGCCTGAACCCAGGAGGCGGAGGTTGCAGTGAGCCGAGATCGCGCCATTGCATTCCTGGGTAACGAGAGTGAAACTCTGTCTCAAAAAAAAAAAAAAAAAAAAAAAGATTTACTACTTAAAACAATATAATTTTTTGGTGGGGTTGAGAAATGAGAAATTACTTGACGGATACAATGTACACTATTCAGGTGATGGTTCTACTAAAAGCCCAGACTTCATGACTATACAGCATATCCTTGTAACAAACCTGCACTTGTACTCCAAAATCTTTAAAACATTTAAAAAATAAAAAACAAATGGTTATGACTCATGCCTATAAATTACAGCACTTTGGGAGGCTGAGGCAGGACGACTGCTTAAGTCCAGGAGTTTGAGATTAGCCTGAGCAACATAGTGAGACCTTATCTCTACAAAAAATAAAATTAGTTGGGCCTGGTGGTGCGTGTCTGTAGTCCCAGCTACCCGGGTGTTTGATGCGGGAGGATCACTTGAGCCCAGGAGGTTGAGGCTTCAGTGAGCTGAGATTACGCCACTGCACTCCAGCCTGGGCAGCAGAGTCCCTGCCTTGCTCTGTTGCTCAAGGCAGCCATAAAGCTGCACTCGGGTTCAAGGGAAGAAGACATGGACACCACCTCTTGATAGATTCTAACAAGATTCTAGCAGAGTGTATGGAACAGGAGCTACTGTTGCAGCCATCTTTGGAAAATAGGGTTTTGCTCTGAAACTCCGTTTCAAAAACAAAAACAAAAATGATAGGCCAGGCGCAGTGGCTCACGCCTGTAATCTCAGCACTGTGGGAAGCCGAGGCAGGTGGATCCCTTGAGGTCAGGAGTTCCAGACCAGCCTGGCTAACACGGTGAAATCCCATCTCTACCAAAATTACAAAAATTAGCTGGATGTAGTAGCATGTGCCTGTAGTCCCCGCCACTTGGGAGGCTTAGGCAAGAGAATCGCTTGAACCAGGGAGGTGGAGGCTGCAGTGAGCCAAGATCGTGCCACTGCCCTCCAGCCTGGGTGACGGAGGAAGACTACATCTCAAAAACAAAAACAAAAGAAAGATAAATGTTTAAAGTGATGTATATCCCAATTATCCTGATTTGCTTATTACATTTTATGATGTATCAAAATATCACATGTACTTTGAAAATATATATATCTGTGTCAGTAAAAAAAAAATTTGGCCAAATGGCTCATGCCTATAATCCCAGCACTTTGGGAGGCCAGCGTGGGCAGATCACTTGAGACCAGGAGTCCAAGACCAGCCTGGCCAACGTGGTGAAACCCCATCTCCACTAAAAATACAGAAATTAGCTGGGCATGGTGGTGTATGCCTGTAATCCCAGCTACTCGGGAGGCTGAGGCAGGAGAATCACTTGAGCCCGGGAGGTGGAGGTTGCAGTAAGCCAAGATTGAACCACTGCACTCCAACCTGGGCAAGAGCAAGACTGTCTGAAAAAAAGAAAAAAAAAGTTCTGGAAAATTCTATTTTCCAAAGATGTCTGCAACAGTAGCTCTTGTTCCATACACTCTGCTAGAATCTTGCTAGAATCTATCAAGAGGTGGTATCCATGTCTTCTTCCCTTGAGCCTGAGTGTGGCTTTGTGGCTGCCTTGGGCAACAGAGCAAGGCAGAAGCAACTCTTTGTGAAGTCTAAGGGTAGGTAATAAAAACACCATGCTCTTCTGCTACCTCGTTCTCTTGGGACACTCTCTCTTGAAGCCAATCACCTTCTGTGAGAAGGGCCAAGCAACCCATGGAGCGATCCCATGGAGAGGAAGCAAGGCTCCCAGCCATAGCTGGGTTCCTAGCCGGGTTCCTAGCTGGGTTTCTAGCTAGGTTTCTAGCCGAGAGTCAGCTGCATCTTGCCAGACATGCAAGCCAGCCTTGAAGGTGGATTCTCCATCCTGCCCCAGTCAAACCATCTCCACTGACACTATGTGGTGCAGAGGCAGGCTGCCCCAAAAGTCCTCCCAAATTGCAGATTCAGGGCAAAATCAATGACTGTTATTGTTTCAGACCATTTTTTTGTGGTATTTGTAACAAACACAGAAATAATTAGAATACCATTGTTACTGAAAATAAGTTACATTCAACAATTACATTCTTGCTTTTAGAGTTATAAATAACTTTGTAATTAAAATGTTAGGCCTAAATGTACTAGAAAAAGGAATTTATTTGTGGTCTACCAGCAAGGTTAAGATGGATGTTACAGTATGAGCTTGCTGAATCTGTTCTTTTTTGTTTTTTGGCATCCCACAAAATTAGAAAAATTAAAAATAGCAGCCCCTTTATTATTACTTCTAATAAAAACTAATTTGTAGATATCGTTTTCCATGTGCTGATCCTCTCCACCTGTGCTGACACGCTATACCTGGCCATCGGGTTGTAGGCCTGCGCCAGGGCCCAGCAGGATCGCAGGGAGGGCGATGATGAGTCCTTCAGCAGCTCCAGGCTCAGCCGCCTCAGCCATTCCAGCCAGTCGTCTTTGGAGACCCTCCTGGCAGCGCCCCATGCCTGTTATCCCACAGATGACAATGGAAAACAATCAGCTTCAAGGGCCAATTGAGAAAAGTCCTCATCTATTTAATGATTAGTCTACTTCTTTGATTTATAAAATCCATATTTCATGATAAAATTCCCCTAGAGTGCAAATACAAAAGAACAATATTTAATTAAAAGCCATAAAGCAAGAACAGCAACTCTGGAACATACCACACTGTGGAAAATGCCTGTTTCACAACTCCTTTGTGCTGGACTCTGACTATAGCAAAGGAGGGAGCTCTACAGAACCAGAATAGATGTGACTGTCACACTTGGGGTACATTCAACAAAGCCGAATGGCCTCCAGCAGTGCAAGAAGGGAGCTGCGTCCTCTGCATTACAACACCAGCTCATCTGACAATGAAGAGTCACGCAAGAGGGAAAAGGCTCAGGTTTACGCCATCATGAATTATGTTACAACCGGGTGAGCAGTGAGGCCAAAGCACATGGCACTGTGGCAGAACAAGAAAAAGCTGAACAGGTTTAATTTCTACTCTAGTTTATCCCCTCCAACTTCTCTCAAAACTCTGAACTCTGAAGAATCAAGAGTTACTTCCAGGGGCAGCTGAGGCAGGTGGGTGGAAAGGCTGAGGTTTTGGAGAGGTCAGTACAGTGTCATGGCCAACAGCTACACTCGACTCAATGGCTTGAGTTCAAATCCCAGTTATATAACATACTGGGTCTCTGATCTCTGGCAAGTCACTTAACTCCTCTGTGCCTCAGTTTCCTCATCTGAAAAATGAGGATTATAGTTTCTGCTTCCTGGGGTGTTTTAAGTTAGTAAATGTAATGAATTTCTAACAGTGTTTGGCACCAAGTTAGTACTGTATGCCCATTTCTCTAAAGTTAGAAACACCTGCCTGGGATCCTGGCACTGCTACTCAGCAGCTGTAACACCCTGGGCAAATTGCTTGTATGTTGCAGCTGAGCCTCAGAATTCTTCATCTAGGGATAATGTACCTAAATGGCTTAGGGGGAATAAATGAGCAAAAAATGATTGTTATTATTGTCAAAACAACACCTGTTTGAACTGGCCTAGCCCTAACTACACTAAATCCCTAACTTTTAAAATATGTTCTTTAAAGATTTTTCCAGGAGAACACGTCAATTCTCCCTAAATGGGGGAAGTCATGCAAATTAGAGCAGAAGTTCTCAAACTTTAGACTAGTGAAGTGGTCCAGTGAGTGAAAAGACCCCCGTGTGCTACGCCTAACAATCAAGGACTCAACCATCACCTCCCTGGGATAAACTGGAGATCTGCTGTTGCTTCTAAAGAGTTACCAATGAACCAGGGATGGTGGCTCAAGCCTGTAATCCCAGCACTTTGGGAGTCCGAGGTGGGTGGATCACCTGAGGTTGGAAGTTTGAGACCAGCCTAACCGACATGGAGAAACCCTGTCTCTACTAAAAATACAAAATTAGCCGGGCATAGTGGCACATGCCTGTAATCCCAGCTCCTTGGGAGGCTGAGGCAGGAGAGTCACTTGAACCCAGGAGGGAGAGGTTGCGGTGAGCCAAGAGTGTGCCACTGCACTCCAGCCTGGGCAACAAGAGCGAAACTCCGTCTCAAAAAATAAATAAAAGAGTTACCGATGAACAGAATTATACAAACTATCATTTTATGTCAAAAACCGAAGTAGAAATGTTATAAGAAACAAGCTAAATAATTACCACTGGCCATACAGTGAGAGCCCCTGAATGAGAAGGAAGAGGGAGGCTTGACTTTTACACCTTGTTCAGTTGAGCAAAATGGGAACATGCAGTCCTTTCCTGTCCACAGATATCTGGCTTCTTCCCTATAAGATGGGTCTGTGCATAGGTGTATTGTATTATGTAGCAACTGTTAAAAGCTGGACATAAACAAGGAAGTATTACTAGTTTCTTTTTCCCTCTAATGAAGTGAGGTTGGGCCTGGTTAAGGCAGAAACAATTCAACACAGCGGTTAACAGAGTGGGCTCTGGAGTCACACTATCTAGGTCAAATCCCAGCTGACACTAATTGACCTTGATTACTTAATCTGTCAGTGCCTCATGGCCCACATCTATAAAGTGAGACAGCAATGACAGCACCTAACTCATGGGGTTATCACGAAGATTAAATGAGTGAATATAAAGTGCTCTACAACAGGGCTTGACACATAGAAAGCACTCAATAAATGTTAGTTGTTACTATTACTTGATAAATGGCATTAAATAGGTTTTCAAAAAAAATCATAGCTTAATTTATCAACTAGGCCAAGTCTCCCATGTGGCCCTTTCCCGCTACTCTGTAAAACATCATCAACTCTCAATTATCTGGGTTCTATAAACTGTGCAAACATGAGCTGTTTCCTCTTGCTATCCGCCTCATCTGTTATGCTGGTGCATGTTCATGGAATGCCAGCTTACTCACGATGAAGGTAAGCCCAAAGAGATTATCATAAGACAGACAGTAAAGCTGCTGAAAATTCTGGAAGGCATTCTAGACATATACATAAATGGTTTTTATGTTTTTGTTTTTGTTTTTTTGAGACAGAGTCTCGCTCTGTTGCCAGGCTGGAGTGCAATGGCGTGATCTCAGCTCACTGCAACCTCCACCTCCTGGGTTCAAGCAATTCTAATGCTTCGGCCTCTGGAGTAGCTGGGATTACAGGCACGTGCCACCACACCAGCTAATTTTTGTACTTTTAGAAGAGACGGGGTTTCACCATGTTGGCCAGGATGGATTCAATCTCCTGATCTACCCACCTCGGCCTCCCAAAGTGCTGGGATTACAGGCGTGAGCCACCGTGCCCGGCTGGTTTTTGTTTTCTGAATCACATAAATCCTCTATTATCACAGCCAATAAAAGGTGACTGAGGTGGCAAATTGTTACTTTGAAAGCTGGTTAAGACTGATAAATATACCAATCTCTAATTATTATTACATGATTATAAGGAGGCACAATTTACCACTCTGCTTTTTTTTTCTTTTTCTTTTTTTGGTGAGATAGGGTCTTGCTCTGTTGCTTGTGCTGGAGTGGTGCAGTGGCATGATCACTGCTTACTGCAGCCTTGACCTCCTGGGCTCAAGAGATCCTCCCACCTCAGCCTCCTGATTAGCTGGGACTACAGGCATGCACCACCATGCCCAGCTAATTTTTCTATTTTTTGTAGAGGGGCATTTTGCCATGTTGCCCCAGCTGGTCTTGAACTCCTAGGCTGAAGTAATCTTCCTGCCTTGGCTTCCCAAAGTGTTGAAATTACAGGCATGAGCCACCGCACCTGGCCCCCCACACCCTTTTTTTTTTTTTTTTTAGAGACAGAATCTTGCTCTGTTGTCCGGGCTGGAGTGTGGTGGCGCGATCACAGCTCACTGCACCCTGGAACTCCGGGGCTCAAGTGAACCTCCTGTCTCAGTCTCCCAAATAGCTGGGACTACAGGCAGGTATCCCTCTGCCCAGCTAATTTTAAAATTTTTTCAATTCTTTTTTTTTTTTTGGAGACAGGGTCTTACTCTGTCACCCAGATTGGAGTTAATTTTTTTCATTTTTATCATAGAGATGGTATCTTACTATGTTGCCCAGGCTGGTCTCAAACCCCTGGCTTCAAGTGATTCTTCCATTTTGGCCTGCCAAATTACTGGGATTACTGGCATAAGCTGCCACGCCCAGTTCCCAAAATTTACTTTCCAATGAAATAGATCTGAGAGTCAGCTGTGGAGGATTTTGTTTAGAGTTTTGAACTTGATCTACTTTCTCAGGTGAGATAAACTAAGAGTCTTTCTTTTGTCTCTCTGGCAAGTTTATGCTTATTTTTTCCCAGTCTCGGTAGAAAGCAAAACTTCCTGGTAGCAAACTAGATTACTGAAGAATTTCCTAAAATAGAACAAAGCTCTAAAGCAGGGTGGACAGCTGCCTGATTGGAAGGACATTCTGAACCTAGTCAGAATGAAAACATCTGGATGGAAATGTGCATCTGGCCTCCTGCCTGGCCCCTCCCTCAACTGTGAGGTGTCAGCAGGGTGGCCTCAATGATTGCCTGGGAATGCCAGGTGACTGATAACCTTTTTCTTCCTCCTAAAGTCTCAGAGTAGCAGTTACAAAATCCCCAGAGGGAAAGCAGCATCACTCCTGACCCAGGAATATTTTACTACCTCCATCTTGACCCAGCAAACATTTCTTTGCAGTGGTCACCTGAAGCTGTTCATGTGAGTAAAAACTCTGAAACAACAGTAATAAACTCCCAGTGTTCCAAAGCTGGGCATGAGCCCACACACATGCACACAGGACTGTGTTCAAGTCTTTATGGGCTTTGCCAAAAGAAGTGAACGAGTCAGCTGGGACACAGTCTTGCCCAGTTCTTCACCTCTGCTGCTGCACATGGAGTGAGCTGGCTAACAGATGAAAAATAACACTGAAATCCAAACTGGAAGTTGCTTACAGTCACCAGAAACATGAAAGACTAATGCAAAATGTGGAAAATCATCAACGTGGTATATTTATTTAAAAGTCAGTGAAGTTATTATGATTATTCTGCTCTGATTCACTGAGATGCGGAGAATGGCTGGTGGCATACATGGTGAAAAGCTGGTCATATCTTAGGCTTTGGCCAGCAGAGAGAATTCAGTAATCACCTGGAAAGTTTTAAAATCTCACTACTCAAAGTGTGGTCCATGGACCAGCAGTATCACATTACTTGGCAGCTTGTCAGAAATGCAGAGTATCAGGCCCAACATCAGACTGCCAACATCAGAATAAGCGTTTTAACAAGATTCCCAGCAAGTGGTAAACCCAATGAGTTTGAGAAGTTTGAATGCTGTTTTAAAGAGCCTTCATCAGTCTCGGTGCCAACTAGGGGGCTCACTAGCTTTGCGGCGTTTATGTAAAAAACGAGAATGTATTTGCAGCAAAAGTTCTAGCATCCATACTCCAAGGGAGCACAAAAGGACATTTTGTTCTCTCTGTTTTCTCTATTCAAAACAAAATTACAATTCAGACACCTGGAAAAGACAAAATGATCTAAGTTCATGGTGTCTAGATTTCTAGAAAAAACAATGGACTGGTTTTTGGTTGGTTTAAACTGAAGGTGGCAACAGTCAAAAGTCTTGAGCAAGTGAGAAGGGCAGAGCTCTCCTTCCCCAGTCCCCTGAAACAATGGACTTGCCCTTTGGAGGTTGATGGTGCTGACGTGCAGTTTCTTCATGGGTCCTGTTTCCACTGGTCCACTAGCCAATGCATCCCCCTGGCCACTCCTAAGCATTCGATGCTGGTAAATCAAAGGATCCTCCTCTTCATCAGCAAGTGTGTAACCCTGCAACCAGAAATTCATAGGAAACACCTACAACTCTACCAGATGCTTCTGGTTTAGAAAATATCCTTAAACTTTGGGAGGTGCAGACCTTCTGGTAGAGCCAGGATTTCAGTAAGAAGTACAAAGTCACATGTATGAACAAAATGAACCACGGGTGGGCTGACTCCACAACTGTAGACCAGTCTTTGCTAGTCAGTCCTAGTTACTAACAAGCACTGACTTATAGTAGGAGCAAGCAACCATGCAACTAGCAAAGATAAACAATTGCCAACAATGGGAAGAGTGATAAAGTATTTGGAACAAAGGCAGCACACAGCCCCATCCCCTGGCTGCTTTTTACTCTTTAAAAAGAATTATTTACTCATTTATTTATTTGTGCCTCCCTATGTATCTATTTTATTTATTTATTTATTTTGAGACAGTCTAGCTCTGTCACCCAGGCTGGAGTGCAGTGGTACAATCTCAGCTCACTGCAACCTCTGCCTCCTGGGTTCAAGCAATTCTCTTGCCTCAGCCTCCTGAGTAGCTGGGACTACAGGCATGCACTACCATGCCTGGCTAATTTTTATATTTTTAACAGAGAGAAGGTTTCGCCATGTTAACCAAGCTGGTCTCAAACTCCTGACCCCAAGTGATCCTCCTGCCTCAGCCTCCCAAAGTGCTGGGATTATAGGCGTGAGCCACTGGGCCAGCCTTTAATCTACATTGAGACAGGGTCTCACTGTGCCACCCAGGCTGGAGTGCACTGGTACAATCACAGCTCACTGCAGCCTCAGGTGATCCTCGCACTTCAGCCTCCTGGGTAGCTGGGACCACAGGTGCCCTCCATCATGAGCACCTAACTTTTAGTATTTTTTTGTAGAGATGGGGTTTCACCATGTTGCCCAGGCTGGTCTCAAACGCCTGGGCTCAAGTGATCCACCTACCACACGCCTGGCCTCCCAAGGCATGAGCCACTACGCCCAGCCCCCTGCCTGTTTTTATATAGCCCAAGAGCTAAGAAGGGTTTTTATACTTTTAAATGGTTGGGGGAAAAAAATCAAAAGAAGATTGACATTTTGCAACACATGAAGATTGAGAGAATCAAATTGAGGTGTCCATAAATAAAGGTTTACTGGAATGCAGCCGGGCTCATCATTTACACATCGTGCATGGCTGCTCTCAGGCTGCAGTGGCAGAGCTGAGGAGTTGCAAAAGACATCACATAGCCTACAAAACTGAAAAAAAAGTTTGCCAATCCCTAGTTTAGAGCTAAAAAGCTATAGATACTCCCATAGCCAAGACTACAAGAATATCAAGCAGTAAAGACAACAGGGACTGCAGAAGCAAAAGGAAGTGTAGTTCACCTTGACAATTGCTTCAGAAGGGAAAGGAAGTGTAGCTCACCTTAACAATTCTGCAGATAAGCACGTCATAGCGCTGATGATTGATTCGGTGTCGCACCAGAACTTTATTCACCATTGGAATGAAAATTTGGTACTACAACAGGAGGAGGAAGAGATTAGAAACTATCATTTTGGAAAGTGGAAAGAAAGCAGAGGAAAAAATGTTATACAACTACGTTATGGCCATTTGTTCTGGGTTTGTGGCTAACTGTAATATTCAGAAGACTCCTTCTTCCCATCTCCTGCTATAATGCTAGCCCAAGTCCCCATCATCTTCCATCTGACTTATGATGGTGGCCTCTTAATGGACCTTTGTTCTGCCCTTATCTCCACAGCCTATTTTCCCACACAGCATTGACAGTTATTATTTAAAAATATTAAGTCAGGTCATATTTTTCCTGTGTTCAAAATCCACCAAAAACTTCCAGTCTTGCTCAGAGTAAAAGCCAAAATACTTACAACGGCCCACAATAGTGATCTGCAAATTTTAGTGGGACAGCTCACGAAACCAGAGACTGCTGGGCTCCACAGCTAGAGTATCTGATTCAGTAGGTCTTAGGTGAGATGAGGTCTTGCTCTGTTGCCCAGGCTGAAGCGCACTGGCACAATTATGCGGGTTACTGCAGTCTGGAACTCCTGGGCTCATCCCTCTGCCTTAGCCTCCTGAGTAGTGGGGACTACGGGCAAGTGTCCCTGTGCCTGGCTAATTTTTAAGTTTTTTTGTGGAGACAGGGTCTTGCTATGTCTCGAGTTGGTCTCCAACTCCTGATCTCAAGCAATTCTCTTGCCTCAGCCTCCCAAGATGCTGGAATTACAGGTATGAGTCTCTGTGCCTAGCTCAAGAATTTGCATTTCTAATAAGTTCTCGGGTATGTAGATATTGATATTGCTTGTCCAGGAATTATATTTTGAGAGCTACAGGCCTACAAGATCTGATCTCTACTATCTTGCTTTATCTCTATCACCTTAACTCCGAGCACGTCCCTGTTGCTCGCTCCTCTGAAGTCACACTGCTCTTGTGCTATGCCCTGAACTCTTTGAGCAAGCTGCCACCTCAATCCCAGCATTTGCTATTTCTGCTCCCTGCATCCAGTTCTTTGCAACTGGGCCTTTATTTTATTTAGGTCTCTGCTTAAGTGTCAACTGATCAGAGGTCTTCTCTGTCTACCCTAAATAAAGACCATTTTTCCCCACTTCAACCCATCACTCAAGAAACAAGCTGTGTTTATTTGCTTTGCTTCATTAGGATGGAAGCTCTATGAGAGCAAGGACTTTATTCTGTTTACTGTGTTATCCCCAGAACAGCACTTAGCTCACACAGGCTGCTCAATAAATGCTGAACAAATGAAAAAAAAAAAAAAAAAAAGCAAGTAATTTCATATTCTCTGATGGTGGCTGGCACCGTAGACTACCAAATGGAGTGGCTCACAGACAAAGTCTTCTTTCCAAATAAGGCAGAAGAGCACCTGTTTGTCCACACTCTCCTCTTACCTTCTTCCCCAGTTGAAAAACAAGTGAAGACAGTGTGTCCATGGCTGTGGAGCGCAGTTCTGGGCTCTGGTCCAGTGTTCGAACAATAGGGTGAATGATGCGGGAGGCATAGTCAGTGAAATCCAGGGACTCCGTCAGACGGTCCACGGTCTCCAGCGCTGCCCTACAACAATCGCTAACATACAGTAACTGCTAACACACAATCTCCAAGGAAGACACGTGGCTGAGGGTGATCTTAACAGTCAGCATTGAAGGGATGGGAATGAATGGCTTCTAAGGTATTTTGGATGACATGGATCCAACATATATTCCAGTGGGATAGGACAGTTAAGATTTCCATAAACCTGGGACATTTCTTTTCTTTTGAGACAGAGTTTCGCTCTCGTTGACCAGGCTGGAGTGCAATGGTGCGATCTCGGCTCACTGCAACCTCCGCCTCCTGGGTTGATTCTCCAGCTTCAGCCTCCCGAGTAGCTGGGATTACAGGCATGGGCCACCATGCTTAGCTAATTTTTATATTTTTAGTGGAGACAGGGTTTCTCCATGTTGGTCAGGCTGGTCTTGAACTCCCGACCTCAGGTAATCTGCCTGCCTCAGCCTCCCAAAGGGCTGGGATTACAGGCATGAGCCACCGCGCCCGGCCAAACCTGGGACATTTCTAAACTAAAATAATGAGAGTTGAAACAACAACAAAATATAAAGATGGCCTGGGAACTTAAGAAACGAACATTTTCAACAAAACATTAAAAGTTTAATGATTGCTAGTCCCAAAGAGGAGGTGCTCACTTTCGAGATGGCAGGGGAGCTTCAGGGGCATCAAACAACTTCACAATAGGAGGCAGCAGCAAATGCAGGTAGTCATCCAGGTTGGCACCAAACAGCTGGATTGCAGCCAATAACTGCAAAAGGGAACAAAAGCATGGTGATCAACAGTCAGCTCCCAAGTATCTAAGGACATGGAACGTGTGGTGGTGTGGATAATTCAAAGTTCTGTGGCGACTGGGAAAAGCCTTTATTAAATGGCCTTGGACTATATCCTTTTGGGTAGCACTTTCTCCCCCTCATTTTATTTGCTTACATATTACTTTGCTTTCTCTGTGCTCATTTGAGTTGATAAGGAGCCCATTTGCTGGATAATAAAGAAAATTGGTCTGGGATAAAATATCTGCCAAGACTAATCCATTAGAAGAGATATGAAACATAAGGATAATCAAGAGAGGATTACAGACATTCTGTAAACTGCACACATTGAGTATTAGTATTCTTGGGATTCTGTCTTATGAAGTGGGCGTCAGCCTGTCACTTAGAACAAGGTCTCAGCTTTGAGCTGAACACCCAGGGACTCTGGGGGAAACAGAAAATCTCTCTGGAGAATGACGTAGACTACTCACCTTGATCGAGACGATGCGGCCTGGGCTGTTGTCATGCATGAAGACACGCAGCATGTGCGGGATCAGCTGGGGCAGGTACAGCTTAAATTCACCCCCAAGAGCTACCACAATTTGCTCAATGAGAAGAATGATCGTGCTCTGAATTGAGGTGTTCATGACCCAGAATTCCTACAAAGAGAAGAAAGTCAGAGGAGCTGAGTCAGGTCCCATTCTGCTAATATATGAACCGAGGAATGCAAATGGCCAGAAAAGCAAAACTGTAGTAAGCATGGTCTGCTCCGAGATCAACTCCTCCCTCCCCTCCTCCCACTGGGCCCTTCTTGCATCCTATGTTGCAGCCATACTGGACAAACTCGACTGCATTTCCCCAGATGCACCAGGCTACCTCAGTCCTCTGGGCTTTGCTCATGCTGCTTCCTCTGCCTGGAATCCTACTTCTTGCTCAGTTAGGTCCTATCTGTCTTTCTGGACGTGGTTCAAGCCTCACTTCTCCCATGCAGACTTTCTTGTTCTCTTTCCACGATCCACTTGGGTCCTTTACACTCTCTTTGCTGGCAGCTGTAATGCTTCCTTTGCTTTGCCAACCTCCCTCTAGACTGTAGGCTACTTAAGGACAAGAAACCTCTTAACTCATCTCTGTATCCCCAGAATCTATCAATCAGACCATTTGGAATGTTCTAGAATGAACAGATGACTAAGTCACTCTAAGAGCTCTGAAGTGGTTCAGGGTGAACCTGGACCTTACTTTGGTATCATCTGATCTCTACCAGGGGGTGACTCCAGTATTACAAAAATTTCCTGGCTTTTCTGGATTTAGATTTTGCTCTTAATAGATAGCACCTAACATCTGTCCCCTCCCAACAATCTATCCATCAGGCCTGAATGGTGCTACAAAATGAGTACCTTTCTACACCCATATGGTTATTTTCCACCTAAGTTACTAAAATAAAACCCTAGCCAACTGGCCACAGATCCTGCCTTAGCACTACAAAGCAAATTAGTTCAAGCCTCTAACTCCGGGAAAAGCTATCATTTCAAATCAACTCAAAAAGACAGCTGCCTACCACTATCTTTAAAATTTCTGGAGTCAAGAGATTTAATAACAGAAATCCTACTAATGACGGCAATACATGAATAGTAATATCCTTGGAGCCTCTAAACAGTTCAAAGTAGAAGTCCATAAAAACAAGAATAACTCCTCAGATGAAAGGCTTTATAGAAAGATACAGTATTTTTATTTAAAAAGATATCTTAAAAAGCATAATGGCTGTAGAAGATGGTGATAAAACTTCTTTTTCCTCTACTTGGAGATAAGTATTCTCTTTGAAAAAGCTGTGTTTTCTAGGTTAAAAGTGTTGCCAAAGAAACACCACAGACTTTACAGCCTCCAGAGTCTGATGTTCATTTACTTGAACCCCACTCTGCCTTCTTTAGAGAAGGCCTACCTACCTCCCAGCTGCATTATCATCAGCTCCTCACAGGGGCTTCTCTACCTCAAAGATGTCAGGAAGCCTGCCAAGGGACGTCAGCTGGATCACTGTTCACAAAGACTATTTTCTTCCCAGGCTCAGGAGAGCTCATTAAAATGCCCAAAATCAACGGTCAAAGGAAGAGCCCCTGCTGCACCTTCTCTATCTGGGATGAAATGAAAGCTGCATTTTGCAGGTGTAAGGCTCCCTGCCTCAAATCCCTGTGTACTGGTCATAAACCTGTTATGATTTTAATATGGTCATATCGTGTCCTTGTTTAGCCTTTTTGGGAGGATTAAGTCACAGATGACTTCATCCTTCTCCCATGAGGACACTGCTTCTTCCCTTGCTCCTCCTCTCCCTAAGACCAGCCATCGGCCTTTTTAGTATTCTGCCTAAATCTTCCTGGTACAGAGGCTTCTGTGGTAGCACTCAGGGAATAGAGGAGCTTTTAATTATTTATACATGTGGGAGGTTTTCAGTTCTGAGACCCAGGTGCTGGGAAGTTCCATCTGAAGCCAGCCATTTTGATTTTAGTCCTGCTGCTTCCTTGAAACTAACTACAGAGGTCTGGTGTGAAAGAACAGAAATCATCTTCCCACCCTTTGAGGACATGCTGTCCCTGCAAAGCAACCTTCTCTGCAAAGACATTTAAATTATATAGAACAGTAGGAAAAACGATATTGCCAATGGGTGTCTTCTGGTACCTACTGAATGCATGTTATAGAATCCTGGGGTCTGAGCCTTTTCTCATGTGCCACTGGAGTCAAAAGGTGATATGTATGGTTTTGAAGGTAGCAGGTTAAAGCATCACCTTGTTCCTTGGTGCCCAACCCATGTCCATCATATTTAACAGCCCTAAGAAAACCCAATGCCCAATCCCTTCGTGGTTTATAAGCAGTAAGGAAGAGGGCTTTTGTGAGAATAGAAAAGCACTGTTGTGACATTAAAGTGAAATTGCTTTGTTGTGTGTGAGGCAAATAACCCAAGAGTCTATTTCTGGCAGAACAATTAAGGATTTCTCTTCAACCGTCATGCGTTGCACTTTTGTACCTGAGAACCTGGATATACAGCCCTTCCTCCCCCTCAAAATCCAGTGGGCTTTGTTCCACCTCCTGGACTGGGGCTGTAACAGCTCTACAAAGATCCATGAAAAAAAGGTCTATATCATCCAAACTTGCTTCTGAGCCTTCCTCGATCCAAACGCGAAGAGGCCAAAGCATTAACTCACTCTCATGAGGGTGACTATTTCATCCATATAAGGTCTGATGTGGCTCTTCACAAAGGACACCAACATTCCCAGCTGCTGGAACAAAAACTGAAATGGACAAGAGTCAAACAGTTGGTATCATGAAGGACACTGAATCCCCAGGCTTACCTTAAGTTCATGTGAACAAATAAAGATAACTATGGAATGGGTTTCCACACTACACCATCTACTGATAACATATTTCAAAGACTCAAACTTGGCTAGGTTTGAAGGTCCAGTGCTTTTGAAGGCCGAAGTGGGAGGATTGCTTGAGGCTAAGAGTTCAAGAACAGCCTGGGCAACATAGTGAGATCCTGTCTCTACAAGAAAATACAAAAAATTAGCTGGGCACTTGCCTGTAGTTCTAGCTACTCTGGAGGCTAAGGTAGGAAAAATGCCTGAGCCCAGGAGTTCAAGGCTTAGTCAGCTATGCGTGTGCCACTACACTCCACCTTTGGTGACAGAGTGAGACTCTGTCTCTTTAAAAAAAAAAAAAAAAAAAGACTCAAACTTAAATGGTGATGGTGATGAGGACTCAAAACAACTGTCAGGGGCTTTTACACACCAGACGAGCCAGTTACTGCGTAGCAGCGGTGTTGTAACCCTCACTTAACCTCCCGGTGTCCAGGTCCTTCCATTTTAGTACTTATCTCATAGACTTGTTGTGAGGCTTAAATGGGATAATTCATGTCAAGCACTACAACAGGGACATGAATACTATTCAGTGCATATAATGAATGTCTGTATCACTGAAGGATCTCTGGAGTCACTAAACGAAAAAATAAACCTGAAAGTTTTAACCAGCTATAAATATACATTTTGTTTATTTAGCTCTAATTAATTACTACTTACTTCCTAAAATAAATACAGCTAACTCTTGATTATGGGCATTGTAGCTCGTTTACAGTAATTAACTCATTACTTAGGTCTTAATTAATTAACTGTGTCTCTGAGAGTTTATGAACCAAAACAGCAAGCAAATTGGGGTAGGGATAGAATGAGGAGATTCTACTTAAGCTGGTACCTTTTAGGTGAAAGAAGAAAAAAATGTCCACTAAATAAAGCTGGGAATAAGGAAGGTGTGGGTAGAGAAAATCTCAACTACTTTCCAGGTTAAAGATTTGTCTTCAAGATGTAGGTTTTATTTTGTTATAAGCTAGTATTACATGATATAAGATAGTATTACATGCAATAAGTAGCAAATAACATTTGAAACTTCTCTCCCCCAAATTTTTATAGCTGTCTCTGCCTTTGTTCCTCACCATTAACAAGGATAATTTGGAAAATGAATATATATATTTTCACTCTTATCCACATGACAGTTAGGTGAGTGGGGGATAAATAAAAAGCACTGCTTCAAAAAAAAAAAAAAGTGTCATTTCAAACAGTAAGTAATGAACTCAAGAGTACTCATTACCCAAAGAGGCAAGATCAGTAGGACATTCAGGATTGGGGTCCAAGAAGAGTTTGGATACACTCCCTAATGATGACTTTGACTTCTAAGGTGGTTACGTCACCAAATGGCACATGTTTGACTAAGTAGAGTCATTTCTACCTATCTCCTGGTCCCCACCATCCCCCAAATTGAATCACTACAGACGTTTTTTTGTTTTTTTTGAGATGGAGTTTTTGCTCGTTGCCCAGGCTGGAGTGCAATAATGCGATCTCGGTTCACCACAACCTCTGCCTACTGGATTCAAGTGGGTCTCTTGCTTCAGTCTCCTGAGCAGCTGGGATTACAGGCATGTGCCACCACGCCCAGCTAATTTTGTATTTTTAGTAGAGATGGGGTTTCTCCATGTTGGCCAAGCTGTTCTCAAACTCCTGACCTCATGATCCACCCGCCTCAGCCTACCAAAGTGCTGGGTTTACAGGCGTGAGCCACCGCGTCAGGCCCACAGACAGTTTTTGTAAAATGATCCCTATACAAATATGTCATTACAGATATAAAAGAACATGAGACTAAATATAAAGTTCAGATAAATTTTTGTTATGCAAAGCCTGAAAGAAAGCAGAAAACCTAAGCTGGAGGAAAACAGGCCAACAGAGATGGTGGGGAGGTCAGAGAAAACCATGAGACAGAAAGAGGAAACAAGCTTCCTGGTCCTTGGTGCACAGTTAGGGAACACATCAGTGGCTTATTCTTAAGGAGTAGCTGCCCAAGGGACACGGACAGGTAAGTGCCTCAATGCTGAGTAGGGAGCTAGAGGAGCTGCCTCTTCTTCCTTAGCCTTTCACTAGCATTCTTTTTTTACTCAGAACATGAGTATTTTAAAAGAACACAGTTTTGCTCCTGAAAATATGATGCACTAGATCTCCTCCCAAACTCCCCCACTACGAAAAGCCTAAAATTAAGGCAAAAAAGATAAATATGATTTGGCCAGGTGCGGTGGCTCATGCCTATAATCCCAGCTGTTTAGGGGGGCCGAGGCAGGGAGATCACCCTGAGCTGAGGAGTTCACAACCAGCCTGTGCAACATGGCAAAACCTTGTCTCTACCAGAAGAAAAAAAAAAAAAAAAAACAAATAGCTGGGCATAGTGGCATGTGTCTGTAATCCCAGTTACTTGGAAGGCTGAGGTGGGAGGATCGCTTCAGCTTCAGAGGTAAGGTTGCAGTGAGCTGAGGTCATGCCACTGTGCTCCAGCCTGAAGCCTGTCACATAAAGCCAGACCTTCAAAGAGCTACATATTAAGAGAAACGGTAAGTTTAAAAGAAGAAATTTGCCAGTTATGATGTGAGGTCTGGGTAGAAAAATGCCTCCCCTAAGAGTTCATAATTTCAGGCCTCTTATCATATGGGTTTAGGGATTTATTTTAACTTATGGCCCGGGAATCTCTAAGCCAAGAAATGAAAGTTCTCCTGGGTCACCTGGCAGAAGTAAATGCATAACCTCTCTGGAGAAATGCAAATTTAGAGCAGATTTTCTAGTATCGCTCCAGGGAAAGACCAGTTGAATATGCTATATGATTCAAAATTATAAAACCTGTAAGGAAATAGACCGTGACTTATCGCATGACCAGAAGCATAGCCGTGCTTCTGACAAGCATGACTTCTCAGAAACAATAAACAAGAATCAGACCCACTGAGAATTTTACATATAATAGAAGTATTTGATAGAAAATTTAGTCTGTTTAAAATGCCTTTTAAAAAAAAGTGGGAATAAGGCTTGGTGTGGTGGCTCACGCCTGTAATCATGGTGATCAGCTCAGGGTGATCTGCCTGTAATCCCAGCACTTTGGGAGGCCGAGGTGGGCGGATCACTTGAGGTCAGGAGTTCACAACCAGCCTGGCCAACACAGTGAAACCCCGTCTCTAGTAAAAATACAAAAAATTAGCTGGGCATGGTGGTACACACCTGTAGTGCCAGATACTTGGGAGGCTAAGGCAAGAGAATTGCTTGAACCTGGGAGGCGGAAGTTGTAGTGAGCTAAGATTGCATCACTGCTCTCCAGCCTGGGTGACAGAGCGAGACTCCATGTTAAAAAAAAAAAAAAAAAAAGTGAGAATAAAATAATTTTAGTAAGGAACAAAGTACCACCAAAAAATAGTAGGCATATTTGAAAGAACCTACTACAACTTAAAGAAATAAAATATAGTTGAAACCAAACCCCAGCTAGGCATGATGGCTCATGCCTGTAATTCCAGCACTTTGGGAGGCCGAGGCGGGTGGATTGCTTGAGGCCAGGAGTTCAAGACCAGCCTGGGCAACATGGCAAAAACCCTGTCTCTATTAAAAATGAAAAAAAAAAAAAAAAAAAAAAAAAAAAAAAATCAGCCAGCATAGTGGTGTACACTTGTAGTCCCAGCTACTCGGGAGGCTGAGGCACGTGAATCACTCAAACCTGGAAGGCAGGGAGGTTGCAGATAGTCAAGATGGAACCACTGTGCTCCAGCCTGGACAGCAGAGCAAGTTCTCAAAAAAAAAAAAAGACATAAAACACGAAAACCTCAATCACAGGTGAAAGACAGAGCTCAAGAATTAGTGAACAGACAATAGATATGAATGCCAGAATGCATCTGAGAGACAAAGATGAAAAATATGTCCAAGGAGCTAAGAGACATTAATGATAAAGTGACAATCTATAGCATGTCTAATCAGAATTCCAAAAGAAAAAAAAAAGAAGGTATGCCGGGCGCAGTGGCTCAAGCCTGTAATCCCAGCACTTTGGGAGGCCGAGGCGGGTGGATCACGAGGTCAAGAGATCGAGACCATCCTGGTCAACATGGTGAAACCCCGTCTCTACTAAAAATACAAAACATTAGCTGGGCATGGTGGTGCATGCCTGTAATCCCAGCTACTCAGGAGGCTGAGGCAGAAGAATTGCCTGAACCCAGGAGGCGGAGGTTGCGGTGAGCCGAGCGCCATTGCACTCCTCCAGCCTGGGTAACATGAGTGAAACTCCGTCTCAAAAAAAAAAAAAAAAAAAAAAAAGAAGGTGTAAGGACAAAATTCCATAAAAGATAATACATGAGAATTTCTCAGGAACTGATAAAAGATACTAATCCTCACATTCAGGAAGCCCTCTAAGTCTCAAACAGGATAAACAAAAGAAATTCACAAATAGATATATAATAGTGAACACTTCAGGATAACAAAACAATGAGAAGTAAAGCCACAGAAAAAAGATTATATAAAAGGGATCCATGATCTCTCAAAAACAACAAAAAGAAGTCAGAAAGTGGGATCATATCTACAGTTGTAGGAGAACCTAGAATCATATTCTTCACTAAATGAAAATTTAAAAAGAGGGTGAAATGAAGACTTTTTCAAATAAAAACAGTTTACTTCAGTGAATGCTCATAAGAGAAATTTGTCCTAGGAAGAAAGGTAGGAGTAAGCTCTAATATGGAAGAAAGAATGGTGAGACATAAAATAATATGTGTGAATGAATAAACAAACACAACATAAAATGATAATAATAATGTTTAAGGAGATGGAGGAAGGGGGCCAAGGAATGCAGGCAGCCTCTAAAACAAGCTTGTCCAATCCCTGTTCTAGAAGCTAGAAAAAGGAAGGAAATCAATTCTCTCCTAGAGCTTCCAGATGGGAACACAGCCCTGTCAACACCTTGATTTTATTCCAGTGAGACCTCATGTCAGAATTATAACCTAGATAGCTGTAAGATAATCTGTGTTATGTGACTAAATTTGTGGTAATTTGTTATAGCAGCAATAGGAAATAATACAGGAAGGAAGAAAACGATGTATAAAGATGGTGACAGAAGCTAGATGTTGCTGGATAGATCTTATTTATAGTTCTAGCTCTGGAACTATGTTAATGTCTTACATAACTAAAAGTTAATTTGTTTTTTTTTTTAGGTGGAGTCTTGCTCTGTCACCCAGGCTGAAGTGTAGAGGTGCCTATAGTCCCAGCTACTTGGAAAGCTGAGGCAGGAGAATTGCTTGAACCCAGGAGGCAGAGGTTGAAGTGAGCTGAGATTGCGCCACTGGACTCCAGCCTGGCAACAGAGTGAGACTCTGTCTCGGAAAAAAAAAAAAAGTATGTATGCAATTTCACTAAAAGAAATCTGAGCTCCTTGGAAATGGCAATGTCCAGGTTTTAGTGAAATATACTTGATAAGCTTGGAGTAATTTTTTTCTGCCAGAAAGCAAGAAAGTCTACTGGACCATGTAAAAAGGACGCCAGACTGATCAGGATAATTTGACTGTGAAAAAGATTAGTGCTTGCAATGAATAGAAATACTATATATATATGTTGTATTTATGTATATATATATATTTCACATAGAAATACTCTATAGAGAGCTTGCTACATATAGAAAGCTCTGATTTCTTTCAGTGAGATTACATACATATGCGTATTTTTTATACCTATAAATAGTAAATGACCAATATTAATATTAATAAGATTACTAAATGTAGTTTAAGATATTTCACTTGATATTCTTCTTTGAGTGATTATGTAACGAACTTGGTTTATAGTATAAATAAAAATAGATTATATATATATATCTTTATGAGTTCACACTGATATTCCAAAGAATGAGAACGGGTTTGGGAGGTGGGAAGATGCCTGGGTCACCTTTGAAAAGTTGTTAGCAGGCCAGGCGCGGTGGCTCACGTCTGTAATCTCAGCACTCTGGGAGGCCAAGGCGGGTGGATCACCTGAGGTTGGGAGTTTGAGACCAGCCTGACCGACATGGAGAAATCCCGTCTCCAGTAAAAATACAAAATTAGCATGGCATGGTGGTGTGTGCCTGTAATCCCAGCTACTCAGGAGGCTGAGGCGGGAGAATCGCTTGAACCGGGGAGGCAGAGGTTGCAGTGAGCTGAGATCACACCACTGCATCTTGCCTAGGCAACAAGAGTGAAACTCTGTCTCAAAAAAAAAAAAAGAAAAAGAAAAGTTGTTAGCAGCTTGACTCATTAAAAAACTGATAAATTGATAAAGAATCATGCATTATTCTGCTTTTCCTGCGTGATCTACATTTCAAATTACCTAAGCAGTTTACTACATAAAGTTATTTTTAAAAATTTATTTAAAAAAAATTTTTTTTAAATAAAATGAGATAGGGTCTTGCTATGTTGCCCAAGTTGGTCTTATACTCCTGGGTTCAAGTGATCCTCTCATCTCAGCCTCCCCAAAGTGGTGGTATTACAGGTGTGAGCCACCATGCCCAGCCAAGTTCTTTATTTCTAAAGAACTTTCTGACTAATAAATCCAGAAGGATAATCAAATTAGAAAATCACCATTTGGGGGCACATGTTTTCAGGACCTCCTGAGGGATGTGTCATGGAAAAAAAAAAAAAATACACACAAATGCAAATAAGAAACTCACCATTTTGCAATTCCCAATCAAATAATGGCTCTAGGAAATAACTACCAATGAATGCTAAAATGATCAGAAAAAAAGCTGATGGGGAACTTCACAACAGATAGATCAGATGACAATATCCAAATCCACCGATTAGCCTTTGCAGTACCTGTGGGTCATCTTGAAAATATCTGTTTACTAAATGCTCAAACAGGAGGTACACGATACTGTAACCTATCAAGTATCTCTTGCCAAAAGAATGGAACCTGAATCTAATCAAGCCTCTAAGTCTAACTAGTTTATAGGAAATTAATACACCTTGAAGAAACAGCCAAATCCAGTATGAGAAATAGGACAAATGACCTGGTTTCTTCTACAAATACATGATTTTTTTTCTTAAATAGAAGGAAAAGGTAAATAAATGGTAAAAGAATTATATTTATCAACCAAATGTCAGATGTAGACCTTATTTAGATTCTGATTTGAATAAACCAGATTACAATGACATTTTTAAGACAATCAAGGACATTTGAAGAAAGCTTGGTATTAAATAACACTAATAAATTATTGTTAGCTTTGTAGGTGTTACAATTGTATTGTGGTTATATGGAAAAAAGCATTTATTGGTGAAATAATATGATATCTGTAATTTGTTTTAAAATTCTCCAGAAATGTATGTATATGAGGGAAAAGGCAATGGAGGTAAGAGATGAAACTAAATTGACAAAATGCTAGTAATTATTGATGGGTATATGAGAATCTAATAGGTTATCTACTTGATTTACAATTTAAATAGTCTATTAAAAAATGTTTAGAAAAATTAGAGGCCGGGCGCGGTGGCTCATGCCTGTAATCCCAGCACTTTGGGAGGCCGAGGCGGGTGGATCACGAGGTCAAGAGATCGAGACCATCCTGGTCAACATGGTGAAACCCCGTCTCTACTAAAAATACAAAAATTAGCTGGCATGGTGGTGCACGCCTGTAGTCCCAGCTACTCGGGAGGCTGAGGCAGGAGAATTGCCTGAACCCAGGAGGCAGAGGTTGCTGTGAGCCAAGATCGCGCCATTGCACTCCAGCCTGGGGAACAAGAGTGAAACTCCGTCTCAAAAAAAAAAAAAAAAAAAAGAAAAA
>NW_022436983.1:5428356-5575791 GCF_009761245.1 Sapajus apella
AAAAAAAAAAAAAAAAAAAAAAAAGAAAAATTAAAGGTGGCCAATGAGTGAAGGCAAAAGATAAAAAATAAAGACTCAAATCCAGAAAAAGAAAAGAAAGATAAACAAACAGACAAAGCAGGACAAAAAGAAAGCACTAAGTAAGAAGGTGGAAATAAACCCAAATATGGCCAGGTGTGGTGGCTCACGCCTGTAATCCCAGCACTTTGGAAGACCAAGGTGAGTGGATCACTTGAGGTCAGGAGTTCGAGACCAGCCTGGCCAACATGGTGAAATCAAACAGCTACTAAAAATACAAAATTAGCTGGGCATGGTAGCATGCACCTGTAATCCCAGCTACCTGGGAGGCTGAGGCTGGAGAATCACTTGAAACTGGAGGTGGAGGTTACAGTGAGCTGAGATCGCACCACTGTACCGCAGCTTGGCAACAATGAGAGATTCTCCATTAAAAAAAAAAAAAAAAAAAAACACCGCAACAAACAACCCAAATATATCGGCAATCACAATAAATGCAATTGGTCCAGAATGCACTGGTTAAAAGACAAATATTTTTGGCCAGGTGCGGAGGCTTACACCTGTAATCCCAGCACTTTGGGAGACTGAGGCAGACGGATCACAAGGTCAGGAGACTGAGACCATCCTGGTCAACATGGTGAAACCCTGTCTCTACTAAAAATACAAAAAAATTAGCTGGGTGTGATGGCGCACACCTGTAGTCCCAGCTACTCAGGACGCTGAGGCAGGAGAACTGCTTGAACCCAGGAGGCGGAGGCTGCAGTGAGCCAAGATTGTGCCACTGCACTACAGTCTGGGCGACAGAGGGAGACTCTGTCTCAAAAAAAAAGACAAACTTTTAAAACTGGATTAAAAAGATAATCTAGCTATAATTACAAGAGAGCATCCAAAACAAAAAGTCACAAGACAGTTAAAAGAATTGGAAAAGACATACACCTCCGAAAAAGCTGGTATAGCTATATTAAAGTTAAGCAAAATAAATTATAAGGTATTATTAAAGATAAGAAGGATTACTGCATAATGATAAAGGGTCAACTTACCAGGAAGATATCAAGACTTAAAATGTGTATGCATCTAATAACATAATTTCAAAAATACATAAGATTGGCTAAACTATCAGAAATAAGCCCACCATTATAAAAGGAGACTTTTGTCTCATTTCTCTCAGTATTCATAGATCAAACAAACAAAAATTAACAAGGACACAAAAGAGGTGAACACAATCACTAATAAGTTCAATCTAATGACTTCTGTAGAACCCTGTGTAACATTAGCAAATACACAAGAAATCCCAGGCATATAGGAAATACTTATGAAAATCGAGCAAGCACCAGACTATTAAAGCAGATCCAGCAAGCATGAAAGAATCATAAACACAATGCAATTAAGTTAGAAATCAATATCAAAAAGAGAAATTAAAAACCCTGTAAGTTTGCAAATAAAATACCCACTTCTAAATAACTCAAGGGTAAAAGAAGAAATCATAACACTGGAAAATATTTCTGAACAATAATGAAAATACTACATCATTATTGAGCAATAAAGGAGGAATGAACTACTGATCCATGCCACAATATGGAAGAACCTCCAAAGTATTAAGTGAAAGAAGCCAAACACAAAAGACCACATATTCTATGACACCAATTATATGAAATGTAACCTTTTATAAGATTAAAAATAAAAAACAAAACTCCCCTTTTTTATTTTTCCTTCTTCCCCACCCCCCAGACTATATAATTATACAGAGTGAAAGCCTGGGAGTATTTACAGGTAAATTATTAGAGTTAATAAGAATTTTGGCCAGGTGTGGTGGCTCACGCCTATAATCCCAGCACTTTGGGAGGCTGAGGCAGGTGAATCACCTGAGGTCAGAAATTCAAGATCAGCCTGGCAAACAAGGTGAAACCCCATCTCTACTAAAAATACAAACATTAGCCGGGCACAGTGGTGCACACCTATAATCCCAGCTACTAGGGAGGCTGAAGCAGGAGAATTGCTTGAACATGGGAGGCAGAAGCTGCAGTGAGCTGAGATCACGCCACTGTACTCCAGCCTGCACAACAAAGTGAGACTTCCTCACACACACACACACACACACACACACACACACACACACAAAATAATTCAGTGAAGTTGATAGTTATAAATACAATAGAAACAAATAAACGGTATGTCTATACTCCAGACATAAAGTTAGGAAACATAATTTCTAAAAACATGCTATCTCCTCTAAATATACATCATGTTGACAATATGATCAGAGGGAAAAGTAACTAATTGAATTATTTTTTAAGCACAGTACTCTGACTGTATACCTTTAATAGAATGTATTCTAAGAATAACAGGAACTACAAAGCCTACCCTGAACTTTACTCAGAAAGTTGGTTGTAGTATGGGCATACAATCTCGGAACTATTTTGCATACTCTATGGTTTAGAGAAAGGCACCAGAAACAGTAAGAGTGAGAGGTGGGGGAGGGGAAAATTCCCCTTTACAGAAAAATGCCAGTTAATAAAATAGAGAAGGAATGACAAAATTAGAAAGTCATCACTTTACAACTACCAGTGTGATAACCAATTCAAGTGAGGATTATCAATGGATGCTAAAATCATTGGATGGAAATTCAAAAAAAAAAAAAAAAAAAAAAAATTAGGCCAGGTAAAGTGGCTCAAGCCTGTAATCCCAGCACTTTGGGAGGCCAAGGTGGGTGGATCATGAGGTCAGGAGTTTGAGACTAGCCTGGCCAAGATGGTGAAATCCTGTCTCTACCAAAAATACAAAAAATTAGCCTGGTGTTGTGGCGCATGCCTGTAATCCTAGCTACTCGGGAGGCTGAGATGGAGAATTGCTTAAATCCGGGAGGCAGAGGTTGCAGTGAGATCGCACCACTGCACTCCAGCCTGGGTGACAGAGGGATACTCCATCTCAAAAAGAAAAACAAAATTACTGGATGGAAGGTAGCTGAGGAACAGGACAGCCAAGGAGTCTCAAACTGCCACCCCACAAATTACTCACTAATGGCAAACGAAAACAGATAACCTTGCAATGGAGAGATCGGATAAACACTCACTTGGCCACAGGCTCACACTGAAGATCAACAGTAATGGCACCAACTGGCGGCAGTATGAGATCCAGTAAAAAGCATGAACTTCACCTGTGGAGTATTTTCACTAAAAATGTTATGACTTAAATCTTACCATGAAGGAGCAATCAGAAATCCAGGCTGGTTTTGTATTTGTGGGGCATCTTCAAATGGACTGAACTCTAGACTACTGAGAATGACAATGCTATTCCTCTCCCAGGCCATTCACCTTTTAGCCATGTTTTGTTTTTTTTCTTGAGAGAGTCTTGCTCTGTCCTTCAAACTGGAGTGCAGGGGCACAATCTCAGCTCACTGCAAACTCCACCTCCCGAGTTCAAGCAATTCTCCTCTCTCAGCCTCCCAAGTAGCTGGGATTATAAACGTGCACCACGAAGCACAGCTAATTTTTATGTTTTTAGTAGAGACAAGGTTTTACCATGTTGGCCAGGCTGGTCTCGAACTCCTGACCTCAGGTGATCCGCCTGCCTCGGCCCCCAAAAGTGCTGGGATTACAGGTGTGAGCCACCATGCCCCGGCCCTTTTATTCATGTTAAGCAGATAAGCCAGGACAATGGAGTGAGCCAATCGTACACTTACATAAATGAGTTAAGGGGAGGAAGGCATTAGGCTCAAGAGCACACAGAATGCATGATTAAGAAGCTGAAGCACAGATGGATCTGTGCATGTGTGGTACAGAGCAGCAACAAGAAGGACTGGGGTTTGAGGTACTTACTTCCCGGATGGCTCCATCACAGACCCGAATGACATTAAGGAACGTGGGCATGACCTGGGGCAGGAACTGCACACATTTGAGTCCCAGGGACTTGAAGATGAAGGTGATAGCCTGGACAACCATGGTGTGATGGTGAGAGAGTGACTGGTCTCGGAAGATCCGCATCAGGGCCACCATGGACACGGCTGGGTAGAACTCATCCAGAGGTAGGTTTCCCATGTTGACCAGCATTTCACTAGTGCTATAGTCAGCTAGGACAAAACAACACAGAGCATTAGAGCTACACATGGCACAACGTGACTTTAGGCAGAGCATGGTTACTAACAAACAACCTCCTAACAGACATTAGCATTCGTATCTTTCTTCCTAGTATGTTCTAACACTGTTGGGAATTCAAGGTCGATTAGGAACCAATGAATAGCCTCTTACCATGAAGGACTAAACAGTTTTTGGCTTTTCTATTACTCAAACCACAAAAGCCTAAAACAGTACACGATGGATTGGTTTTCTTTAAATTGCTCTGTTTAATTTAGCTTCTTACTGTTCACAACTTCATAGCTGAAGCCATCAATAAAAATAATTACTCCCCCAAAATAAAGTCAAGGGAATTAAATTAGGCAAACATCTGTTCAGCAGCTGCTTGGTCCCCCTGGGGAGCTCAGACAAGTTGGTAGGCCAATACTACCTACCTGACTTGAACAACAAGGACCTCAAGGACTCTGACGATGGGGGAGGGGCAGCAGCAAGGGAGGGAGTATACTAACATGAACAGTGCAGCCAGGAGGGTAAGAACTAAAGAGATGAAGAGCTGGGCTGACTGGTGCCATGAATAAGGAAGAATACCAGGGCTCAGGCCCTGCTCTCAACAGCTTTGGGTCTGACAGAATGACAACACAGGCATACCTCTCTAATACACAGAAAAGGAAGAAATTTGAAGCGATATGATCCCATCTACAGAGTTTAGAAACAATTTATTTTGGGGTAATAACATTTTCCTGGAAGAGTTGGGAGAGCCAATATTAACTTTCAATGTCAGAAATAGGCCTGCCCTGAAGGTATATGGGTTAAGCCTAGAAAACTGTCCCGCAATGCCATACCCTACCCCCATTCACTCAGGCTACTTGTCAAAAGGCAATGGCCTCTACAAAAATTATCCAGGTGTGGTGGCACACGCCTGTAGTCCCAGCTACTTAGGGAGTTGAAGGAGGAGAATCGCTCGAGCCCAGAAAGTCAACGCTACAGTGAGCTGAGATCACACCACTGTACTTCAGCCTGAGTGACAAAATGAGACTCTGTCTCCAAAAATATAAAACAAAGTAAAAACAATAAAAGGCAATGGACAACAGATCACCAGAAATTATTCCACCTATCTAACTGGAACCTTGCACTCACTGACCAACCTCTCCCTATTCCCACTCCCTGTGTCAATTAAAAATAAAATAAAACTTAAGGGAAAAAAAAAGGGGTCCAGGGGCAGTGGCTCATGCCTGTTGTAATCCCAGCACTTTGGGAAGCTGAGGCGGGCAGATTACTTGAGGTTAGGAGTTTGAGACCAGCCAGGTAAACATGGCAAAACCCCATCCCTTCTAAAAATAAAAAAATTAGCTGAGTGTGGTGGCGCACACCTGTAGTCCCAGCTACTTGGGAAGCTGAAACAGGAGAATCACTTGACCCTGGAAGGCAGAGGTTGCAGTGTTGTAGTCCAGCCTGGGTAACAGAATAAGACTCTCTGTCACCAAAAAAAAAAAAAAAAAAAAAAAGGCAATGTGGCTCTTGGGCCAGACCATTTGACAGAAAAAAAAAAAGCCCCAAATTTCTGATTGCTGCTAGTTTTGCTAAAGCTCTGAGCCTTGCCCTCCAATTTCCCTACCAATTAAAACAGGGAGAATCAATTCTATCCTCTTCATCCATACATACAATGGGAATGAAAACCATCAAAGAGGCACTAACAAAGAATGAGAGATAGATAGAGGTGATGGGGTCATAATGTGTATCTCTTACATTGGCACCAAAAAGCAGACAGACTTGGCCTGTCAACCCTTGACAAAGAATCTGGACAGGCATGAGGACTCGGGCCACAATGGGAAGCACATCCCTGTCTGGCATTCAAGAAACTACTGACTTTTCATTCAAAAGTTGCTAAATTAGCCAATATCCTATAACTTCCCAGTATTCCAGCTCCAGACTTTCTAAACACAACCAGCAAAGGCTCTGTGAGTGAGAACTTGGCAAGTCTTTCATGGCTGCCCTCTGTGGGTAACCCCCCGTACAGACACCGAGGAAGGAGAGCTAAGCAGAATCCTAGCACAATTAAGGCCTGAAGAATATCTCAGTTTATAGTGTTACTACTCAGTTATTTCCCTTTATACAATCCTCTATATATAATCATATATTAGTTCTTAGAATGAGTACTTAAAGAATATCTCACCACTCAGTTATTTCCCTATACATATATAACGACATCTTAGTTCATAATCGGAGGAATGCCTAGAGTAGACACAGTACAGAGCATGAATTAAGGAATAAGCAGCTTATAGTAGGAGGAATGTCTGGAGCAGACACAGTGCTAAGCATGATTTAAGGGAAAACAGCTACACGAGGACAAGAATCCATGGCCCAGGCAGCAGCGTTCAGTATCGTAAAGATACTCCCTGTATGGTAGGCTTGGGGCAAGAGCCACTCCTCCTGATAAAGGAGTTGTAAGGCCGGGCGCGGTGGCTCAAGCCTGTAAACCCAGCACTTTGGGAGGCCGAGGCGGGTGGATCACGAGGTCAAGAGATCGAGACCATCCTGGTCAACACGGTGAAACCCCGTCTCTACTAAAAATACAAAACATTAGCTGGGCATGGTGGCGTGTGCCTGTAATCCCAGCAACTCAGGAGGCTGAGGCAGGAGAATTGCCTGAACCCAGGAGGCAGAGGTTGCGGTGAGCCGAGATCGCGCCATTGCACTCCAGCTGGGTAACATGAGTGAAACTCCGTCTCAAAAAAAAAAAAAAAAGGAGTTGTAGGACCTTGCTCCAGTTCTTGTGGAAGGCTGCTCTCAGACCAGCAATCCCTCGAGCATCCGAGGGCTCAAAAACCCTCTGGATATTCGCAACTTAGTGACTGTGAACTTTATCAGCTCTTGTTACTGTGCTGCTGGAAAAGCATCTTCCTATAGAACTCATTGGAAGCTGCCAGCAGGTGGCGGTAATCCTGACAGCTCTGTCACTAGCGTGACTTAAAGCATCCTCCTATAAATCTTCTTAGTAGCTTGTCCATAGAGACAGGTATCGTACACTGTACCCTCTTCACTGCACACGGCCCACCTCCATGCCTCAGTGACCTAATAGGGGTGGACAACTGCACACGGCCCTTACCTCGATGACCTAATGGGAATGGACCCCTTGCTGCGCAATGTCCACCTCCTAGCCTAGGTGACCTAATGGGGGTGGACCCCTTGTTTTATTGCTCACAACTCTATGACTATCCCTAAAGATGACTTCACTCACTGCCCTGCCCCCTAACCTATAAACAATAAATACATAAGCTTCTGGACATTCGGGGCCTTGCCTGACTCCGCTCATAGGTGGCATGACCTCCGAAGCCCAGCTGCATTTTCCTTGTACTTCTGTGTCCTGCCTCTTTATTTCTTGGATCCTGTGCCTCAGCATAGCATAAGGGACACCCCACGACCCTGTGGGGCCCTCAGCCCTACAACCCCCAACTTACAGGAATCCTGACTTGACTTGGATTCTGACAGGCTGACAGCAGAGGCATCCCGGGACTGGTCTATCATGCCAATGTTCACTTTGTGCTTATAGGGATCCAAAGCCCCTAAAAGCCCTAACACACGGATGGCCTGGGTTGGAAAGGAGAGGGGGAAAAAGAAAAAATTTATCACAACATGATTACAAGTATCACAGATACCCCTCTCAGGTTACAGAATCCCCAATTCACACACAAATGACCAGCTACATGAACAAAATGGAGAGGGACAGGAAGTCTGACTGATACAGTCAGAACATGTTAATGCAACAACCTTCTCTCTCTTGTCATCCTCCCAGCAAAGTCTTTAAAGACCAAGTCTGCCATGTCCCCTACCTCTCTGCGTGTACCCTGGTTCTGCTCAGTCTTCAGAAAATTCAGTAGCACCTCAAGCAAAGTAGGGTACTTCCTGTAGGGCTCTACCACATAGCCAGTGCTGGCCACCAACTGTCCCAGGGTCCACAGAGCCACCTGGATAGGCACAAGAGTACATGGTTCATTGAGCCAGTATGAGAGAAAAGAAAGCATAGTTGAACTCTTTGTATAATGACTGTAATGGAGTGTTAGAGGCTGTAAGAAGAAAAGAGGTTTCCAGTAGATACTACCATGAGCAAAAATCCTGCAAGGGCATAAAACCAAGGCTGATCAAGCACACAAGCCTACAACAATCATTGGATCAAGAGACAAAGAAAATTCCCATCTTTCTCAAAGAAAATACATCACTCTGGCCAGGTGTAGTGGATCACACCTATAATCCCAGCACTTTGGGAGGCTGAGGTGGGTAGATCACGAGGTCAGGAGGTCAAGACCAGCCTAGCCAAGATGGTGAAACCTCGTCTCTACTAAAAATACAAAACATTAGTCGGGTGTGGCAGCAGGCACCTGAAATCCCAGCTACTCGGGAGGCTGAGGCAGAGAATTGCTTGAACCCGGGGGACAGAGGTTGCAGTGAGCCGAGATCGCACCATGCACTCCAGCCTGGGTGACAGAGTAAGATTCCATCTCAAAAAATAAAATAAAATACATCATTCTTCTGTATCCCAAATGATTAACAGGAGGCTCAAAAGGAAATTAAGATTTTTTGTTGTTGAGACAGGGTCTCCTCAGTTTTTCAGACTGGAATGCAGTGGTGTGATAACAGTTCACTGTAACCTTAATCTCCTGGGTTCTTCCATCTTAGCCTCCTGAGCAGCCTCTTGAGTAGCTGGGACTATAGGTGTGTGCCACCATGCCCAGCCATTTTTTTTTTAAGTAGAGACAAAGTCTCATTATGCCCAGGCTGATCTCAAACTCCTGAGCTCAAACAATCTTCCTGTCTCAGACTCCCAAAGTGCTAGGATTACTGGTATGAGCTACCATGCACAGAAAGAAATTAAAACTGCTCTTTAGTCTAGTCATCTAATAGCCTCAAACTGGGAAAGCAGAACCAGGGCTGGGCAAGGATGAGCTGAAACTCTGTTCCCTCAAAGGCAGTGGCCAGGGTTTTCTTTTTCCCTCTGATAGCTGGGGCTCTGATAATTGACCTGCATTTTCTTTTGTATAGACAAAATGGCACTGGTCAGCCTTGATACTTACTAAAACTGACTCTGGATCAAAATAACAGGTAATTCTGGTTCCAAATCATTCTATTTTTAACTCATTCAACAAATATTTTTGAGCACCTACTATGTGTCCCGGTCTGTGCTAGGCACTGACTGAGGACACCGAGGAGAATAAGGAGAAACAAGGTTCCCAGCCTCATGGAGTCTCTCACTCAATCAGGAAGCAGTAATACTCACCTGCCTTTTGGCCAACAAAGAAGAATCCTGGAGCATGTCCATGATGATAATAAAAAGTTCATCAACCCATTTTCTCATTTCCAGGCCACTAACCTGCAAAATGAAAAAGAGGGTGGTAGATGGGGTTAGAAACTATGGCATTAAGAAGTATTTTGGGCCAGGTGCAGTGATACACACCTGTAATCCCAGCAACTCAGGAGGCGGAGACAGGAGAATTGCTTGAACCTGGGAGGCGGAGGTTGCAGTGAGCCGAGATCGTGCCACTGCACTCCAGCCTGGGCAACAGAGTGAGACCTCGTCTCAAGAAAAAAAAAGTATTCTGAGGCTAGGCACAGTGACTCACACCTGTAATCCCAGCACTTTGGGAGGTTGAGGAGGGTGGATCACCTGAGGTCAGGAGTTTGAGACCAGCCTGGCCAACATCGTCAAACCCCATCTCTACTAAAAATACAAAAATTAGACAAGTGTGGTGGCACACACCTGAAATTCCAGCTACTTGAGAGGCTGAGGCACAAGAATCGCTTGAACCCGGGAGACGGAGGTTGCAGTGAGCCGATATTGCACCACTGAACTCCAGCCCGGATAGAGTGGAAATGTCTCAAAAAAAAGAAAAGAAAAGTATTTTGACTTCCTTAGAGGTGAGTTTCTTTTCACCCTATAGAAAAAGTAGCTGTCCCTTTACCTGTGCCAATTCTCCTATTGTGGCCAGGACATTGTTGATCACACCTGGGTTTGGATCAGGGTCTGGATCTTTCAGTTTCAAAATTAATGCCTAGGGAAAGAAGTTATGAGAAAATGAATGCAGGTTAGACTCCACTAGAAACCTTTCTTTTATATAAGTAAAATTCACCCAGGAGACCATCTCAGTCATAAATAAATTCCTTCTAGGCTTTGTGAATCCAAGATTTCTCTGGAATGTAAATTCTCAAACTTTTCTCCATAGAGCTGGGAAGCACCATGACATAAAAGTGTTTCTCATGTCTCCTCTAAATTGTATCTCAGTGGTTGCTCATCCAGATTCACATGTTATAAAGGACTTCACGTGACTAACGTGTTCAGATTTGAAGGTTGTTTCAGATTTTCAGGATCATTTTCTCATTTTGGGAGAGCTATTTTATGCTACTCTCCACCTGCTTCTCCTTTCCACACACCTGTGATGATGTGCCTGAAGCATTAACTCTTACCTCTTACAAGGAAAGCACTTTCCTGTGACTGATGAGATTCTTGGTATTCTTTAACCTAAAGTGCTTGATATGGCCCTTTGGTCTCCAAGCACGGGAGCCAAGAAATCATCTACCTTGTTCAGTGTACTAATGAGCACTGAAACACTCCCATCTCCCCACATGAACTGATATAAGACAATGCAGAAAGAAGGTGCCAGCCTCTCGGTTTATGTTACCTTCAGAATAGGCTCCATGTAGGGGCGGATGAGTCTAGGGGCATTGGAGACCAGGTGCCCCAGCATGCGGGCACTCTGCTCTTTGATTCTTCCAATCCCACTGTGCTCCAGCTCTGTCAAAATCTGTAGGGAAGAAAGGCTCATATGTTCTCTATGGCAGAAGACATTCTAGAGAGAGACGGTGTCAAACAGAAAACCTGGCAGGGAACCAGAGGAAAAACCCAGACCTCCAGAACAGATGAATTAGCTGCTAGATACTCAATGAGCAACAGACATCTCTACAGCTAACAGAACAGCCTCAGATACAGCTGCGACAGGAAGAAAAACTATTTGAAAACCTGCCCCCTTTCCTCTCATCACAGCACTCCAAGGTCCCACAGTCCTCTCTAAAGCAGAGCTTTTAACAGTGTAGCACAGCCAGAGAAGACTAAGAAAACCCACAGGGAGAGCTGTGAGTAGTTTAGGGTCCCATAAAAATGAGGAATGAAGGGAGGGCCCCTTGGAAGAAAAATATTTGTCCAGACAGCAAATTACTAAGGACTACAAATAATAGCAAAGGAAACAAAAGTTAGAACAGCTATGACGTTGAGAGAAGTGTTGATATTCTATAGCTGTTTAGGGCATTATCTAGATAAACTTCAATAGGTAGGGATCACATCAGTAGGATCCCCTGAAGGCTTACTGACTGGATCCTTACAACACCAGCAAATCAGCACATTATGTTCATGGTGACAGAGACAGCATAATATGGACTATCCAGATTTCTGGATAGCTAAAGCTGCCAGAAGGAAGTCACTGAGCAGTGAAAAAAGCAGATGTCACAGAGTTCAGGTTAACTCAGCTACCCAGAGGAGTCTACAATTTAACATTACATTTTGTCTCAGCTTACTGATTTAATAACCTGATTTGCTGGATTCCCTAGACAGCCTGTTTCCCCAGTCATAGCAGACCACAGGGAAAAGAAAGGGGATACTGAGAACAGACCTGCAGCAGCAAAAAGACATGGGTGACTGCGAAGAAATGTGTCTCACGGAGCAGAGCCCAAATAGCTGCAGCAGTGGGGGGGCTAACCCAAAGAACCCCAGGTTCACTTCCAGAGCCCAAGAGCCTCACTGCATCCTAATAACAATAACCAATGCCCACCCTGATGACTAAGACCTCAAGAGAAGGTCAAAGCCGGCTCATGCCTGTAATCTCAGCACTTTGGGAGGCTGAGATGGGCAGATTGCTCGAGCCCAAGAGGCAGAGGTTGCAGTGAGACAAGATGCCACATTGCACTCCAACCTTGGCAACAGAGTGAGGGATCCTGTCTCAAAACAAAACGCCAAAGCCTTTACTAAGGCATGAAAATGTACAACTCAATTTAGAAAAATCTATATCAAAGTTTAAAAAGAAAAAGAGTAAAGTTTCAAGGGCTAAATTCAGTACATAGTAAATTCATTCAAAGGAGTTTTACACTCTTTGATATTGAAAAAAAAAATGAGAAGGCCTGATAGCTTCATGTCAGCTTCAAGAAGACTGGAGCCATGCCCGGCTTGTTCACTGCTATATTCCCAGTGCCCAGAAGTACCTGGAACATACATGTGCTCAAACATTAGGTGGTATTTCTTATTTTTTTCTTTCTTTTTTTTTTGAGATAGGGTCTCACTCTGTCACTCAGGCTGGAGTGCAGTGACGCGATCATGGCTCACTGTATCCACAACTTATCAGGCTCAAGTGATCCTCCCACCTCAGCCTCCGAGTAGCTAGGACTTACAGGTATGCACCACTACACCCAGCCTGGTGTATATTTGTATATTTCGTAGAGACGCAGTTCGTCATGTTCCCCAGGCTGGTCTTGTCACTCTTGGGCTCATTTGATCCACCTGCCTTGGCCTCTCAATGTGCTGGGATAACAGACATGAGACACTGCACTCAGCCTTTCAGGAGACATTTCTATGCCAAATTCATTTAGCATGATTTGAGCTAGCAGGCTCAACAGTGATTTCTGTTTTTTTGAGACAGAGTCTTGCTCTGTCGCCCAGGCTGGAGTATAATGGCACAACCTTGGTCCACTGCAACCCCCACCTCCTGCATTCAAGCAGTTCTGCCTGCACCAGCCTCCTGAGTAGCTGGGATTACAGACACCTGCCATCACGCCTGGCTAATTTTTTTCTTTTTAGTAGAGATGAGGTTTTACTGTGTTGGCCAGGCTGGTCAGGTGATCTGGCTGCCTTGGCCTCCCAAAGTGCTGGGATTACAGGCGTGAACCACCACGCCTGGCCTTCAACAATGATTTCTGTTCCTTCCTAAACCTGAGGAATTTTTTAAAGACTTAAAATGATAGGCAATTCTAACACAGGCCAGCAGTTAAATAAATCTTTAGGCTAAAAATAGAGGTGCCAACATAAGCGCAACTTTCTAATTTGATTGATGATATAATTTACAGCCACTTTATGACAGATTGTGAACAACATTTCTCTAGAGTTACATATATTAATGATTTTCTATGTTTAAGTTCCATATATGTTATAAAAAGTGTTTACTTCAAAAGAAACCATAGGGAGGGTCAGGAAGCAGACAGAGAGCAACGGGGACTGGAAATGAGTGCGTGAGCCACAGAGAGATCCAGAAGAGGAAGGTGGAAATAACTTCGCCAGGCAGGATTGGACCACGCATTGCGCACCCGGAGGCCACAGAACTTACTCGGGTAGGTGAAGACAAAAATTCAGGAGCCATGTCTCAAGAGGAATTAAAAATCCCACCGGATCTAGTAGCAAGGCCAATCTAAATCTATCTTAGGCTACAGACCAAGCAGCTGAGCTTGGCATTCTCATATTATTTAAGAACGAAAGCCAGGATCACAGAATGGGGCAATGACTATTAGAACACATAGTGGAAACGGTCTCACACTGGTTATTTTTCTGAAGAACAATGGCCTCCATGCTTGACCTGGCAGCAACAAGGAAAGCAGGAGAGAGGAAGGACAGGGAGGCACTGGGAAGTCTGACACTATCTGCAGCAGATCGAGCCAGCAAGCAAAGAGGGCCAAGAAATGGGATCACTGGTGACTGACTTGCCAGGAAGAATAAAGAGGTGCATGAGGGGACTCATACTGACAAAAGGCTCACGAGGTGATGAGCACTGGAATTGCCACTATAAAGCCAGGGAAACATGTGAACCCTTGCAGACAAATGTGACTTTTCCCAGGTACCTCAATCTTTCTCCCCCATCCTTGTCCTCAGCTCTTGCTTCCTCAAGCAGCTCTCACAGTGAGAGTCCTGTGCTCCCTGCCTGTGGGTCTGACCATCATCCCGGTTACCTGGATGAGCATCTTGCGCAGGAAAGGCATGACAAAGGCGGGGTTCATGCTACTGAGTCGGCCCACAGTGCAGATGGCCAGCTCCCGGATCTCAAACACCTGGTCATTCAGAGCCACAAACAAGGCCTGCAAGTTCTCCGCCTGGGCCAGGTGTGCATCAAAGCGCTCATCCAGGGACGCCAAGACACAATAGCGAATGTCAGGGTCTGCAAGAGCAATGGAGCCTTTGAACATTTCTTCATGACCCCATCACTCCAGCCCTTCTCTATCTCCACTGCTATCAGCATAGTGGGAAGATTCCAGATGCTTTCTCTCATGTAACCTCTGTCATTCTTTTCTCTACTCATAGGAGTAAAGACAAAAGAGTTAAAGACATTATCTTACACCAACAGGCTGGAGTAGCCACGCCTAAACACCTTGGCAGAGAAACAGCTGAGTATCAGCTTGTTGAGACCGAAGATCTCTGGAGAGGCCATGTGATGAAACTGGCTACTACCGGCTGCCCTAATCTCCTCAACTCCCCTAGATGGCTTCTGTTTCAGAAGTCTTACCAGGATCTGTTATCCCAACCACGAGCAGTTTGCTGAGCACATCTGCCACCACTTGCACTGCAGTCTGGCTAACCACATGAGCATGGCCACTGATGAGGTGGATGGAGGGTGTGAGCAGGCGGGAACAGGTACGGGCAGCCTCCATGCGGATCTCCTTGTGCTCACTGTTCAGGAAATGATCTGCACAGTGGCGAACGAACTGGGTCAGAGAGTGACCTGGATAGAAAGGCAGAGAGAAAACAGAATAAACACTGCTGTTGTGGACAGGCAGGTCTGCTTGCTAGGTGAATTTTCCATTTTGAGGCTACTAGTTCTACTTTTAACCAGACACTGATCAGTAAGATACTGACCCAGAGCTCTTAAAGGGTAACGAGTGGACTTGCAACCTGCAGAAAGGCAAAGGGGGTTGTGAGGGGGCAGGGAGAGATAAAACATACCTCTCAACCCTAGCCTTTTTATATTCCCTTCAAAGAATAAATGATTCTGTTTTATTCCAACTCGACCCCTACCATTCTCAGACAGTAATGCAATTCTTGATCAAATTTACCTTGCCTGTTTTAGTTCCCAGATCTAAATACCAGACAAAGAGTCTACGTAGGCTGGGTTTAAACATAGCTACTTTCTATTCACTAGAAATAAATTATCACAAGTATGAATCAGTGTAAGCGGAGGAACTGCAATAGAGAAACCACAGGTGGCTGTTTCCAGACAGCATCTTCAGGCTTTCTGTGCGTGTTTCCCCACAGTCTTGACCAATACTACCTACATGATCTTAAATTTCAAAAGTATCAACTTTTCTCTTGAAATATACCTCTGTGGGGTATTAGTGGATTTATTTGCAGTTTAGAACTACACAATAAAGTACTTTTAGAAATCGTATCACTAGCTGGGCACAGTGGCTCACAGCTGTAATCCCGGCGTTTTGGGGAGCCGAGGCAGGCAGATCACTTGAGGTCAGGAGTTCGAGACCAGCCTGGCCAACATGGTGAAACCCCACCTCTACCAAAAATACAAAAATTAGCCGGGTGTGGTGATACGTGCCTGTAGTCCCAGCTACTTGGGAGGCTGAGGCAGGAGAATCACTTAAACCCAGGAGGTGGAGGTTGCAGTGAGCTGAGATCATGCCACTGCATACAAGCCTAGGTGACAGAAAGATACTTTGTTTCCAAAAAAAAAAAAGAAAAGAAAAAAGAAATCATACTGCCATAGACATGGAAACACCCAAAAGCCCATTTATACATTCTAAAACATTACATATCATCTCAGCTACAAGGAAGTAAAGTGAGGATGTGAGGGGGATCTGTCTCTGAAGCATTATTTCTTTGGATCTATGTGTACTTTCCCTCAAACCAACTGCCCAAAACTCAGAATGGGACAAAGAAACAAACAGTAGGAATTGCCAATACATGGAAAGAGTCTAGGAAGGATGAGCTGCTACAAAATCAGTTACCCTGTCTCTAGGACCCCAGCAAGATCCAGGAATCCTAGATACCTTCATTCCTTTCCCAAAGTTTCCAGCATCTCTCACTATGTTGACAAGAGCCACTATAATTTCTTACCTTCAAATTCAAAGCTGCCAAGCGTTCGGAGGGCAAGAGTGATGCTGCCCACATCACTGGCCTCAGGGAGAGTCGTGAGCCCAGGGGAGGCCAGCTGATGGGCCAGGCCTTTGGGCATGCCTGGGTGGCGGAGCGGTTTGTGCATAAGGACCAGGGACAGCATTTTCAGTAGCCCGTCTTGAATGTCCTTCTTTAGCTGTGGAATCTGACGGCTCAGGTCATAGAGTACCGCAGTGAGGGCAGGGCTAAAGGGAAGGAAACAGTCACATAAGGGCTGAGCACATGACACTCAGTCTGTTCTTGGGAAAAAACAGCATTTCTCTCCCAGCAAGGGGATCAGGCCTCTGTTCTTTAGAGTAGAAAGGATACTATGAAATAAGAATAAATGTGTAAACTCTCTTTGCTTAGTCTCAGGTCTCTAAACAATCTATGAGTTTCTGGTTCTTGCCACAGGAAGACTTGCTCACTATAATTCAGCCACTACAGAAGACCAAGACTCAACGAACACTCTGGCAAGCAGATCAAGAACACTGTCCTTATTGTACATATGAAAAGAACTATAGTTTAGGGAGCTTAAGCAACTTGCCCAATAATAGTATTTGTAAATATTTATTGAACAATTCCTATATGCCAGGCATGGTCCTAAGAATGACTGTATCATGAATCCACGGCACCCTTAGACAACAGGAATTACTACTGTACCCACTTTTCAGATAAAAAAAAAATGAGGCTTGGGGATATTAAATAACTTAGTCAAGATCACATAGCTAGCTAGTGATGAAACTAGGATGCAGTACTAGCCTATGTGTTTTGTCTAAGCTATCCTGCCCATCCAACTGAATGTGCAAACAACCATGCCTCCCTCTTTTAACCCAGTCCCAACACTGCAGACCAAACCTCACTCCGATACAGGGCAAGCTCAGGTTTCTGACACCCACCTTAGTCCCACTGCCAGCATGGGCTCCAGCAGCTCCTTGATATCCTGCTGGATGCCTGGCCCCATTGCTCGAGCCAGCATGCTGATGCAAGTAAAGACAGTGGCATCCACCTGCATTGCCTTCTGCCTCCTGCAGAGAAACAGACAGTGGCTAGTTGAGACATAATGACATTTTTTAACGTCCCACCTCAAAATCACTTTGGGGCAAGGAGAGCAGGTTACTCAGGCAGGGCTACAATACATGGGTGTGCAGGCTGTCCACAGCACAGTTCAAAAGGGCCCATCACATCACAATTATTGTAGATTTGTATATTTCTACAACAATCCAGCAGATGGCAGTAAAGTATCTTAAGGAAGGGGCCCTTTTTCTGAATTCACACAGCAATACCATATGAGTTAGTGTGGTGCTCACCAAGATACTTATGTAGGAAGCAAGCTGAACAATGTGTTCATGAGGGGCAAGAGGGCAGCACACAGCCATCATACAAAAAGAAATTATTCTATGATGAGAATGCTGGGCTTTGGAATGGGGCCAGGCACGGTGGCTCACACCTGTAATCCCAGCAGTCTAGGAGGCTGACGTGGGTGGGTCACCTGAGGTCAGGAGTTCGAGACCAGCCTGGCCAACATAGTGAAACCCCGTCTCTACTAAAAATAGAAAAATTAGGCCGGGAACAGTGGCTCATACCTGTAATCCCAGCATTTTGGGAGGCTGAGGTGGGCAGATCACAAGATCAAGAAATCGAAACCATCCTGGCCAACATGGTGAAATCCCATCTCTATTAACAAATATAAAAATTAGGGTGCACGCCTGTGGTCCCAGGAGGGACCAGGGAGGCTGAGGCAGGAGAACTGCTTGAACCCGGGTGGCAGAAGTTGCAGTGAGCCAAGAGCACATCACTGCACCCCAGCCTGGAGCCTGGCGACTAAGGGAGACCCTGTCTCAAAAAAAAAAAAATTAGCTTGGCGTGGTGGTGCACGCCTGTAGTCCCAGGTACTCAGGAGGCTGAGGTGGGTGGATCAGTTGAGGCCAGGAGTTTTAAGGCTAGCCTGGCCAATATGGGGAAACCCCATCTTTACAAAAAAATACAAAAATTAGCTGGGCATGGTGGTGCATGCCTGTAATCCTAGCTACTTGGGAAGCTGAGGTGGGTGGATCACTTGGATCCAGGAGGAGGAGGTTGCAGTGAGCCAAGATCGCACCACTGTACTCCAGCCTGGGTGACAGAGCAAGACTCCATCTCAAATAAAAGAATGAGCGGCACATATTAATTCACCACAGCAATCCTTGCTAATAAACAGGGAAGTATAAAGACACAATCCTGAGACGAAAGATGAAGAACACTGACCCCCTTGCCTTAGCGAAGACACCCTGGCCTCTCCATCTGGCAGGATGCTGAGGGCTTTTCTCATATTTTATTTGCCAGAAGGTTTAAAGAGATAGAATAACTTACTTAACTTCAGCGATGGGGAAAAAGATGACCCTTAGGTTCCTTCAGTTCCAGTCAAGGATTCCTCTCTTTAGGTCTTATATCAAAATAAGACTTTTAAAAGCCAGAGAAAAAAAGCAAAGCTAGCCGATTCCCAGTAAATAATAACACTGAAAATGGCATTGGCATCTCACATGTTCTCATGGTATTCAACCTCCCCAAATATTTACATATATGTTATTTCATTTGGAAAAGCTTGGAATTCAATATGGAAAGGGCTATTCTTCATACGATTTGCGATACCCTGGAGTTTAATGAAGCATAAAATGAGCTTAAGCTCCGTGGATCTGGGATGGAGCATCCTTCCTCTCCAACCAAATGGAGTGGAAGGTGAAATCATAACAGAGGTGCTTACTTATGGGCGAAGTCCTTAGGGGGCAGGGCTGCTCGGATTATGTCCAGCACACGAGGCAAATAGACCTTAAACTCGGACCTCACAGCCACGGAAAGTAGCCCCAGGGCTTGGAAGGCTGCTGTACGTTCCTTCTCCTTCTTGACACAGCTTAGGACGTGGTTCATGGTATCTTGGAGATACTGGGTATCTGAGCACAGAAAAGACAAAGTAATAGTTCAAGGTCAGGGTTAAGAGCCACACATCAACAGTCAAGGCCCTATGTAGCAATTCAGTTGATGAATAAATTAAGAAAGTGGCCAGGCACAGTGGCTCATGCTTGTAATCCCAGCACTTTGGGAGGCCAAAGCAGGAGGATTGTTTGAGGCTAGGAGTTCAAAACCAGCCTGGGCAACATAGCAAGATCCTATCTCTACAAAAAATAAAAATTATTATATATTTTTTTACTTTCTTCAACATGGAAAGCAGAACATAAAAATTATTTGTTAACATCTCTTTCTTGAATTAATTGAAAAAAAAAGAAAAATAAATAAAAAATAAAAATTTAGCCAGGCGTGGTTGTGCATGCCTGTAATCCCAGCTACTCAAGAGGCTGAGTCATGAGGATCACTTGAGACCAGATAGTTGGGGCTGCAGTGAGTTGTGATCATGTGCACTGCACTCATGCCTGGGTGAAAAAGCAGGACCTTGTCTCAAAAAAAAAAAAGCGCCGTGTACAGTGGCTCATGTCTATAATCCCAGCCCTTTGGGAGGCTGAGGCGGGCAGATCACAAGGTCAAGAGATCGAGACCATCCTGGCCAACACGGTGAAACCCCGTCTCTACTAAAAATACAAAAAGTAGCCAGGCATATTGGTAGACGCCTATAGTCCCAGCTACTTGGGAGGCCAAGGCAGGAGAATCGCTTGAACCTAGGAGACGGAGGTTGCAATGAGCCGAGATCATGCCACTGCACTCCAACCTGGCAACAGAGCAGACTCAGTCTCAAAAAGAAAAAAAAAAAAAAAAAAAACCTGAAAAACAAAATAAAAGGTCACCAAAACAGTATCATGTAACTATCTCCATTAGTGTTACATTTCGACACAAGAATTACACGCTCTTGCTTAAGGGATATACGTCAAACCTTGTTTAAAAACAAAGGATCATCTAAACAATTTTACATTATAATGAAATCTGAAGGACAGTCACTGGCCGGGTGCAGTGTCTTACGCATGTAATGCCAGCACATTGGGAGGCTGAGGAGGATCACTTGAGCCCAGGAGTTTGAGGCTGCAGGGAGCCAAAAGCCAGGCACTCCAGCCTGGGCAACAGAATAAGACCCTGTCTCCAACAAATAAAAAACAAACCAACAGTGCAGTCATATGCCACTTAACAGTGTTTGGGTCAACAGTGGACCACATATATGACAGTGGTCCCATAAGATTATAATACAGTATATTTTTGCATAGCTTTTCTTTGTCTAGATACATTTAGATACACATTTATCTATCGTTGTTTTATAGTTGTCCAGAGTATTCATTATAGTAACATGCTGTACAAGTTGTAGCCCAGGAGCAACAGGCTATACCACAGAGCTAGGTATAGAGTAGGCTATACCATCTGGGTTTATGTAAACACATTCTGTGGGGTTCACACAAGGACAAATTCTCCTAAGGCCACATTTCTCAGAATGCATTCCCATCGCTAAGCAATGTATGACTATAACACTGAGCACTGTTTGCAATAAACAGGCCATTCCATTCAGCTTAGGTCTGGAAATCATTTTGCTATTACCTAGAGATTTTTGTGATAGTCATATTTAATAGAACAAGATTTAGTCTGCAATTTGGAAAGCCACATGTATATTTTCATTGTTTACATAAGCCAGTATGCATGGGGAGGTGATTCTCATGCAATTTAAGCTAATGTGTTATTTCTCCTCTGAAGGCTGACATTTCCTGATTCTTGCCTCTCTTCTAGTTCTTCTCCTCCATTGATGTTGGTCCCAAGTCCAGGCACCAGAAGCACACATGAAATAAGAGAGAAGGCAAAACTACACATCCCTTAGGAAGTTAGGGATGTTGAAAGCTATCAGAACCACATGTAGACAATAAATCAGACTCCTAAGCAGCACTTATCATCACTGCATCTACTCAGAGAAATGTCTTCTCCCATAGCTCTTGTGGTCAATGACAATGAGGCATGCTGGGGCTTGAAGACAGGTGACCAAGGTAATACAACCCTAAAATTAGAGTGGATCAATAAGAAAAACCAGGGGGATAACATTTCAGCAGGAAATGAGCTAAAATCAAAAGTGTAATGTCTTGCCCAGGTGCTGTGGCTCAAGTCTGTAATTCCAAGCACTTTGGGAGGCTGAGTTGGGAGAATTGCTTGAGCCCAGGAGTTCAAGACCAGACTGGGCAACATAATAAAATCCCATCTCTACAAAAAATAAATTTAAAAAATCGGCCAGGTGTGGAGACTCATGCTTGTGTTCCTAGCTACTTGGGAGGCTGAGGTGAGAGGATCATTTGAGCTCAGCAGGTCATGGCTGCAGTGAGCTGTGATCACATCACTGCACTTCAGCATGGAAGACACAGCAAGACCCTGTTTCAAAAAAAAAAAAACCCAAGAGAGTATAATTTTCTTTTCTAGATTTAGCATCCTGAGAGATTAGAAATCTGACTAGAGATTCCAGTCCACTACTGGAGTATTTTTTTATATTCCTAAAGCTTACACCAAGCATTAACTTCCAAACTGCAAGCTCTAAACAAGTAGTACTTATGCAACAAAGAATATACCTGTAGGGAGTGTCCAGGCTGAATGTCATTGACATACTTTAGTATATTTAATAAAACAACCTTGACTAGCCTTAAAAAACAGCAACAACACACTCCCACATCAAAAGAAGAGATCCAGGGCCCTCTGAGCCTTTGCATCCTGCTGCTAAGCAGCCTTCTGAACTTCCAAGGATCACTGCTTCTACAATGTGCCAGACTTTGATGAAATTTGTCCTAGTTATTAGTTCCTTTTGAGCAACAGACTTTCAATCCAAGATCATTTAAAGCTCTACTGAACAGCAGCCTCTCTGGTCATTAAAAAAGAGAAAAGTTGCTGGGTGCCAGGCCAGAAGAATAGAAACACACAAAACACAGGTGGTTTTTGTTCTTTCTCTCTGGCTCAGTGGTTTTATGTGGCTAATCGTCATGTCCTCACCCAACACGTTCTACTGCTTTCACACAGCATGTTTAACACCTCACCAGCTACACTTCTCCCATGGTTTGTCTAGGCTGGGTGGCGTGAAGTATCTGTGTGCTAGGGAACAGGGTCTGCTAAGGGCCAGGCCGGCCTTCTGCTTATGTTCCTGGCTCTCATGCCGTCCTGAACATGTCACTAAGCACAGGCAACGTGCAGCATGGTCAAGTGGGAAGAGATTTTCAAGACTGGGCGTCTACTCTCAGCAAGTAGGGAAAGTAAGACAAGGACATTAAGTATGAACAGGCAACTGGAACATTATGATTTTTACCTCTACCCTATTTCCAGAACAGATTTGAAGTAGCTTGAGGAGGTCGTGATAATATATAATGGTTTCCATTTATTAGGGCTAACTTCGTGCCAGGTACTATAGTTGGTGCTTAGGCATTAATGCTGCTCATCTTGGGAAGCAGAGATGGTTATTCTGATTCTGCAATTCAGGAAGTTGAGGCCCAGGTAGGTCAAATAATCTGTCCAAAACCTCATGGTTAAGGGTGGAGGTGGGGTTCATCCCAGGTCTAATGCCAAACCTTTCCACAGCTGAGGGCTATGATGGACGAAGGAAAGGACATTTATAGCTGGAGCAATCCAGGAAGGCTTCACTGAGAAGTTGGAATCTGAGCTGGGCCAGCTTTAGGAGCCAGGGATTCATGCTGCCCACAAGTGGTGAGGCAGCTCAGTGACCACCTCAGGGACAGAAGCGGGACGATCCCCAAATCCTTCCTGACTCACAGAGCTTTGACACAGATACTGCACGACAGCTACATCAAAACTGCCCTTCCTCCGGTCTGTTTTAAATCTATTTGTGAACTTGTTGGTCTTAGAAGTGCCTCTCTGCCTACCCGTTCTGATTGTTCCTATGTCTGCTGCCTCTGACATTAGCGGAAAACCTGAACTAAATATTATTGAAACTGGACATGAGGCAAAGAAATCAGAGATTCACTGGCGTTGCTTCAAATGAAAAGATATTTGAGTTTTTTGGAATCACCTGTTCCCTGTTTAATTACCCTGAGATGGGTAATGATGTCTTCCATGGACATCCTCACCTGTGAAGGCAGAAGGTCGGAATGCAGCCAAGCGGGGCAACAAATTAAGGATTGTCATTTGGATCAGCGAGTTCTTGCTATTCCTGCATTTCAGCACCCACTGGCACACCTGAGAGAGGAAGGATAAAGGGTTGGCAGGGGAAAGGTGAGGTGTGGAGCTTGGGAAAAGAGGGAAAGGGCCTCTCACCACTTACCTGATCAAATTTCTCCTCCATCAAGTCTCTGCAACACCGGCTCTCCACCAGGGTGGACTTAGCTGGGCTGGGGGAGGCCCCAAATCCCATGAGGCCTTGGTGAGAGCTGTACCCCAGCAGCCCCACCAAGGCATTTGACTGCTGGGGCTGCACAGCCTGGAAACCGGTGAAGGGGGTAATGTGACGAGGCTTTGTTCCAAAGCCCATGAGATCTTTGCAGTACTTGTTGTGTACCAGCTGCTGCTGTGTGATTTCTTCCATTTCTTCTCTCAGACGCTGTATATGTGAGGAGGAAAAAAAATCATCTTTACTTATGAGTGGCATTCAAACTGGGCACTGTGGGGTCTACAGAGCATTACATTTGCCTAATCTCAAAATGCAACTACTTCCAAAGTGGAGGGTGGCCACGCTTCATGTTTAGGGTTATAATTTCCCCAGCACCTTGCAAGAGACCTGATTTTGTTGTCAGTTAGGCAGAAGAGCACCACCTATTGAACAATAAAGAGGCAGCACAGGGCGGCCTTGCCAAGGGTTCTCCCCTCCCAGGACTCCTCACCTGGTTTGGAAGGGGTGACTTGCATATTGCTCTGACTACTGACCTAGGCCACAGCAATGAGGCTTGCAAAGGTGATAGGAGGCCCCCTGCCAGCATCCTGTTAAGGACTGTCTGGTCTCTTCCTTCTCCCCAGAAACCCAGGTAAAAACTTAAGTAGGCCAGGTACAGTGGCTCACGTCTGTAACCCCAGTACTTTGGGAGGCCGAGCCAGGTGGATCACACGAGGCCAGGCCAAGATGGTGAAACCCCATCTTTGCTAAAAATACAAAAAATTACCTGGGTGTGGTGGCCTACAACCTGTAGTCCTGGCTACGGGGGGGAGGGGGGGTGAGGGGGCGGGTGCTGAGGCAGGAGAATCACTTGAACCTGGGAGTTGGAGACTGCAGTGAACCAAGATTGCGCCATTGAACTCTAGCCTAGATGACAGAGTGGGACTCTGTATCAAAAAAAGAAAAATTAAAAAAAAAATGTAAGTAATTTTCTCAGAATCCTAGGGTTCCACAGGTGGTATGGAAAAAGCTGAGAACTCATGTTTATTCCGTTTACAAAGGGCTGCTTAATAACTCATCCTCAGCCAGGCCTGGTGGCTCATGCCTGTAATCCCAGCACTTTGCGGGGCCAAGGCAGGCGGATCATGAGGTCAGGAGTTTAAGACCAGCCTGGCCAACATCGTAAAGCCCCGTTTCTACTAAAAATACAAAAATTAGCTGGGTGTGGGGGTGTAGGATTACATGCCTGTAATCCTAGCTCCTCAGGAGGCAGAGGCAGAAGAATCGCTTGAACCCAGTAGGCAGAGGTTGCAGTGAGCCAAGATCATGCCATTGCACTCCGGCCTGGGCGACAGAGCAAGACTGCATCTTGGGGGCTGGGTTGGGGGGGAAGTTTGGTGGGGGGGTTCATCCTCCAAGAGTCCAAATTGAGAAGAAGATAAACTTTTCTTGACACATTTTCACTTTTCAGAAAATTTTGTCCACTGCTCTCATCAAAGTCACCAATGAGTCTTAAGCTGCTAAATCCAATGGTCAGTTCTTCGTTGTCATCTTATTTGTCTTATCTGCAGCGTTTGATCCAACTGATACTTCCGCCTCCTTGAAGCCTTTTCTTCACTTGGCTTCTCAGACTCTGAACTCTCCTGGCTGTCCTCCTCCCTCTCTGGCTGTTCCCTCCCCATCTCCCTTGGTCCTCTTCATCTCTTGACCTCAGGTTTGCAGACCCCATCTCTTCCCCAACTGTACTAGTTTCCTTGTGCCTCTCATCCAGTCTCATGATGAAACAACATCTATACACTGACAATGCCCAAATCCATCCCTCTTGCCCAGATCTCTGCCCAAAACTATTCAGTATCTCCACTCAGGTGCCCAACAGCTCTCTAAGTTAACAGGTTCAAAACCAAACTCCCAGCCTTCTCCCCCAAGCCTGCTCCTCCCATTTCAGACTTCCCACTACAGTAAATGGCAACTTCATCTTCCCACTGCTCAGGCCAAACACCCTGACACTTTGTTCTCTCCATCTACCTCCAAACCATCAGCAAATCCCAGATTCAGAATCCAGTTGCTTCTTGCAACTCCATAGCTCACACTGTGGTCTGTGCCACAAATATCCCCCGCTAAGACTGCCACAGTTTCCTCCTAGCTGAATTCCTGGCTTTAGTCCTTGGCCCTCCAACAATCCATTCTCAACACACTGGCACGAGTGATCCTTTTGAAATACGAGTTAAATGTCACTCCACTGCTCAAAGCTCACTTGCAGCTTCCCACTTCCCACACAAAGGCCCTATGTGATACGCCCCCTGCTTCCCCTAGGTGTTCCTCTGACCCCACGTCCCCACATACCTCTCCTGCTCATTCTGCCCAGCCATGGTAGTGGAGCTGCTACTGCAGTACTTGCTGCTCCTCTAATACACCAGCACGCTCCTGCCTCGGGGCCATTGCCTAGAACGCTCTTCCCCAGATACCTGTAGGGCTTTTTTCTAACCTCCTTCATGACTATGCTCAAATGGCACCATGTTTTAAAATGTAATCCTTAATCCATGCTAGCCTTCTCCATTCCCCTTCCTTGCCCTCCTTTTCTCCATAGCTCTTATAACCATATGACATACCATCGGTTTCTACTTGTATGTTATCTATCTTCCCCTGTAAGAATGGAATCTATTTTATTCACTGCTGCATTATTCTAGCTCTTAGGACACAGTATAGCTGGCATATACTAGGTGCTCAATTAATATGTGTTGAATTAATGAACAAATTATGAAATTTTAATACCTTACATTTGGATTTTTTTTTTTTTTTGGAGACAAGGTCTCACTTTGTTGCCCAGGCTAGTCAAAAACCCCTGAGCTCAAGTGATCCTCCCACTTTGGCTTCCCAAAATGCTTGGATTATAGGCATGAGCCACCATGCCCAGCCTTGGTTGGTTTCTTATAATTTACAACCACCTTCACAAGAACTATTTCACTTAAATCTGACAACCACCCTATGAGCTAAGTGATATAGTCCTGTTTTAATGGGAGGAAACAAAGATCTCAGAGCTGCCTATATTACAGCGGAAAACATCGTGTTAAACTCAGGAGGGAAAATCTGAAGGTTCCCATTTACAGAATGCCCACTATGTATCAGGTGCTGGGCTGGATACTTCACATACATAGTCATCCCCTTGGTATCCACAGGGGTTGGTTCCATGACCCACTACAGATTCCAAAATCTGCAGATGCTCAAGTTCCTCAGATAAAATAGCATAGTATTAGCATGTAACCTGTGTATATCATCCCACATACTTTAAATCATCTCTATAACACCTAATAAACTGTAAATGCTAGGTAAATGTTATGCTGTATTTTTAAAAATTTGTATTATTTTAAAATTTTTGTATTTTTTTCCTTGATTTTTTTTTTCTTTTTAAAAAAGTTAAAAAATTTTTTTTGTAGAGACACGGTCTCACCATCTTTCACACAGGCTGGTCTCGAACTCCTAAGCTCAAGTGATCTTCCCACTTCAGCCTCCCAAAGTTCTGAAATTGCAGTAGTGGGCCACTGCACCCAGCCCTGGATATTTCTGATCCATCCAGATGTAGAACTCATGAAGATAGAGGGCCAATGTCATTTAGAAACCACACAAGAGCCCAATGAGGTAGGTAAGAGCCCCTGTCCAAAGGGAGAAAAATGAGGCTAAACAGGTAACCTGCCTGAGTCACACAGTAAACAGCGCAGTGGGGACCTGAAGCCAGACTCCTTCTGCTTCTGTACACTGCTGCATGCGCTGCTCCCACATCTAGGTACAGCTGTTAGCTAAGAGCTATGTCTATTATAATTAACAATCACTGTGTCTATTATAATCAGGAATCCCTGCAGTAAAATTACACTAGTTTTCAATAGCCAGTCTCACAGATGGAGCTTTACCTCCCAAATATATCCTGAATCAACTACTACTCAGTATCCATACCACAACTCCTAGTCAAAGCCACCACTGTCACTCACCCAGACTACTGTAATAGCTTCCTCTGGCAGCTGTGAAAATGCAACCTCCAACTATAAGGGGTATAATGGCCCCAGCTGCTGCTCTGAAACCCATCACTAAGTTTGTGCAAAGGCTGCCCATTACTCCCAGGCAATGACAGAACACAGTAGGGATGCTAAAGCCATCCTGCTCCAGGGAGATGCAGGCCTTTCTGATGGCCGACTTTAGCTTGAGGACCCCACGGTGGCCCTGCATCGTAGACTAGGATGCTTCTATCCATATTTTCCCCTCTTGTTTACTCAGGGTCAGATGTGTATTGTAGTCTGATGGTTCTTCCAGCTCCCTCCCCATTTTCTCTTGAAGGCCATTTCCCCAATAAAATCCATGCACTTTTAAACCTACCTTCTCAAGCCCACACATCTCCTAACTGGTCCCCTGCCTTCATTCCTGCCTTTCCCCACATTTTTCCCTATAAGCAGTCAGTGATTGTTAGAAACACATGACCTCACATTATTCCTGTGTGCTCACCTCCAACTGTCTACCCCTGCAACTACAATAAAAGCTTGTGTTTACTGCAAACCATGGGCCTATTAATTTGGCCCCTCCTTCCCTCCCCCATCCTCCCAGTATACCAGCCACACTTCCCTTTCTTCTGTTTCATCAATTTCTCATACTCCCCCACCTCAAAGCCTCAGCCTGGAACACAGTCCCCCGGCCTACTGCAAGGTAGCTCCTTCGTATCATGTGGATCCCCCTCAAATAACACCATCTCAAGGAGGGCCTTCCCTGACCCTACACTCACCCCTTCCCCACCACTCTATCCTATTCTGGTTTTCCTTTCTTCATAGGACTTGCTGCTATCTGAAATTATCTTATTTACTTGTTTATTATGTTTCCTGCCACAAAACGTCAGCTCCATGAGGACACGGATCTCACCTTGCTATGCTCACAGAATGGTAAACAGGGAGCCTGGACACCCCTGTGCAGAGGCTTCTTACCTCTCCCTCCATGCTGCTGATTCGGACCAGCTCGTTAAGGATTAGCAAGGCTCCATGGATCCGATCATCCCGATTCATGCCCTTCTCTTTGGCCAAGGTCTCATCAAACCCCTTCTCTGCTTCTTCAAATGTGTGCTATGTAAAGAGAAAGAATGCCTTCATTAGAGACAGAGTTTGAAGCCAGAAAGAATACAGGCCCGTCCCATCGATACTGGGGGTTCTGAGGTGTTACCACGCCTGCTCAGTGCCTTGTGCCAGTTATCAACAAAACTAACTGATCAAGCTCTTTTATTTAATTCAGCTTCAATTTTCTCTCTCTTTTTTTTTTTTTTTTTTGAGATGGATGGAGTCTTGCTCTGTCACCCAGGCTGGAGTGCAGCGGTATGATCTTGGCTCTCTGAAACCTCCAACTCCTGGATTCAAGTAATTCTCCTGCCTCAGCCTCCCAAGTAGCTGAGATTACAGGCACACACCACCACACCTGGCTAAATTTTGTATTTGTATTAGAGACAAGGCTTCACCATGTTAACCAGGTTGGCTCAATCTCCTGATCTCATGATCCACCCACCTCAGCCTCCCAAAGTGCTGTGATTACAGGTGTGAGCCACTGTGCCCAGCCCCAGCTTCAAGTCTCATAATGAGCCTTTGAGGAAGATACCATCATTATTCCTACGTAACAGCTAAAAACGTAGGCTCAAAGAATTTAAGTTACTTGGCCAGGTGCAGGGGCTCACACCTGAATTCCCAGCACTATGGGAGGCCGACACAGGTGGATCATGGAGATCAAGACCATCCTGGCTAACACGGTGAAACCCTGTCTCTATAAAAATACAAAAAAAAAAAAAAAAAATTAGCCAGGTGTGGTGGCGGGCACCTGCAGTCCCAGTTACTCGGGAGCCTGAGGCAGGAGAATCTCTTGAACCTGGGAGGCAGAGGTTGCAGTGAGCCGAGATTGCCCCACTACATTCCAGCCTGGGTGACAGAGTGAAACTTCATCTCAAAAAAAAAAAAAAAAAAGAATTTCAGTGACTTGTCCAAGATCACACAGCAAACTCAGGACTGGAACCCAGGCCTCCCAACCCATGTTCAGAGCTCTTTTTCTAATATAAGACTCACTGATGAGTTCCCTCTGCAGAAGCAATCAGCACAGGCTTCATGATACTAGAGCAGAGAGAACTGGCACTTTCTAAATTAGTATCATTTGTATTTGACTGATTTTGAGACACCAATTTGTCCATATTTTAACATCTCTGAAAAGAGATGTCTTTTTTAAAATTTTTTTGAGACAGAGTCTCACTCTGTTGCCAAGGCTGGAGTGCAGTGGCATGATCATGACTACTGCAGCCTTGACCTCTTGGGCTCAAGCAATTCTCCCGCCTCAGCTTCCCAAATAGCTGGGACCACAGTGTGCAATACCATGCCCACCTAATATTTTTATTTTTTTTTGTAGAGATGGGGTCCCATATGTTGCCCAGGCTGGTCTCAAACTCCTGAGCTCAAGCAATCCTCCTGCCTTGGCCTCCCAAAGTGCTAGAATTACAAGCGTGAGCCACAGCACCCAGTTGAGATGTCCTTATAATTGTTGGTAAGAAGGTACCAAGTCACAGTTTAACTGGCATATTTGCATTCTTACTCATATATAAAATAATAGGGTGGCTATCAATAGATGTTTGCTTTAATGAAATGCAATAAAGTAACTATTGATTCATACTGAGCATAAAAAAGTTCATTTGAGGCCAGGTGCAGTGGCTCATGCCTGTAATTCCAGCACTTTGGGAGGCCAAGGCAAATGGATCACCTTAGGTCAGGAATTCGAGACAAGCCTGGCCAACATGGCGAAACGCTGTCTGTATCAAAAATACAAAAATTATCTGGGCGTGGTGGTGCATGCCTATAGTCCTAGCTGTTCAAGAGGCTGAGGTGGCGGAGGTTGAACCCAAGAGGCGGAGGTTGTAGTGAGCCAAGATTGCGCCACTACACTCCAGCCTGGGCAACAGAGCAAAAAAAAAAAAAAATTCATTTGAGACCAAAACAGAAGTGATTCTTGCTCCAAGATCATGCAGCAAATCCAAGACTGGAACCCAGGTCTTCCAACCCATGTTCAGAGCTCTATGTCCAACATAAGACTGGCAAAGCCTACGGCTGCCCTTTAGGCCAGGTGATTCTCTACGTAGATGTGCTTTGCTGGAGGCTGGAAGGGGGCAATCTCCTCACCCGGTACCATTGAGGCTTCTGCATCTCCTTCGGCTCACGCTGGGTGGTGAGAATCAGACAGGCACGAAGGGCGGCTACAGCTCCCTCACGGATGGCCTGTTTGGGGTCCCACACGGCCACAAAAATGTTGTCAAAGAAGGGCTGCACTTGCTGGAAGAAGAAGGTAGGGACGCTGATGGCCAGCTCACGGAGAACCAGGACCTGGAGAAAAAGGCAAACTGAGAACTCTCATAGGTACCAGAGTTTTGTTCTCTCGGGAGTGCAGTCTCTTATCATCTTAGAGCCATACACTAGGAACAGAAAAGGCTTGCTCAGTCTCTAGCTAGGAAATTCTGGGGACAGAGGAAGGAAAGCAAAACTGAGGAAACATCTCAGTGTTCACTATCCTAGGTTGTTTACAAAGACTGCTAGTAACGTTTGAACATAAGCTCTGGAAGCGCAGATGTGTTTTATGCTTTCTATACCACTATACCAATAGCCTAGAACACTACCTGGAATACAGCAGGTATGTAATAATTATTTATTGAATGGATAATCCTGTTTAATGTTTAATCTTATTATTTTTATTTGACAGAGGAAGAAACTGAAGGTCAAAAGCTGCCCTAGGTTACAGAGCTAGGAAGCTGGAGAGCCAAGACTTGAGCCAGGGTCCAAGTGTGTGTCCCTCTCCTGGTACCATGCTCCCTCCTCACAGTACTGCCTCCTCTAACGGGGAGCAGACTGGAAAGTATGCAGCTGATGCTTCTGATTCCCACCACACCACTACTAGATTCTCTCTCTCTCTTTTTTTTTTTTTTTTTTTTTTTTAATAAAGACGGGGTTTCACCATGCTGGCCAGACTCATCTCAAACCTCTGGCCTCAAGTTGATCTGCCTGCCTCCGCCTCCCAAAGTGCTGGGATTATAGGCGTAAGCCACCACGCCCAGCAATTCTCTCTCACAGACTCTACCCCATCTCACAGCCTGGAATCCTAGCCTTCTGACAAGCCTTTTTCAGGGATAAGCCTCAGAAGGAAGCAAAGGACCCCACCATGACACCATCATTCCCCAGGCCTGGCTGTGCTCCTCCCGGCAGGCACTCACAGCTGCGTGTCTCCGGCCCTCATTGCGGTCAGCACCCAGCCATTCCAGGGCTCGCTTCACCTCAAATTCCACATACTCGGCAGTGAAAGTGTCCCCTGCCATGGCAAGGCGGCCAATGGCCTTGGATGCCATTTCCATGACAACTGGGTCATTGGAGGGGAGGAGGTTCCGAAGATAGTTGGCAAATCTGCCAATTCGGGTGGCATTCCCACCTTCCACTCCTATGAGGCTGGCTAGAAAAGAGAGGAAGGCAAAAGGTGATGACAGGGCCTATGCTGGCCAAAAAAGCATACAGCCTAAACTAAAAGCTGGCAAGTGATCCCTCCATTCTACTTTGAGTACATTTCTAGATGGCAAGAACGCAGACAATTTTCATTTTAATCCAGATATTTAATACTTGTGCCAGAAATACTTACATAAAGCAAAATAATCTCAGGCTAGTGTAGGTAACTGCCACCACCCCCCCCAAAAAAAAGAGAAAACAACTGGGACTGAATAATAATTCATAGGACTGATGACCAGTCCTTAGAAGTTAAAAATAAGCTGCCTGGCTGGGTGCAGTGACTCACGCCTGTAATCCCGGCACTTTGGGAGGCCGAGGCGGGTGGATCACGTGAGGTCAGGAGTTCAGGACCAGCCTGACCAACATGGTGAAACCCCATCTCTACTAAAAATACAAACATTAGCCGGTCATGGTGGCAGAGGCCTGTAATCCCAGCTACTCAAGAGGCTGAGGCACGAGAATCATTTGAAACCAGGAGGCGGAAGTCGCAGTGAGCCAAGATTGCACTACTGCACTTCAGACAGAGTGAGACTCCATCTCAAAAAAAAAAAAAAAAAGATGACCTGCCTTTTATTAACTATACTGATTCCACTTTTCCATCTGTGAGCCCCACTATCAGAAACCCTGCTCTATTGAGGAACCAGAACCTGTAAAAGGCAACATGAAGGAGTGGAAAGAAAGTTGGGCTCTCCAGGCACAGTGGCACATGCCTATAGTCCCAGCTACTCAGGAAGCTGAGGCAGGAGAATCACTTGAACCCAGGAGGCAGAGGTTGCAGTGAGCCGAGATCACGCCACTGCACTCCAGCCTGGGCAACAGAGCGAGGGGAAAAAAAACAAAAAGAAAGCTGGCTTCTAGTCTCAGCTCTGGTAAACTGTCTGAAAAGTCACTCAGTGGTTCTGAGGCTCTACTTCCACATCTAAAAATACGTTTGCCTGCAGCCCAGGACTGCTGCTACAATTAAAAGCCACGGGCTTCTTAAATTTCATTAAGCAAATATGAACTAGCATCCAATAAATGCAGACACAGGGTGCAGTGGACACAAAGGTGAGTGTGCTGTTTTTTGTGACCAGAGACTCTGTCCTTACCTATGGCCAAGATGCCACCTTTCCTCTCATTGGCATCTGAGCTGGAAACCAATTCATAAATGTGATGGTTCAGCTGGTCATAGAAGCGAGTAGACTCCTCTTGACTCATCTGCAAAAGAAGATGTAATCAGAACAATTTCTAATAATTCTCTGACTGTGGTGGTGGGAGCGGGCTGACATCTACAGATTAGATCCTGAGAGGCAGGTAGTATAGTTCAAACCAAAGAAGACAAGCTACTGCCATTTCTATAGGAATACACTGTAGAGCACCTGAACTTGCAATCATCTGATTATTTAACAAATACTTATTGGGTATCTACTCTGCGGCAGAAAATGTCTTGTCCTAGGTTCTTTCTAGTACCAGGGATACAAGGATAAAAACAAGATACTGTTTCTGACTTCAAGTCTGGTCTCTATTTAGATAGAAAGCCCCGGGGGCCAGGCATGGTGGCTCATGCCTGTAATCCCAGCACTTTGGGAGGCTGAGGAGGGTGGATCACTTGAGGTCAGGGGTTCGAGACCAGCCTGACCAACATGGAAAAACCCCGTTTCTACTAAAAATACAAAAATTAGCCGGGCATAGTGGCACGTGCCTGTAACCCCAGCTACTCAGGAGGCTGAGGCAGAAGAATTGCTTGAACCTGGGAGGCAGGGGTTGCGGTGAGCTGACATCATGTCATTGCACTCCAGCCTGGGTAACAAGAGTAAAACTCTGTCTAAAAGGAAAAAGAAGAAATCTCCTAGCTCTCAACTCTCCAAACCCATCCCAATCACTGTTATCAGACAGAAAGCACTGACGGTGTGATATGTGCTTAGGAAAAAAGAAAAAGTTAAAAGAAACAGCTAAGTCTATTCTGGCCCCTCAAATGTGACCACAAACAAGAAAAATGCCACAGAAATGTGCAAGTGCTGCAAATGAACCTGCATGTTTTATGAATGTAAGAGGTTGGGAACCTTTCTAAAATAATCTCTATTTTCCAAATCCTTACTTAGCTGTCCAAAAAAATCTAAACCAGTGATGGTACATTTAGCGCAAACATCCCACAATGGCTGGCCCCAAATCTCAGAAGCCCACCTCTCGGAGCTCCATGGTGACATAGTGCTGGAGCTCCTTGGCAGCTTTGGCCCTGGTCTCCTCATTCCGGCTCTTCAGGCCACTGGCAAACTGCTGCAGAACACTCACATTGCTAGATGTGGTGGCAGTGGTGGTGGCGGCGGCAGGTCCAGTTCCAAGCATCTTGCCCTGAGGTTCCTTAGAGAGAAGTTTCCTTTAATATTCTGGTTAAGAAAGTATGGCAGTAAATTTATGTATGGCCCTGGTAACTCAACACAGATCTCCCCCTAGTCCTTGTCAGGTAGGGATTCTAGAAACATTGAGAGATCTTTTGGAGGAAGATTTAGAAAGCCTAGATTCATTCAACAATGACTGATGTATAAAAGAGGCAGTGTAGTAGGGAGGATCAAATTGTGGGCTATGGAGCTAGCCTACCTGGATTTGAATCCTTTCGTTATATACCTTGAGCACTGTGGGAAGCTGAGTTGGGAGGATTACCTGAGGTCAGGAGTTCGAGACCAGCCTGGCCAACATGGTGAAACCTCATCTCCACTAAAAATACAAAAATTAGCTGGGTGTGATGGCGTGCACCTGTAATCCTAGCTACACAGGAGGCTGAGGCAGGAGAATCACCTGAACTGGGAGGCAGAGGTTGCAGTCAGCCGAGATCCCGCCAGTGCACTGTCTCAAAACAAAAACAAACAAACAAAAAAACCAAAAATAAAGTCACATACCTTGAGAAAGACACTCAAAATGTCTCAGTTTCTTCAACTACAATAGGAAGACAATAGTACCTAGTTCATGGGTGGATGTGAAGGCTAAATCAGTTAATACATGTTAAAAAGTGTTTAAGACAGTGCAGGGCATATACTGAGTTCTTATTAATTGTAAACTATTATTATTACTACTACTACTATGTACATGACACAGTGCCAAGTAACAAATGTGGGGAGGTAGGGAAAGAATTAAAAATGACTAAGACTGCCCCTTTCCTCAAGTTCAGTCTAAAAAGGGAGATTATTATTCTACAGCGGCATTGTCTAATGGAAATACAGGCCAGGCACAGTGGCTCATGCCTGTTATCCCCCTACTTTGGGAAGCCAAGGCAGGTGGATCACCTGAGGTCAGGAGTTCAAGACCAGCCTGGGCAACATGGCGAAACCCCATCTCTATTAAAAATACAAAGTTGGCCGGGCGCGGTGGCTCAAGCCTGTAATCCCAGCACTGTGGGAGGCCGAGGCGGGTGGATCACGAGGTCAAGAGATCGAGACCATCCTGGTCAACATGGTGAAACCCCGTCTCTACTAAAAATACAAAAAATTAGCTGGGCATGGTGGCGTGTGCCTGTAATCCCAGCGACTCAGGAGGCTGAGGCAGGAGAATTGCCTGAACCCAGGAGGCGGAGGTTGTGATGAGCCAAGATCGCGCCATTGCACTCCAGCCTGGGTAACAAGAGTGAAACTCCGTCTCAAAAAAAAAAAACAAAGTTAGCTGGGTGTGGCAGTGCGTGCCTGTAATCCCAGCTACTTGGGAGGCTGAGGCAGGAGAACTGCTTGAACCTGGGAGGCAGAGGTTGCAGTACACTGAGATTACGCCATTGCACTCCAGCCTGGGCAACAAGAGCAAAACTCCACCTCAACAACAACAACAACAAAAAAAAAAAAAATGAAAGAAAGAAAAAGGAAATAAAATGATCCACAAATGTAGTATTAAAGCTGCTGGTAGCCATATTTTCAAAGGTGAAAAGAAACAGGTGAAATTAATTAAACCAATATATCCAAAATATCATTTCAACATGTTATCAATATTTTTAAAAATTGATATAGTGTCCATTCTTTTTTTGTAGTGAGTCTTCAAAATTGCATGTGCACTCTACTCTTAAACAATGTCAATTTGGACTAGTTACTTTTTTTTTTTTTTTTTGAGAAGGAGTCTTGCTCTGTCACCCAGGCTGGAGTACAGTGGCGTGATCTCAGCTCACTGTAACCTCCACCTCCCCAGTTCAAATGATTCTCCTGCCTCAGCCTCCTGAGTAGCTGGGACTATAGGCGCCCACCACCATGCCCCACTAATTTTTTTGTATTTTTATTAGAGATGGGGTTTTACCATGTTGGCTAGGCTGGACTCAAATTCCTCACCTCAGGTGATCCGCCCACCTTGGCCTCCCAAGTGCTGGGATTACAGGTATGAGCCACCATGCCTGGCCTGGACGAGTCACATTTCAAGTGCTCTACAGCCACATGTGGCTGATAATTCTTGTATCGAACAATGCAGTTCTATAGAAGATTAGCACTTCAAATGTAAGTGAAAAGAAACCAATTAGTCCCTGAGATCATTCCCTCATTCCTCAATCATGTACTGTTCCTTCCCTCAGTGAGCTTACAATTCAGGGGGAAATACAAAATCAGGCAACTACAACACAGTGGCCTTAACAGGGCTCGGCCTACACTGCTCTGAAGTAACATACACCTATCCTAAGTATGTCCGGCTTATACTACAAAACCATTTCTCAAAATTCTTATTTTTGAACGAATTTGTAAGACACAGAGGAAAAAACAGAAATAGTGGTTTTGAAAAGCTTTCAAATACTCCAGTGCCAAGAAAAAGACAGCAGAAGAAAATGTCACCCTTTAGGGGAGAGGAAACTTAAGAATCCTTACTAAGAAAACTACTCCAGTTGTGTGTGTGTGTGTGTGTGTGTGTGTGTGTAAGGGGGGAAGGAAGCTGGCAAGGGATTTCTATTCTCAGGAAAGAATCAGTGTATCTTTATATGGTCTAAGGCCCACAGGCCATCTGCTCCAATTAAACTTAGGATATTTGAAGTCAAATATCCTAAGGGTCTTGATAGGGCTTAAGGGAGTTAAAGTTGGATGGGGGAAACAGGGATGGGGGTGGCGGAGAGGGAGAGAGAATGTGCCCCAACGATGTAACCGAGCTCAGTTATGGGGACTGGGTCCCTGAGAGGTCTCCACGGCGGAGAACGAGGGGCTGATACTGACGCTGGTGTTCCCTGGGGCAGAGAGCCACAATTTCTGTGGGTGGCTCAGAAGAAAGGGTGCTGTGACGGGCAAAAGACCCGAAGGGCAGTACCAGAGCTGATGGGCTGGCCTTCGGGCGCCTGAGACGTACCGCGGGACGAAGGGTCCGGGGGCCTCTTGGGAGTCCCGGGGAGGTGGGCGTTGCCTCGAGGCGTGGGAATCAAGGCCTCAGACGGTGCCCAGGTCTTGGGGCCAGCAGTGTGGGGATACCACGTCCCAGACGGGCGGCTTCCCCTGGACCCCCCACAAGCAGGCTGGCCGTGGGTCTGGACATTACACCGCCTTAGAAGGGTCGTGGCAGGCCTTAGACTCACCGTGCGGCTTCGGCCAAGACCTCAGCTGCCGCCGCCAGCACCAGTACCGCCGCTTCAGGCCCCCTGCCTCACCACCCGCCTTCCCCGCTGTCCTCTAAGCCGGGAGCGAGGGAGGGAGGGTTCCGAGCCCTGAGGACCAATCCACAGGTATAGGAAGAAGATGGACTGAAAAACAGACCAATAGTAATGAAGAAGAAGTGAAGCTTCGGGACCCGGCTTCTCCAGAGGGCGGGGACTATTCAAATAGACAAACCACGCGGCCAGTGGCAGGTGAAAACAGGCTTAGGTCCACTCGGGAGAACCAATCGGTCGTGAGCTGACTGCAGTCATTTCCACACATACATCCGGTGCGGCGCTGCTAGGATTCTCGTCTGCTTCCGGGCTGTGGCCGGAGAGAGTCCGCCGTCTGGGTACCTCCGGACCGCACCGAGAGCTGCAGGCGGCGGTTCGCAACCCCTCTCGGTGTAATTCTGAGAGTAGAGTATGAGCGATGCCGGCGCCCAGGAATTACTGCAGCAAAAACCGCACAGTTTTCAGGCTAGCGCTCTTTATGGATCCTGTGATTTCTCTTTTGTTACATTTAATAAGCATTTGAAAATGTTTTTAATTAGATTTTCTCACTTTTCCAAAATTCTCTAACTCAGGATCACTCCCGAGAAAACATAGCCAAGTTTTAACCAAAAGAGCTACTCATAAATAAAAAATTTCAAAGCAGTCTGGGCGCGGTGGCTCACGCCTGTAATCTCAACACTGGGAGGCTGAGGCGGGCTTATTATCAGGTTAGGAGATTGAGACCATCCTGGCCAACGTGGTGAAACCTCGTCTCTACGAAAAATACAAAAAAATTGGCCAGGCGTGGTGGTGCGTGCCTGTACTCCCAGCTATTCGGGAGGTTGAAGCAGGAGAATTGCTTGAAACCCGGAAACAGAAGTTGCAGTGAGGCAGGATCGCGCCACTGTACTCCAGCCTAGAAACAAAGCGAAGACTCTGTCTCCAAAAAAAAAAATTCAAAGCAACATTATTATTATTTTTTAATTCTTACAAAAAATAATTGTCCGGCGCAGTGACTCAGGCTCGTAATCTCAGCACTTTGGGAGGCCTAGGCGGGTGGATCACCTGGGATCAGGCATTCGAGACCAGCCTGGCCAACATGGTGAAACCCCGTCTCTACTAAAAATGCAAAAAATTAGCTGGGTATGGTGGCGCACACCTGTAATGCCAGCTACTTAGGAGGCTGAGGCATGAGAATCGCTTGAACCTCAGTGGCTAAAGTTGCAGTGGGCCGAGATCACTCCACTGCACTCCACCTGGGCGATATAGAGCAAGACTCAGTCTCAAAAAGAAGAAGTAGAAAGAAGAGAAAGAAGAGGAAGAAGAAGAAAGAAGAAAACAAAAGGGAAAAAAATCAATAGCTGCTGGTCACAGTGGCTCACGCCTGTAATCCCAGGACTTTGGGAGGCTGAGGCAGGAGGATTGCTTGAGGCCAGGAGTTCCAGACCAGCCTGGGCAACATAGCGAGACCATGTCTCTAAAAATTAAAAAAAAAAATCAATAGCAAATGTGAATTTGACTACACAAATTTTTTATTTATCTATTTTTTTTTATCACAGTGCTATTTGTCATAGTAAACACTGAAAATTCCTACATATTTCAAAGTAGGGAGTCCAATAAAATATGATGCATTCATATTAAGGAAAAGATGTAGCCATTAAAAATTATAATTTGGAACCTATCATGGTGGCTCATGCCTGTAAGCCGGGAGGCCGAAGCAGGAGGATTGCTTGAGGCCAGGAGTTCCAGGCCAGCCTGAGAAACAGAGTGAGACCCTTGCCTCTACAAAAGAAATTTTAAAAATTAGCTGTGCATGGTAGCACATGCCTGTAGTCCCAGCTACTTGGAAGGCTGAGGCAGGAGAATCACTTGAGTCCAAGACTTCAAGGTTGCAGTGAGCTGTGATGGCCACTGCACTGCACCTGGGCAACAGGTAAAGATCTGTCTCAATGATAATAATATTCAATAGTCGTAATTGGGTGAATCATTTGCTAAGAAGGAAACGATTCACAACTGGTTCAAAAAATACAAATTATATAACAATGTAAGTATAACCATTTACAAAAAATATTTATACATTTCTTACATGTCTATGTTTACATGGGGGAAGTGTGCACAACTAATTTGGAATTTGGGAAACACACACTTTTTTTCTTTACTTTGTTTTTTGTTTTTTGTTTTTGAGACAGAGTTTCGCTCTTGTTGCCCAGGCTGGAGTACAATGGTGTGATCTTGGCTCACCACAACCTCCGTCTCCTGGATTCAAGTGATTCTCCTGTCTCTGCCTCCCAAGTAGCTGGGATTACAGGCATGCACCACCACGCCCGTCTAATTGTGTGTTTTTAGTAGAGACAGGGTTTCTCCATGTTTGTCAGGCTGGTCTCGAACTCCCAACCTCAGGTGATCCACCTGCCTCAGTCTCTCAAAGTGCTGGGATTACAAGTGTGAACTACCTCACCCGGCCTTTTTTTCTTTATACGTTATCATCAATTATTTATGTAATAAAAAGAATGGAAGGTAGAAGAAATGGATTTCTGGAAGGCCTAAACTGCCAAATTAAAGACGGTTGGGCCAGGCGTGGTGGCTCACACCTGTAATCCCGGCACTTTGGGAAGCCAAAGCAGTAAGATTGCATGAGTCCAGGCATTGAAGACCAGCCTGGGCAACATAGTGAGACCCCCAGCTAAATTAAATAAATATAGATAAATAAAGATGGTTGGTAATATTCTCTGACTAGTAAAATGCTTTGGTGGTTTTGTTGTTGTTGTCGTTTATGGTATTGGCCAGGCACAGTGACTTAACACTTTAGGAGGCTGGGGCAGGTGGATTGTTTGAGCTCTGGAATTTGAAACCAACCTGGGCAACATGGTGAAACGTCATCTCTACAAAAATACAAAAAATTTGCTGGTGTGGTGGCGTGTGCCTGTGGTCCTAGCTACTTAGGAGGCTGAGGTGGGAGGATCACTTGAGCCCAGGAGGTCAAGGCTGCATGAGCTGTGATTGCACCACTGCATTCCATCCTGAGTTAATGGAATGAGATCCTGTCTCAAAAGAAAAAGTTTTATAATTGTTACTTTTTTTTTTTTTTTTTGAGACACAGTCTTCTGTTGCCCAGGCTGGAGTGCAGGGGAGTGATCTCAGCTCACTGCAACCTCCACCTCCCAGGTTTAAGCCATTCTACTGCCTCAACCTCCCGAGTAATACTGACTACTTTAGATTTAGCCTCTTTTCATTGCTTCTGTGAGGTAACTATTCCTTTAAATTTTACATTTTCACTGATGTTCAAAATATATTTATTTTTTGAAATGGAGTCTCGCTCTGTTGTCTTGGCTCATTACAACCTCTACCTCCTGGGTTCAAGTGATTCTCGTGCTTCAGCCTCTTCAGTATCTGGGATTAGGCACCTGCCACCATACCCAGCTAATTTTTGTATTTTTAGTAGAGGCATAGAGACGGGGCTTCACCGTGTTGGCCAGGCTGGTCTCAAACTCCTGACCTTAGGTGATTACAGGCATGAACCACTGTGCCTGGCCCAATATCTATATTTTTATCATTAAAAATTTCTATTATGTAATATAGTCACTATTCAAATCTCAAAATAAACAAGTTATATTTATCATGAAAAGTTGGGCTGGGCGCGGTGGCTCACGCCTGTAATCCCAACATTTTGGGAGGCCGAGGCGGAAGGATCACAAGGTCAGGAGATTGAGACCATCTGGGCCAACATGGTGAAACCTTGTCTCTACTAAAAATCCAAAATTAGCCAGGTGTGGTGGCGCACTCCTGTAATCCCAGCTACTTGGGTGGCAGAGACAGGAGAATCACTTGAACCCGAGAGGTGAAGATTGCAGTGAGCTGAGATCACATCACTGCATTGCAGTCTGGCAACAGAGCGAGACTCTGTCTCAAAAAAAAAAAAAAAGAAAAAGAAAAAAAAAAGAAAAATAAAGAAAAGTCTTGCTCTACCCTTGCCCCTTGATTATGAATTTTCTGTTTCTTGTGTATCCCCAGATTTTCTGTATGCAAATACAAGCAAATATCTACAGAAGTATATTTTCCCTCTTCCCCCAAGTATATTTCTTTGTGTTTTTTTGAGATAGAGTCTCACTGTTGCCTAGGCTAGAGTGCAGTGGCATGATTTTGGCTCACTGCAACCTCTGCCTCTCAGGTTAAAGTCATTCTCGTGCCTCAGCTTCCCCAGTAGCTGGGATTACACACGTGCACCACCATGCCTGGCTAATTTTTGTATTTTTGGTAGAAACGAGGTTTCACCGTGTTGGCCAAGCTGGTCTCAAAATCCTGACCTCAGGTGATCCACTTGCCTCAGCCTCCAAAAGGGCTGGGATTACAAGTGTGTGCCACTGTGCCCAGACCATACATATATTCTTATTCTCCCCTTTTGTTATACTATATGCGCTATTTCTCATTTTAAAAATTTTAGTGTATCTTGTAGATCTTTGTCTGATAGGTCCAACAGGTTCATATGCCTGCTGCATAACAACAGACCAATACAACGAGACAGCAGAGTTTGCAGCAGAGAGTTTACGATCACAGAGCAGCCAAGTGAGGAGATGGGAATGTTAGCGCTGAATCTATATGTCTGCAGCAAGCTCAGTTCTTGCTTCCTCAGAAGAAAGAATTCAACTGAGGGGCATAAGGTGGAGTGAGAGGCAAGTTTTAGAGCAGGAGTGAAAGTTTATTAAAGAGCTTTAGAGCAGGAATGAAAGGAAGTAAAGTATACTTGGAAGAGGGCCGAGGAGTTGACCTGAGAGATCCTGTGGGCTGTTTGACCTCTGACCTGGGGTTTTATATGTTGGCATAGTTCCAGGGTCTTGCGTCCCTTCTCCCCTGATTCTTCTCTTGGAGTGGGCTGTCCACATGCCTGGTGGCCTGTCAGCACTTGGGTGGGGCTGCATGTGCAGTGCGTTTACCCTAGTTGTACAAATGCTCACTCAAGGTGTTTTGTCCTTCCCAGTCCATTGTTCCCAGAGGAAGGTCATCTGCCATTTTGCATTTTAGTGTCCATGCTTAAGCCCCCTCGCCCAACTCCTGAGATCTTATTGGGAAGCTGCTGATCACCAGTTTCAGGTGTTTCTATCTTTTGGGAGACTGCCTGTCCCTGGCACCAGCTGCAATCAATTATAATCTTAGCGAGCTAGCTTAACAACTGCCTGACCATCACTCGATGGTTGCTTGGCATTCCTGGGGTTGGGGGGTGGGGCCTCTTCTGCCCTGTTCTTGTCTGACTACCTACTGTAACAGGAGGAGATCTTCAAATCCATCTCCCCAAGGAATTCTGAGCTGGGTTTGTTTTTTTTTGTTTGTTTGTTTTTTGAGACAAGAGTCTCACTCTGACACCCAGGCTGGAGTGCATTGGCGTGATCTTGGCTCATTGCAACCTCCGCCTCCTGGGTTCAAGCGATTCTACTGCCTCAGCCTCCCAAGTAGCTGGGATTACAGGTGCCCGCCACCACGCCCAACTAATTTTTGTATTTTTAATAGAGACAGGGTTTCATCATGTTTGCCAGGATGGTCTTGATCTCTTGACCTCGTGATCTGCCTGCCTCAGCCTCCTAAAGTGCTGGATTACAGGCATGAACCACCATGCCCGGCCTGAGCTGGGGTTTTAAAGGGAATTGTTGGGGGGGAGAGGCTGGAAATTTGGTATCATTTATTGGTGGGGGTAAGAGGGATGAAATCCTCAGGATGTGGCAACTGCATTCTTTGGTGAGTTAGTTCCTTGTGGGGTCTTTCAGAACAGCAGTCATCAGTAGTTTCACTGACATGCAGGACCTGAAAGAATGTCTCAGGTGGAAAACAATGTTTCGAAATCTGAAGTTGTTATCTGTAGAGTCTGTTGACAGGGTCTGCATGATTCTGGGACAGTAGGCAGCAAACAACTATGAGGAAGCGGCTCAGAGTGCAGCTTGACCTTGTGATGAATGCTGAATGGGCTGCAAGCTTGGTTTATTTTCATTTCTCTCCCTCCCTTCTTCCCCGATTTATTTTATTTTATTTTATTTTGAGATGGAGTCTCTGTCACCCAGGCTTGAGTGCAGTAGCAAGATCTCAGCTCACTGCAACCTCTGCCTCCTGGGTTCAAGCGATTCTCCTGCCTCAGCTTTCTGAGTACCTGGGATTACAGATGTGTGCCACCATGCTGGCTAATTTTTGTATTTTTAGCAGAGATGGGGTTTCACCACGTTGGCCAGGCTGGTCTTGAACTTCTGATCTCAAGTGATCCGTCTGCCTTGGCCTCCCAAAGTGCTGAGATTACAGGCATGAGCCACTCACTGTGCATGGTCCTTGATTAGTTTTTTAAAGTTTATTGGGGGCTGGGTGCAGTGGCTCACGCCTGTAATCCCAGCACTTTGGGATGCTGAGGCGGGTGGATTACCTGAGGTCAGGAGTTCGAGACTAGTCTGACCAACATGGTGAAACCCCATCTCAAAAAAAAAAAAAAGAAAAAAAGAATAAAGTTTATTGGGACAGTTTCATTTCCATCTTGGTACAGCGTTTCCTTGTCCTTTTGTTGTTGTTACAGCTGCATAGTGTTCCATCACATGGCTGTGCCATAGTTCATTTTCCAGTCCTCTGTGAATGGACATTTGTGTTATGTCCAAATTCGTGCTATTACAAACGCTACAATGAATGCCTTTGTATGTGTAACATTTTCTTCCCTGAAAGCTATATCAAGATAAATTCCCAGAAATGGGATCACAGGTCAGACAGTTTTGATGAACATTGTCAAGTCGATCTCCACAAGGGAGGTACCAGTTTTTACTCCCATCAGCCATAGATGAGATTTTTGTCACCCTGAGATTTGATAAAGCCCTGTTTTCTAATTAATAATCCAAGGTGATTTTATAGTAACAGTTATAAGTGTGTTTGTAGGCTTCTTTTCTGTTTACAAAGAGCTTTCGTATTCATTACATTAAAATAATCAGTAACATTTATTGAGCACTTACAGTGTATCAAGGATTTTGGTGGATATTATCGAGTACTTGTTAAAAGCAGCTTCGAGTCAAACTAACTGAATCTGAAATTTGGCTGCACCACTTAGTACCTCTTTCCTTATCTGTAAAACTGGAAGGATTATAGTCCCTTCGTCTGTAGGCAGTACTGTGAGGGTTAAACGGTAATAGCGCACGTAAAGTGTAGGGCTGTAGGGCCCCACAGGGTCGTGAGGTGTCCCTTATGCTGTGCTGAAGTGAAGGATCGGAGAAATAAAGAGACAGGACACTGAAGAAATGGTGAAGAGCGTTTGGACTTGGGGGGGCACACCACCTGTGGGCAGAGATCGGCGGGGGCCCCAATGCCTAGAAGTATCTGTATTTATTAGGTACAAGCAGGAGGCAGGATTGTGAGTGAAGTTGTTATCTATAGGCTTAGTAATAGGGCATACATAATTATGTGAGTTACAAGCAAGGGAGCCACCCCATTATGTTACCTGGGCAGAGAGGTGGGCCGTGCGCAGTAGGGGGCTGTGCTGTATGAAGTAGTAGAGGGTCGTGTACAGAAAAGGGGTCCACCCTCATTAGGTCACCGAGGCAAGGAGGTGGGCTGTGTGCAACAGGTGTCGTGCGCAACACTTCTTATCGGGGGGCTGGAGACTTCAAAGGATTTTTTAATAGAAGGATACTGTAAGCCAATGCAGTGGGAACTAACAGACTTGTGCTCTTCTCTTAAGATATTTATGGGAGGATGACTTGAGCTAGCACAGAAGTGAGAAAAGATTGACAGGGTGTACAGCCGCTGTGACTGGTTACACCAGAGAGGTTCTTCTCCCTTGGTTATTTCCAGGATCTCAGGCCTTAGGCCTACTTTCCACAAGAACTGGATGTAAGGTACTACAACTTCTTTATTAGGAGAGGCTTTTGCTCCAAGCCTGACAGACAGTGCATGCCCCTTTAGGTAGGAACGCCACCGCCTGGGTCTTTGGTTCTTGTCCTGGTCTGGCTATTTTCCCATGTACTGCTTCTGTTCTGTGACTGCTCCGGGCATTCCTTCTACTACAAACTACTATTTGGTTATATGGAAGGATTCTATAAATTAGCACTAAATGTGTCAGTACAGCTCCGACTACAATACCTATATGATTATATAGAAAGATTATATAGAACTAAGTATGCTAGATATAAGTATTAAGTATGATTATATAAGCTAGATATATGTAAGCAGTAAGTTATACTTCACGCACTAATTCTATAAACTAATATATGATTATATGTAAAGGATTATATAAAGGAAATAGCTGAGTAATAACACTATAAAATATTCTTCAGGCACTCATTGTGCCTGGGGTCTGGACAGTTCTCCTTCCTGGGTGCCCATAGGTGGTGGTACCCCCAGTGAAGTACCTAAAAGAGTATATGGCTTGACCGGGCACAGTGGGTCACACCTATAATCCCAGCACTTTGGGAGGCAGAGGAGGGCGGATCACCTGAGATCAGGAGTTTGAGACCAGCTTGGTAAAACCCTATCTCTACCAAAAATACAAAAATTAGGGCTGGGCATAGTAGCTCATGCCTGTAATTCCAGCACTTTGGGTGGCCAAGGTGGGCAGATCACAAGGTCAAGAGATTGAGACTGTCCTGGCCAACATGGTGAAACCCCATCGCTACTAAAAATACAAAAATTTTTAATACAAAATAATCCCAGCTACTCTGGAGGCTGAGACAGGAGAATCACTTGAGACCGGGAGGCGGAGGTTGCAGTGAGATCGTGCTGAGGAAGGAGACCCCCTTCTCTGAGCTTGGAGAAAAGGAGGAAGTAAAAGTTAAAGGTCAGCCACGTGAGGTCAGTGGAAGGACCGGTTGGCAGCGCTGGCCACTACTCCTAACCACAATTCTATCTATAGATCACGGATGTGGCATGGAGGAATTTTCCCTGGAAGGCATTGTTCTTGCTCAACTGCTCAGACCCCTACCTAGTCACGTGCACCACGCTTCCCTAATTGATCATGACCCTCTCACATGTGCACCTCTTAGATTGTAAGCTTTTAAAAGGGCCAGGATTTTCTCTTTTTTTTTTTTTTTTTTTAGACGGAGTTTCGCTGTTGTTGCCCAGACTGGAGTGCAATGGCACGATCTCGGCTCACCGCAACCTCCGCCTCCTGGGTTCAAGCAATTCTCCTGCCTCAGCCTCCCGAGTAGCTGGGACTACAGGCACGCACCATCATGCCCAGCTAAATTTTGTATTTTTAGTAGAGACGGGGTTTCACCTTGTTGACCAGGATGGTCTTGATCTCTTGACCTTGTGATCCACCTGCCTCGGCCTCCCAAAGTGCTGGGATTATAGGCGTGAGCCACCGCGCCCGGCCTAAGGGCCAGGATTTTCTTTGTCAGGAAGCTCATTTATTGAGGCTTGAGCCCGCCGCAGCTCCCAGCCGAATAAAACTGCCACTTCCTTCCCAGTTTGGTGTTGGAGAGGTTTGTTCTCAGCTGCTCCTGCTTCAGCGCCACTGAACTCCAGCTTGGCGACAAAGCAAGATTCCATCTCAAAAAAACAAAACCAAACAAAAATTAGCTGGGCGTGGTGGCAGACACCTGCAGTCCGAGCTACTTGGGAGGCTGAGGCAGGAGAATCACTTGCACCTGGGAAGCGGAGGTTGCAGTAAGCTGAGATTGTGACACTGTACTCCAGCTTTGGCGACAAAGTGAGACTCCATCTCAAAAGCAAACAAAGTATATGGTTCATGTGAACAGTCAATAAAGATTGTTACTATTACTCCTGAGCATTTCTATGAGGCAGGTTGCATTGCTCCCACCATTATATATAAATAAGCCAAAGAACAGAGACACTGGGACATGGAATTGGTAAGCGATAGAGCCAAGATATTAATATATCTGCTGATATAGTTTCAGATTTGACATTGTATGACTTATGAGTTTGGCCAGTATCGAAAGCTTTTTGCCGAGTGGTGAAGTTGTAATGTTTAACAACTAGCTTGGGGGAAGTGGGAGCAGGTATGTACAGAGCTAACTTCACAGCTGCATCATGCTCTGTTCAGCAATTGTTAATGATTTTGAACAAGAGGCCCACTATTTATTTATTTATTTAATTTTGAAATAAGATCTCACTCTATTGCCCAGGCTGGAGTGCAGTGACACAATCACAACTCACTGCAGCCCTGACTTCCCAGGCTCAGGTGATTCTTCCACCTCAGCCTCCCAAGTAGCTGGGACCACTGCCATACCTGGCTAATTCTTGTATTTTCACCATGTTGTCTAGGCTGGTCTTGAACTCCTGGGCTTGAGTGATCCACCCACTTTGGCCTCCCAAAGTGTTGGGATTATAGGCATGAGTCACAGTGCAGATCTCACTATGTTGCACAGACGGGTCTCTTACCTGAGTTCAAGAGATCTTCCCACCTCAGCTTCCTGAGTAGCTGGGACTACTGGTGCACACTACAACACCCTGTTCCACATCTTTAGTTTGCGTTGGGCAAAAGTCTCCACCAAAAATACGAAATTAGCTGGGTGTGGTGGCACGCACCTGTAGTCCCAGCTACTTGGGAGGCTGAGGCAGGAGAATTGCTTGAACCCGGCAGGTGGAGGCTGCAGTGAGCAGAGATTGCACAACTGCAATCCAGTCTGGCAACGGAGTGAGACTCTGTCTCAAAAGAAAAAAATAAAAGAGATATGTCAGAACTTCACTAGTTTGTCAAGGCCACGAGCAGCTTATTTGCTCAACTGGATAATAATTTTCCAATACTGGAAGAATATTTCCTCAATGTTTTGGTGCTATTCTCTTTCTCTCTCTCTCTCTCTCTGAGATGGAGTCTCACTCTATTGCCCAGGCTGGAGTGCAGTGGTGTGATCATGGCTCACTGCAGCCTCTGCCTCCCGGGTTCAAGGAATTCTCCTGCCTCAGCCTCCCAAGTAGCTACGATTACAGGAATGCATCACCATGCCTGGCTAATTTTTCTTTTTTTTTTTTTTTGAGACAGAGTTTTGCTCTGTTACCCAGGCTGGAGTCCATTGGCACGTTCTCGGCTCACTGCAACCTCCATCTCCCAGGTTCAAGCAATTCTTCTGCCTTAGCCTCCTGAGTAGCTGGGATTACAGGTGCCTGCCACCACGCCTGGCTAATTTTTGTATTTTTAGTAGAGACAGGGTTTCACCATGTTGGCCAGGCTGATCTCGAATTTCTGACCTCAAGTGATCCTGCCTGCCTCACCCTCCCAAAGTGCTGGGATTACAGGTGTGAGCCCCCGTGCCCCGCCAGCACTTTTAAGTTTAACCAGTATTAGTAACATTTTCTCCACCACTTTCTTAAGTCTAGACGACTTAGCAGTTATCAAGCATTTGCTGATTTGAGTGGTGTGAATTCTCCCACCATGGGCAGATTTTAAGTGGCCGAAGGATGTCACTGAATGAAAAGCTCAGAAGAAGCGAGCAATGGCACATCATAGAGTTTTTCCAGGGTGCAGATATGATAGACATCAGAGTGTCTGATATGATAGACTTCAGGTGCTCAATAAATGCATAAATAATTTATTAGCATGAATCAATTAATGAATCCTACTTCATGAATGAAAGTGCTGGGCAAGTCCTAAAGCGGCACGCCTTTGAGTTTCTTTGTTTTTGAGACGCAGTTTTTTGAGGCCGAGTCCGCCCCTGTCCAGGAGCTCTGTCGTCCAGGCTGGAGTGCAGTGGCGCGACCTCGGCTCACTGCAACCTCCGCCTCCCGAGTTCAAGCGATTCCTCTGCCTCAGCCTCCCGAATAGCTGGGATCACAGGCGTACGCCACCAAGCGCGGCTACTTTTTTTATTTTAGTAGAGACAGGTTTCACCGTGTTAGCTAGAATGGTCATGATCTCCCGACTTCGTGATCCGTCTGCCTCGGCCTCCCAAAGTGCTGGAATTACAGGCGTGAGGCACCTCGCCCTGCCCGAGTTGTGCTTATGATGCTAAGAGAGGCAGCTTCCAGTGAGTCTGGAAGTAGCTGCCGGGCTCGGTGCAGGCAGGAAAAGGGCGGGACCCTAGGGGGTCCCCGCGGGGTCCCCGCCCCCGCCCCGCCCCGTCCCCGCCCCCTCCGGCTCTGGGGCTCTCCCCTCACCTGTCCCCGCCCCACCCCTGGTCTGGCTCCGCCCCTCCTCGGGCCCTGCCCCGCCCCTCCCCGCCCTTCTCCCCGCCTATGACCCGGTCCCTGCCCTCCTCGACCCCGCCCCACCTCTGATCCAGCCCCACCCCACTCCGCTTCTGGCCCGGCTCCGCCCCTTCTCGCCCTTCTCCCCGCCTCTGACCCCGCCCCCTTTTGACCCGGCTCCGCCCCTCCCCGCCCTTCTCCACGCGTTTCCCGGCCCCGCCCCGCCCTGCCTCTTGCCCCGCCCTGCCTCTTGCCGCGCCCCCACCGCCCTTCTCCCGCCTCTGGCTCGGCCCCGTCCTCTCCCGCCCACCAGCCCACCCTCCGGCCCGGCTAGCGCTACGGGCACCTGTTTCCGGGCGGGCCTCCAGAGGCCGGCGCACAAGATGGCGGCCTTGGCGGCCTAGAGAAGGCGGCCGCGGCTCGGCCGTGGGCTCTAGCGCGGGGCTGGAGGCCGGAGACAGACTTCGCCCAGGTGACGGGTAGTAGGGGCGGCGACGTCAGGTCTCGTGGGGTGCAACACCCGTTTGCTGCTGCCCCCGGACCCTGCCGCCACACCAGTCCTGCCTCCGGACGGAACCGAAAGAAGGTCAGGCCCGGCTGCTCCGCCCCGTCCTTCCTTCCTCCGGGGCGGTCACTGTGCGTGGCTCACTTAAGAGTTTACTTTAACCACGTGGAGCGCCCATGGCAGCCTCTCAGGTCCTGGGGGAGAAGATTAACATCCTGTCGGGAGAGACTGTCAAGGCTGGAGACAGGGACCCCCTGGGGAACTACTGTCCCGAGCAAGATAGGCTCCCCCAGCGCTCCTGGAGGCAGAAGTGCGCCTCCTACGTGTTGGCCTTGAGGCCCTGGAGCTTCAGTGCCTCACTCACGCCGGTGGCCCTGGGCAGTGCCCTGGCCTACAGATCCCACGGTGTCCTGGATCCCAGGCTCTTGGTGGGTTGTGCCGTGGCTGTCCTGGCTGTGCACGGGGCCGGTAATTTGGTCAACACTTACTATGACTTTTCTAAGGGCATTGACCACAAAAAGAGTGATGACAGGACACTTGTGGATCGAATCTTGGAGCCCCAGGATGTCGTACGGTTCGGAGTCTTCCTCTACACGTTGGGCTGCTTCTGTGCCGCTTGCCTCTACTACCTGTCCTCTCTGAAACTGGAACACTTGGCCCTCATCTACTTTGGAGGCCTGTCTGGCTCCTTTCTCTACACAGGAGGTAAGACATGGCCTGTCCTGTGTGCTGCAGGCCTTAGTCGCATCTAATGGAAACCGCTGCTTTGTAGAGGAGTTACAGGGATGCTAAAGGTGCCTTTCTAAATTAGGCCACCTTACTTAAAGTCTATAATTATGGGTCATGTGAATGTTTTGAAACAGTGATTTGAGAAGATCCTGGCTTGACTTATGGACGTAGGGCATGACTCAAAAATTTATATGGACATTTATTTTATTTTATTTTAAGACGGAGTCTTGCTCTTGTAGCCTAGGCTGTAGTGCAATGGCGTGATTTCAGCTCACTGCAACCTCCACCTCCCGGGTTCAAGCAATTCTCTTGCCTGAGCCTCCCGAGTAGCTGGGATTACAGATGAGCGCCACCACGCTGGGCTTTTTTTTTTTTTTTTTTTTTGGGATGGAGTTTCAATCTTGTTGGCCAGCTGGAGTGCAATGGCTTGATCTTGACTCACTGCAACCTCTGCCTCCTGGGTTCAAGCGATTCTCCTGCCTCAGCTTCTTGAGTAGCTGGGATTACAGGTGGGTGTCACCATGCCCAGCTAATTTTTTGTATTTTTAGTGGGATGGGTTTCTCCATGTTGATCAGGCTGGTCTCAAACTCCTGACCTGAGGTGATCTGCCTGCCTCATCCTCCCAAAGTGCTGGGATTACAGATGTAAGCCACTGCATCTGGCAATTTTTGTATTTTTAGTAGTGTATTTGTAGTAGAGATGGGATTTCACCATGTTGGCCAGGCTGGTCTTGAACTCCTGACCTCGTGATCCTCCTGCCTCGGCCTCCCAAAGTGCTGGGATTACACCCGTGCCCGGCCAGGATATATTTTTTTATTTTTATTTTTTTGAGACAGAGTCTTGCTCTATCGCTCAGGCAAGAGTGCAGTGGCACGATCTCGGCTCACCGCAACCTCTGCCTCCCGGGTTCAAGTGATTCTCCTGTCTCAGCCTCCTGAGTAGCTGGGACTACAGGCATGTGCCATCACGCCTGGCTAAGTTTTGTATTTTTAGTAGAGACAGTGTTTTACCATGTTGGCCAGGCTGGTCTTGAACTCTAGACCTTGTGACCTGCTCGCCTTGGCCTCCCACAGTGCTGGGATTACAGGTGTGAACTAATGCGCCTGGCCTATGTGGACATTTTTTGTGTCTCATATTCTTTTATCACTCATACTTTATAATGCCACAGTTTTAAATATTAGTAGAATTAAATTTGAAGAGTTCAAAATGATATACCTAATTACTTCTAGCTAGTTTCCCAGATGACTTCTTGCAGGAGGCTCATTAAGGTAGTGATGGGCAGGTGGATAAACCCTATTTATTGAACACCTATTATGTGCCAGGCACTGCTCTATGTGAACACATCAGTCACAGATGTCTGCCCTTGTGAAACTTATATATTGTCATGAGAAGAGACGGAAAGTAAAAATAGAAAATGATAATTAGGATGACTAACATCCTGGTTTGCTCAGGGCCAAGGTGACAGGATTAAGTGGGATGCGTGACTTCTGGTGCTAAAACCAGGAAAGTTCCTGGTCAGCCAGGTTGAATTGATCACCCTGATTATAGTGTATGAAAGATGGTAAGTGCTATGGGGAAAAAAAAGTAGAGCAGGCCAGATGCGGTGGCTCATGCCTGTAATCCTAGCACTTTGGGAGGCCAAGGTGGGCAGATCACAAGGTCAGGAGATTGAGACCATCCTGGCTAACACAGTGAAACCTTGTCTCTACTGAAAATATAAAAAAGTAGCTGGGCTTGGTGGCACGTGCCTGTAGTCCCAGTTATTATGGAGGCTGAGGCAGAAGAATTGCTTGAACCCAGGAGGTACAGGTTGCAGTGAGTCGAGATTGTGTCACTGCACTCCAGGGCAACAGAGCTAGACTCCATCTCAAAAAAAAAAAGTAGAGCAAAAAATGGGGACACAGATTACTATTTTAAGTAGTTTGATCAGGGTAGGCTTCATCAAAAAGGTAACATTTGGCTGAGTGCAGTGACTCATGCAATTCCAACCCTTTAGGAGGCTGAAGCTGTAGGATTGCTTGAGACCAGGAGTTGAAGACCAGCTGGGCAACATAGACCCCAATCTCTACAAAATATAAAATAAGAAATATTAACTGGACATGGTGGTGCATGCCTATGGTCCTAGCCACTTTGGAAGCTGAGTGGGTGAATTGCTTGAGCCCAGGAGGTCAAGGCTGCAGTGAGCCCTGATCACACCACTGCACTCCAGCCTGGGTGACAGAGTGAGACTCTGCCTCAAAAACAAAACAAAACAAAACAAAATGTAGTATTTGAGTTAGATTGAAGGAGGTAAGAGATGAGGGAGTTGGCCAAGCAGATATCTGAGAGAGGAGCGTTTCAGGAAAAGGAGCAGGAAGGGCCATAGGCCATCAGGCAGCAGTGTGTCCAAAGAGCTTACGGAGCAGCATGGAGTCCAGTGTGTGAGTGAAGGACAGGGTAAAGGAGGGTAAAGTAAGAGAAGTATGTTTGGGGAGGGTAGGGAGGTACATGGATTATATAGACCTTGTAGGTCACTGGTCTTGGCTCTGGAATGGAGGAGCCACTGCAGGGCTTTGAGCAAGGGAGTGATGTGATATAACGTAATTTGTTTGTTTTTTGAGTTGGAGTCTTGCTCCGTTGCCCAGGCTGGAGTGTAAGGCACAGTCTCGGCTCACTGTAACCTCCACCTCTTGGGCTCCAGTGATTCTCCTGCCTCAGCCTCCTGAGTAGCTGGGATAACAGGAATGCACCACTGTGCCCAGCTAATTTTTGTGTTTTTAGTAGAGATGGGGTTTCACTATGTTGCCCAGACTGTCCTTGAACTCCTGACCTCAGGTGATCCACCTGCCTTGGCCTTCCAAAGTGCTGGGATTACAGGCATGAGCCACTGCATCCGGCCCCCATGTTTTAAAAGAATCACTCTGGCTAAGGTATTGAGAATGGATCAAGGGGAGCGAGGCAAGGGTAGAGGCAGGAAGAGCAGTTAGGAGGCTCTTGAGAAATCCAGGCAAGAGAGGTTTGGTGGCTTGGATCGAGGGGGTGGTAGTGGAAGAGGTAAGTAGCCAGATTCTAAACATGCTTTGAAGGTAAACAGGGTTTGCTGATGGATTGGATGTGAGGTAAAGAGAAACAGAGGAATTAAGCATAACTCAAGGTTTGTTTATTATTATTATTATTATTTTTGAGGACACATCCACATTTTATTTACTTTTTTTTTTTTTTTTTAAAGACGGGTTTCACCATGTTGGTCAGCTGATCTTGAACTCCTGACCTCAGGTGATCCGCCCGCCTTGGCCTCCAATGTGCTTGGATTACAGCCGTGAGCCACTACGCCCGGCCTATTTTATTTACATTTTAAGACTAACTTTGGGCTGGGCGCAGTGCCTCACGCCTGTAATCTTAGCACTTTGGGAGGCCAAGGCAGGTGGATCAGTTGAGATCAGGAGTTCCAGACCAGCCTGGCCAACATGGTGAAACCCTATCTCTACTAAAAATACAAGAATTAGCCAGGCGTGGTGGCGTGCGCCTGTAGTCCTAGCTACTCAGGCTGAGATAGGAGGATTGCTTGAGCCTGGGAGGCAGAGGTTGCAGTGAGTTGAGATCATGCCACTGCCCTCCAGCCTAGGCAACAGAGAGACTCCGTTTAAAAAAAAAAAAGACTAACTTTAATCTCAAATTATATATCCATTTACCTTTTTTTTTTTTGGAGATGGAGTCTTGCTCTGTCGCTCAGGGTAGAGTGCAGTGGTACGATCCTGGCTCACTGCAACCTTCGCCTCCTGGGTTCAAGTGATTCTCCTGCCTCAGCCTCCGGAGTAGCTGAGATTACAGGTGCCTGCCACCACAGCCAGCTAATTTTTTGTATTTTTAGTAGAGACAGGGTTTCACCATGTTGGCCAGGCTGATCTCAAAACTCATAACTTCTTTTTTTTTTTTTTTTTATTTTTGAGACGGAGTTTCTCTCTTGTTACCCAGGCTGGAGTGCAATGGCGCGGTCTCGGCTCACCGCAACCTCCGCCTCCTGGGTTCAGGCAATTCTCCTGCCTCAGCCTCCTGAGTAGCTGGGATTACAGGCACGAGCCACCATGCCCAGCTGATTTTTTGTATTTTTAGTAGAGACGGGGTTTCACTATGTTGACCAGGATGGTCTCGATCTCTTGACCTCGTGATCCACCCGCCTCGGCCTCCCAAAGTGCTGGGATTACAGGCGTGAGCCACCGCGCCCGGCCTCAAACTCATAACTTCAAGTGATCCACCCGCCTTGGCCTCTCAAAGCACTGGGATTATAGTCAAGAACCACCACACCCTGCCAATATCTGCTACTTTGTAAATAATTTCAAAGTAATTATTTTGAAATGACTGCAGCTCTCTTTCACTTAGCAAGATGGATACAGCTGGCCATTTCTGTTTTCTTTTTTTTTTTTTTTCCTTTTTTTGTTTGAAATGGGGGTTTTACTCTGTCGCCCAGATCTCAGCTCACTGCAACTTCCACCTCCTGGGCTCAAGCTATCCTCCTGCCTCAGTCTGCTGAGTAGCTAGAACTACAGGCGTGTGCTACCGTACCTGGTTAATTTTTTGTATTTTTTGTAGGGACAGACTTTCAACATGTTGTCCAGGCTGGTCTTGAACTGCTGGCCTTGAGTAATGTGCCCGCCTCAGCCTCCCACAGTGCTAGAATTACAGATGGGAGCCGACCCTGTTTTCTTTTTTTTTTTTTTTTTGAGACGGAGTTTCACTCATGTTACCCAGGCTGGAGTGCAATGGCGCGATCTCGGCTCACCGCAACCTCCGCCTCCTGGGTTCAGGCAATTCTCCTGCCTCAGCCTCCTGAGTAGCTGGGATTATAGGCACGCACCACCATACCCAGCTAATGTTTTGTATTTTTAGTAGAGACGGGGTTTCACCATGTTGACCAGGATGGTCTCGATCTCTTGACCTCGTGATCCACCCACCTCGGCCTCCCAAAGTGCTGGGATTACAGGCTTGAGCCAGCGCGCCTGGCCGACCGTTTTCTTTCTCGAGATTTTTACCCTTTAGAACCACACATGCTTCTGCTGCCATCTGATACTTCTCACCATGTTTTCATCTTGTAAACCCGAATTCTATTCAGAGTGCTCCAAGTTTGTGTTTAAATGACAGTACCTTAACAAGAGAAAAAAAATCGGGTTGCATTTTTCCTCCTGTTGCCTGAAAACATAATGGGTGTACATATATTAAATATATTGTTACAAAAGTCCAGGTCATGTTTCCCAGCTGGAATTCTTCTATTTAATGTATGGGTATTTTGCATTGTGGTATTTGATCAAGACATTAACATGAGTAGAAGGTTGTTGCTGTAAGACAAGTTTGAGATCCACTAAAATTAATTGTTGTATGTTTGTCCTTCTGGTGGCTGTGGAAGCTTCATATTTTCTTTGGACATCATTAGACATCTTAGCTCTTGAAGTACAACTTTAATGCTACATGAATTTTGTCAGTTTGCTAACACTGGTATGCTCTGGGCATCTACCATCCCACTGGAGTTACTCCATTCGTATTAATTTTTGTTACAAATCTAATTGATGGAGGAGCTTTTGGGTATTTAGGTCCACTTTCTACTTTCAGGATATATACTCTTTCTCTCCTTTTTTTTTTTTTTTTTTTTTTGAGATGGTGTCTTGCACTGTCGCCTGGGTGGGAGTGCAGTGGCGCAATCTCAGCTCACTGCAGCCTCCGCCTCCCAGGTTCACACAATTCTCCTGCCTTAGCCTCCCAAGTAGCTGGGATTGCAGGCGCACACCACCACGCCTGGCTAACTTTTTGTATTTTTAGTACAGATAGGGTTTCACTGTGTTGGACAGACTGGTCTTGATCTCCTAACCTCGTGATACATCCACCTTGGCCTCCCAAAGTGCTGGGATTACAGGCATGAGCCCAGCCTGTATTCTCTTTTCATAATTTGCCCTTGATGGCCCAATAATCATGCCTGTCCATCTTGTAAATACCATATCTTCATCATCTTCAAGACCCCAGTTTATGGTACCATTGCCTATCAATAGCTGTATAAGCATAACTCAAATGTTGTGACCTGAGAACTGGAAGATACTAAATGGAGTGATGTCATCATGTAAGAAGAGGAAGGCAGGGGCTAGAACAAGTTTTGAGGGGAAAGCAGGAGATTGACTTCATGGTTTTGTTTTGTGTTTGAGACAGTCTTGCTCTGTTGCCCAGGCTGGAGTGCAATGGCATGATCTTGGCTCACCAACCTCCGCCTCCCAGGTTCAAGTGATTTTCCTGCCTCAGCCTCCCAAGTAGCTTGGATTACAGGCATGCACCACCATGCCTGGCTAATTTTTTTTTTTTTTTTTTTTTGAGACAGAATCTGGCTCTGTTACCAGGCTGGATTACAGTGGCATGATCTCAGCTCACTGCAACCTCCACCTCTTGGGTTCAAGCTATTCCTTTGCCTCCTGAGCAGCTGGGACTGCAGGCATGCATCACCACGCATGCTAATTTTTATTTTATTTATTTATTTATTTTTTATTAGCAGAGGCAGGTTTTCGCCACATTGGCCAGGATGGTCTTTTCAGCCTCCTAAAGTGCGGAATTATAGGCGTGAACCACCATGCCCAGCCCGATTTTGGGTTTTTAGTAGAGACAGGGTTTCACCATATTGGTCAGGCTGATCTCGAACTCCTGACCTCAGGTGGTCTGCCCGCCTTGGCATCCCAAAGTGCTGCAATTACAGGCGTGAGGCACTGTGCCTGACCGACTTTGGATGTCTTAATGTCTATTAGATCACCTAACAGAGATGTCAAATGGGTAGTTCAAGTTCAGAGAAGCGTGGGCTGGAGATTACATATTTGGGAGTGATTGGTCTCTAGATGAAGTTGTAGGACTGGGTGAGGTCATCAGGGGAGGGAGTGTTGGTAGGAAAGTCAGTGCTGGTCTGAGCCCTGGGACACTCTCACATTAGAGGTGGGAGAAGAATAGGCAAAGGTAAAGGGAACGTGAGCAAGCATCCAGAGGATTAAGAGGAAAACCAAAAGGCTGTGGTGGCTTGGCAACCAATTGCAAAAAGTTGAGTGAAGGAAATCAATGAGGTGCCGTAATAGAAAGTACAAGGTGGTGGTGAAGGGAAGAGCCTCTCTTTGTGAAAGTGACATTTAAACTAGGACTTGAAGACGAAAGAATAAGGAGCTGGCCAAGGGGCAGAATTGGAGTCTGATTGCGATGCCGAGTCCTCCAGGCCTGAAGGACCACTAAATACAAATGTGGGTGTGACATCAGCTAGAATCTACTGAAAGGTCTGTGTGATCCAGAGGGGGCATGAGACATAGTTGGAGAGGTAGGCAGGGGCTGTGTCATGGTGACCTTAGTAAGTCCTACTCCCCAACCTCTAGAGCTCCGTCCTTGGACCTCTTTTCTCTATCTCCATGTACTCCCTTGGTGATTTTAGCTTATGGCTTCGGATGCCATCTGTTAAGCAAGCTAGTGACTCTTAAACTCCAGACTCATGTCCAACTTCTTACCCAGCAACTTCTAGAACTGTCTCACAGACATCTCAAGCTTAACATGTCTGAGACCAAATTCCTGATCTTCTCCCCAAGGAAACCTGCTTCACCCACAGCTTTTTCCCCATTTGACTCAGTGGCAGCTTCATCCTAGTTCTTCAGGCCAAAAGCCATGGGCATCTTCCTTGACTTGACATCTCACATCTAGTTCATCAGCAAATTCTGTTGACTCTCCTTTCCAAATGCATGTAGGATCTAACCACGCCTCACCATCTCCAGCCACCACTGTGATATCTCTCCCTGGATTTTTTTGACAGGCTCCCAACCAGTCTCTTTCCATCTGTTCTGGTCCCGTTCAGGCTGTTCCCTCCCTACTCAGCCACCATAGTAATTCTGTTAAAATATGGGACAGCCCTGTCAGTCCTGCTCAGAACTCTCCAGTAGTTCCCATCTCACTCGGAATAAAAGTCAGGGTCTTTACAGTGACTCCCCCGCTCCAGGGCCCTACATTCTTTGCCCATCCTTTGCCCTCCTCCTGATTCTCTGACCCACCTTCCTCCTTTCTTCCTGCTCACCCTGGGCCAGCCACACTGCCCCCCTTTCTGGTCCAGGAGCACGCCCGGCACCTCCTGCCCCTCATGCCCCTCCCTCAGGTCCTTCGTAGAGGCAGCTCCCTCTGTTTTAAATACTTTTCCTGATTCTAACAGTGTGGTTCACTTTCTCACCTCCTTCACCTATTAGCCCAAATGTCAGCTGCTTAGTGAGACCCTGCTTTCTACCCTGCTTAAAATCACACACCCACTCCATGCCCCCACCTGATACTCCCCCTGCTGCTCTTCTCTGCCTTAGTTTTCTTCATGTTACTTTCTAACGTGCCACATAAAGTACTTAATTGGTTAATTATCTTCCCCCTTAGACTGCAAGCTCCCTCCCTGCAATCAGGGATTTCTGTCCCTATTTGTAGCTAAACCCCTAGCACCCAGAGCTGTGCCTGGCATGTAATATTACTTCATAAATATTCATCGAATGAAGAAATGGGAAGGCATTGAAATATATTGAGCAGAATAGTGACATAATCTGGTTTAAGATTTTTTAAACATTGACTTTTATTGACGTATAATTGACACACAGTAAAATACACAGACCTTAAGTGTGCAGCTTGATGAATTTTGACAAATGTATACAGTTGCATAACCCACGCCCTTGTCATCATGCAGAACACTTCCGTCACCCCCAAAAGCTTCCTAGTGCTTCTTGCCTGTCAATCCCAGTCTCCCTGCCTGCATCCAGAGGCAGGAAAAGAACCATTGTTCTGATTTCTCTCACATAGATTAGTTTTGCCTGGTCATATAAATAGAACCATTCAGCATGGACTATCAGTATGTATATGTACATATATATATAAATACATATACATATTCAGTATGTATATGTATTTATTTTAGTCTGAGCTCTTACATCTGGCTTCTTTTGCTCAGCATGGTGTTTTTGTTTCATTGTGGTGTTGTGTGTATCAGTAGTTCCTTTTTTTTGCTGAGTAGCATTCTATTGTAACATACTACAACGTATTTATCCATTCTCCTGTTCAGGGAGATTTGGATCGCTCCCATATTTTGGCTGTTACGACTGAACATTCATGTTGAAGTCTTTGGGGATATATTAGTTTTCATTTTTCTTGGGTAAATGCCCAGGAGTGGAACTGCTGGGTCACAGGGCAGATGATGTTTAATTTTATGAGAAACTGCCAAACTTTTCTTAAGTGGTTGTACTTCTTTACACTTCCACCAGCAAGAGTTCCAGTTGCTCTGGGCCTTGCCAATTTTTTGATTTATGTCTTAACAAATTCTTTCTGGCTGCCATGTAGAGAACTGGTCCAGTATTGCACTGTGTAAGCTCATTAGCTCGTTCGGAAAATGGGGTTGGGAGGGGAGGAATCACTGAAAAGAAACTCCCAGATGGGCCACATCTCTGAATCAGGTGGAGCACTTGAGCCTTGGGCTATGTGTCAAACGCTAGGAAACGGCTTTCTTCCCAAGGGGTCTACTGTTTTCTTGTGTCAGATAACCAGATCTTTCTCCTTCCCAGAGTGGGTTGTGCTTGGTTTTGTGGTGGGGACAGATATCTTTGCTCAACCTTGCTTACATTGCTTTTTGCCAAGTGCTCTAAGGAGGTGTTCTTGGAGAATCCAGCCAAAGGTCAAGGCTATAGTGCTGTTGCATTTTCTTCATAGCCAGAGCCCTGAAGTTGCTTGGGGAGCTGAGAAAACAAGAACAGGAGTGGGCAGCTGTAGAGGAACCGATTAGGTCTGTGCTGGGAGTGTTCCTGCCCAGCATCTTCTTTGGGCTGTGTAGTTTCTTAAATGTGTGAGACATTGCAAGAGACATCAATTTACTAATTCAGAACTGGAGCCGGTGTTCTGCTTGAGGGAACGTCCCCCTGGAGGGCATGTCCTCATGCAACTTAATTATTTATTAAAACATGGCTTGTTATAAAAATTGTCCAAATAGAAGGAAAAACAACATGGCTTGAGGTGCAGAATTAGCTTGCTGGGTGTTTGAGAGCGTCAGTGGCCATGCCTTAATTCCCTTCTCTGGGGACACTTTGTTCTAAAGAACTAAGGGTACATAATTAGCACCAAAGAACCCCAGCTGCTGATGTGAAGGTGAGTTTGGGCTGGATCTTGTTCTGTAGCTGCCATGGCTTTTGAGCCTCTAAAGACCATTGTTATCTGTCATTTTATTTTATTTTGATTCTTCTGGGAAGTGGGAACATCTGTCATTTTAGACTAGTTAAAACGCCTAACCGGAGCTTGATTTTCTGATCCTGAGTCCATATCTTGTAGGTTGGTTAGAACTGGAGTTTGGTAAGCTTCTGTACCAATAGATGCATGGGTCACCTCCCTCAGTGGGCAGCTCCATCGATTCAATACTGCTTTACCTATTTCAGTCTGTGTAGGAGATTTTTCCTGACCTTGGTCCCAAATTCCAGGTGCTTGTTACTGTAGCTCTGTGTTCAGTTTGGCCCTCGTGCCAAGTATTGGGGAGTAAGCTGTGACCAAGCCAGACACATGCCCTGCCCTCATGGAACTTACAGTTTAGCAAGAAAGGTAGAGATTAATTCAAGGCATGATGAAGTTTATGAGCGTGGCAGGCAGATTGCCATGGGAGCATATTGCAAGGGGATCAAATGTGGCTTAGGGGTCGGGGGAGGTGGTCCTGGGGAATGGTCTTTACAGTCTTAAAGGGTGAGTAGAGTTAGCCAGGCCAAGAGAGAGGTGTCTGAAGGCTCTGGCGGACTGGAAGAAGTCTGTGTGAAGTGGGGAGGAGAGCTCAGGGTGAGGCAGGAGAGGTTGGGTTGGTCTGGGGAGAAGGTGGTCAGATTCGTATTTTTAAAGGTTCACTTCAACTCCTTTTTAGAGATTAGATAAGGGACTGGGAGGAGGAGGGATTATGAGATTGGAAGCTGATAGACCAATTTGGAGGATGCTGCAGTGTCCCAGGCATCAGATGACTGTGAGGTAGATTTGGGAATGGGGTAAGGGGGATGGAGTATGGCCCTGCAGTTGGAGAGAATGGGCAGGTTTGAAGGAAGTGGGTTAGACAGGCTTTGAAGTAGATGAGCAGGACAAAAGCAGGAGTTAGGGATGATTTAGTTTCAACCTCATGGGAGCCAGAGAAGGGAAGCAGCATTATGACTCTTCTGTCCTCGCTGTTTTGCTTATTGCAGGGGTGGAAGTTTAGGGACCCTGAAATTTCACTGAGATTGACTGGGGTTTTTTTTTTTTTTTTTTTTGAGACAGAGTCTCACTCTGTCGTCAGGCTAGAGTGCAGTGGTGTGATCTCGGCTTACTGCAATCTTTGCCTCCTGGGTTCCAGCAATTCTCCTGCCTCAGTCTCCTGAGTAGCTGGGACTACAGGTGTGTGCCACCACGCCTGGCTAATTTTTGTATTTTTTAGTAGAGATGGGGTTTCACCATATTGGCCAGGCTGTTCTTGAACTCCTGACCTTGTGATCTGCCTACCTTGGCCTCTCAAAGTGCTGGGCTTACAGGCATGAGCCAGCATGCCTGGCCTTCACTGGCGGTTTTTAAAGCCAGAAGATGCCTTCAGATTTAGGGGAAGGAAGCGGAAAAGTAGAAGCCCGGGGTGGCTGTTCTTTGAGGGACTGATCTCATGGTGTCTTGCAGGGGTTGGTTAAGGGTGAAAGACAGCAAAGAACTGGATTGTAAAACCCACTGAACTAAGAGTGTAGCGTACGCCCAGTGTGCTGTGTTGCAGAGCTCTGTGGGGGGACAGTAGGAAGGGAAACGTGGGTATGAACCTGAGAAGAGGGACTTTTGAGGCCTCATTGGGCATTCTCTCTGCACCTGTGTCATTGGAGAAGAAATCAGAATTTGCCCTGTGAGGTTAAGTGACAAAATGAGTGCCCACCTGCACAGTCTAAGGATTTACCATTCCCAGCCAGAAGTGGCCTGCCTCTTCATTGAATAGTCCCTAAATTTCCAGCCTTGGTCTTACACCAACTCTCTGGATTTTCTGGCCGCAGGAATTGGATTCAAATACGTGGCTCTGGGAGACCTCATCATCCTCATCACTTTTGGCCCGCTGGCTGTGATGTTCGCCTACGCCATCCAGGTGGGGTCCCTGGCCATCTTCCCACTGGTCTATGCCATCCCCCTTGCCCTTAGCACCGAGGCCATTCTGCATTCCAACAACACCAGGGACATGGATTCCGACCGGGAGGCTGGCATCGTCACACTGGCCATCCTCATCGGCCCCACGTTCTCCTACATTCTCTACAACACGCTTCTTTTCCTGCCCTACCTGGTCTTCAGCATCCTGGCCACGCACTGCAGCATCAGCCTGGCGCTCCCCCTGCTCACCATTCCCATGGCCTTCTCCCTTGAGAGACAATTCCGAAGCCAGGCCTTCAACAAACTGCCCCAGAGGACTGCCAAGCTCAACCTCTTGCTGGGACTTTTCTACGTGTTTGGCATCATTCTGGCACCAGCAGGCAGTCTGCCCAAACTTTAAGGGGACCAGTGGCTCCCCCCACAACATATCCCCGTTTCTTAGAATGTATTGAAGTCAGAGTCTCCGAGGAAGGAATGTGATTTGGCAGTCAGGGTACTAAGCATGGTGGGAACTCCCACCTTTTAAAAATTGTTTTTGTGTTCTAAAAGATAATATGTTGTTTTTCTGTTTGTTTTGTTTTTTTCCATTTTATGGGAAATTTAAAAATCATTCTTGTATTAGAAGGTGAATTGGACGCATGGTCCTTGTTTTATTAATAATTTCCACTAGAGGGTGTTCTCAGGTCACTTTGCAGTGAAGTTCCTCTTTGTTTAGTACAAAATGTCCCCAGACTTTGTAAAGGAGCTGCCCAGTTTGGCCTTCTCCCCCAAAAAGGCCCTAATAACTAGGCAGAGTGTCGTCCTGCTTTCTTGGTCTTGTATGATGTGGTGTGATTGGTGTCAGGCACACTACCACAGGGGCTACCTGTCTCTCATTCTTAGCACCCGTGTCTTGCGGCATGCTGCCTAAGAGAGAGTCCCTCATTAACAGCCTGTGTGGCTGTCAGCTTTTTGCCTACATTGCAATTCAGGTCTTTTGTTCCGCTCTCCTTTCACTTATTGCCACAGTTGAGGAAAAGTGTCAGATTACCCTGCAGCAAGACAGTCAAGCCCAGGACTGGGAAGAAAAAAGACCACCCTGGAGGCAATGGAGAAAATCACTGCTTTTGGATAGAAATCAGTAGGGTGGCTGTTTTCCCTTTGTTGAATCTACCAGAGTGACAGGAAGGACTCCCAGCCCTTTGAGTAACTATCAGGAGCCCCGAAACAGTAGAGGCACTGCCATCCTTGTGGGATACTGAAAGCCCAGAGGGCTTTTCCCTCCGGATTGCATCTTCTAATGTTCTCCACGCCCACCCTCCACCTCTCCACCTCTGTGATGTTCCCATTTGTGTATTTCCCATCTGTGGAGCCAGACTATTTGAGCAACAGCTTAGCAGCCAGTCAGGGACAGCTGCCACTTTCCACAGAGCCACAGGATAGGCGACGCAGGGATCCAGTGAATGACTAGCCAATGGATAAGCAAGTCCTGACCTCTGTTCAGCCAGAGTGACGGGCCCTGCCAGTGAAGGGACTGTGTCTTCATCCCTGAAGACATGTGCAGTATTGACCCTGCCTGTCCCGGGGACTTTGTGGAAAGATAGTTGAGGGCTTCAGTGAGGTCACACCCAGAGTGGGGCAGTTCCAGCATTTATCCTGGCTGCGTGTCATTGCATTGCCTGTGAAGTGTAATTACTAGGCCAGAATTGCTCAGTCGCATTTGATCCAGGACTAAAATAGATTGAAAACAGTCATCATTGTTTTTTCTTGTGATTATAGCCATTCTTGTAGGTATTTCAAGGTCTTGGCCTGCAGAAAATAATGTAAGAACTAGTTCTTAATTTTTCAGATCCAAGCTGATTATGATGTGGAACCTCGAGTTCGAATTGATTGACTTACTTGGAAAAAAAATGTGTTTGAAAATTGCAAAAGTGGGAGGCTGAGGCAGGAGAATTGCTTGAACCTAGGAGGCGGAGGTTGTGGTGAGCCGAGATCGCGCCATTGCACTCCAGCCTGGGTGACAAGAGCGAAACTCTGTCTCAAAAAAAAAAAAAAAAAAAAAAAAAAAGAAAAAGAAAATGGCAAAAGTTCCTCTAAAGTTAAATCAAAGGTGGTTTGTCTAGCAGAGAGCCAGAATCTTCTGGTAGTGGGTAGAGTCCAGGGATAAGGGAAAGAAAGATGACCCTTCTCCCCATCCTTCCCAGCACCATTTTCGTTTCACACCAGGCTTGTGGCTTTTTGGTGCTCACAGGGGTTTTGCCTTCTGACCTCTCCTTAGAGTAGGCCACTCTCATGCAGGGCATACCCTGAAGCTGGAGGACCAAGGGCTCCCTGCGTCCACGCACCACGTATGCCTTGGTGGTCACTCCCATCCAGGCTTCCAGCTCTGCACTGTGCCCTGGTGTGGATTTTAATGCATATTTTTATATATAAATGTTCCCAAAGGCCAAATTTGGTGCCAGGTTTTATATGCAGGTCACCGTAATTTATATTATGTCCCCTGCGTCAATGAAGGTTTTCTTTAGACTTCTTAATTAAAAAAAGAAGGAAGAAAGTGTTCATCAGTGGTCTGGCTTCTGGTTTTTTGCTTTCTTCATGCTTATTGTTTGATTGTGAACTCTGATTTGTAAGTCTCAGGGAGACCAAGGCAGAGACATTGGACATTCAGGTTGTGGGGAGGGGCAACTGGTGTTTGGTGATGAGTTTGGGTAGGGTTTGACCAGATTCAAAGGGCCATTAGAAACGGCAGCGGGACTGGGCATGGTGGCTCATGCCTGTAATTACAGTGATTTGTGAGGCCAAGGTGAGAGGATCACTTGAGCCCAGGAGTTCGAGACCAGACTAAGTAATGTAGTAAGATCCCTCTCTACAATTAAAAAAAAAAAAAAAAAATTAGCTGAGTGTAGTGGTGTGTTCCTGTAGTGTCAGCTACTCAGGAGGCTGAGGTGGAAGGATTGCTTGAGCCTGGCAGGTCGAGGCTGCAGTGAGCTATGATCACACAACTGCACACCAGCCTGGGCAACAGAGCGAGACCCTGTCTCAAAAAAAAAAAAAAAAAAAAAAAGCATTGGGGACTCCATGTAGCTACAGTGGCTTTGCCAAGAGCCAGACAGCAGTCAGGCCAGATTAACCTCCTTTCATTTCATTTTTCTTTTGCTTGATAGGGTCACTGTGCTGATAGATGGAGAACATGAGGTAGATTGAGTACACTTGGGTTTCAGCTAGGCATTGGACAATATATCCTATGAACAAGGCAGAGAGATATGTGGGATGGATAGCAGTGGAGTTAGATAAATTCCTGAGAGACTGAACAGGCGGTGGGAGAGATGACTGATCAGTGCGTCAGTGTCAGCTGGGAAGGAGCCCTTAGTAGCACTTGGAGCTCTGTCCTCTGCCCTTTGTTGAGCTGGATTCAACACCTGTTGTTAATGACTCGGATGAGGCAACCAAAATAGAAGATTTCACGAACCTTGGAGGAAGAGCTTACAAAATGACTGACAATTAGGAGTCTCATAAATCAAAAGGCTGCTTTGATGGGTCAAAAGAAAAATGCAGTGTGAATAAAAACAAAGGAATACACTGGGGTCCCAAAAATCCACAGCATACATATCAGAGAGGAGGAGAGCCACAGTGTGACAGCCATGGAGATATGGGGGTATGAGTTTTCTCAGTGACTCTGGAATCTGACACATCACTTGCCTTTCTTAATTTCTTTCTTTCTTTTTTTTTTTTTTGAGACCAAGTCTCAGCGTCGCCCAGGCTAGAATGGAGTGGCATGATCTCGACTTACTGCAACTTCTGCCTCCCGGGTTCAAGGCCATTCTCTTGCCTCCGCAGTAGCTGGGATTACAGGCATTCACCACCACATCAAGCTAATTTTTGTATTTTTAGTAGAGATGGGGTTTTACCATGTTGGCCAGGCTGGTCTTGAACTCCTGACCTCAGGTGATCCACCCATCTGGGCCTCCCAAAGTGCTGAGATTATAGGCGTGAACCACCGTGTCCAGCTGCCTTTATTTCTTTGAGTCAGATTTATTCTGCTCCCCAGTCAGGCGGCTGCAAATTCAATGCCCGCTACCTCTTGAGCACCCTCCTGTCTGTGATAATCCTGTCTGTGATAATCTAGGACTCCTTGCCTCTGTGGGGCCATATCCAGGAGTTTGTGCTTACTATCTGTGAGGTCACCTCTCTACCACTGGATGCTGGGGTTTGGCCCTGGAATCTGCCCTTGTCTTGGACACTGCTCCTCTAGAAGGGTTCAGGATGCCCCTTCCTGGTGACAAGTACCAGTGGGGCACTGGTTCCTGCTACTCCAGTCACATTTCTGTCCAGTCTTGGACACTACCATTCTACTTATGATAATGCCCATCCACCTCCCATACTCAAAGCATTTCCCTTCTTTCCTACCCTTTGCAGGGCCTGCACTGAATCCCACCCAGGGGAGGTGGAATCTCAGTGCTGGCTTCTTCTGGAGTCAGGTGGGAAAAGATAGGAATATGTCATATGTTGTCTAATGCTTCCATTACTCCTATATTAAGACCAACACCAGGCCAGGTGCAGTGGCTCGTGCCTGTAATTCCAACACTTTGGGAGGCCAAAGCGGGTGGATCACTTGAGGTCAGGAGTTTGAGACCAGCCTGGTGAACATGGTGAAACTTTGTTTACAAAGAAATATAAAAATTAGCTGGGTATGGTGGTGTGCGCCTGTAATCCTAGCTCCTCGGGAGGCTGAGGCAGCAGAATCGCTTGAACTGGGAAGCGGAGATTGCAGTGAGCCGGGATCACAGCACTGAACTCCAGCCTGGGCAACAGAGCAGGTCTCCGTCTCCTAAAGAAGTAAATAAAAATAAAGCCAACACCTGAGCCTTTGACCTGGGCCAAAGCTTAGTCTGAGTCAGTAATGAGCTCCAACTTCCATGCAGGGTAATGTGATCTGAAGTGGAATTAATAGAATTAATGTCCAGAATAAGGAAGGCGGAAGTTCTGCCTATTCCCACTCACACTGGGCTGGGGCCAGTCCTGGGCACTTTCTTTCCTTCTTTCTTTTCTCTAGATATTAATGGAATTAGTGTGGTGAGAGATCAAGAACATATTGTGGTTATAATATGCTTGGATTTCAGCAAGGCATTTGATCACATGCTATGAAACATGGAATGGGGCTAAGCGTGGTGGCTCACGTCTGTCATCCCAGCACTTTGGGAGGTCAAGCCGGTGGATCACTTGAGGTCAGGAGGTCCAGACCAGCCTGGCCAACATGGCGGAACCCTGTCTCTACAAAAATACAAAAATTAGTGGGGCTTGGTGGTGTGCACCTGTAATCATAGCTACTGGGGAGGCTGAGGCAAGAGAATCACCTGAACCCGGGAGGCAGAGGTTTTAGGGAGCCAAGATCGTGCCACTGCATTCCAGCCTGGGTGACAGAGCAAGACTTTGTCTCAAAAAAAAGAAAAAAAAAGAAGCTAGGCGTGGTGGCTCACACCTATAATCCCAGCACTTCGGGAGGCCAAGGTGAGTGGATCACCTGAGGTCAGGAGTTTGAGACCAGCCTGGCCAACATGGTGAAACCCCATCTCTACTAAAAATACAAAAATTAGTTGGGTATGGTAGTGTACACGTGTAATCACAGCTACTTGGGAGGCTGAGGAAGGGGAATTGCTTGAACTCAGGAGGTGGAGGTTGCAGTGAGCTGAGGTCAAGCCATTGCACTCCAGGCTGGGTGACAAGAGTAGGATGTTATCAACAAACTGGACCTTGTCCAGAGTGTGGTTGGCACATGGGTGGGGGCACATAAAGCCATGTCAGCCTGGAAAGGAGAGCCACAAGAGGGCTATCTTGGGGAAGACAGGTTGGCTTTTTTTTTTCCTCTTTTTCCTTTTTTTTGTGTGTGGCTTCAAAGGGTAAAAACTAGGACCAATGGGTAGAAGTTATATGTTCCCAAGTTGAAGTTCTTAGATCAGGAAGGTTTTTTTTTTTTTTTTTTTTTGAGAAAAAGTTTTGCTCTTGTCACCCAGGCTGGAGTGCAGTGGTGCCATCTCAGCTCACTGCAACCTCTGCCTCTGGGGTTCAAGTGATTCTCTTGCCTCAGCCTCCCGAGTAGCTGGGATTATAGGCGCCCGCCACTATGCCCGGCTAATTTGTGTATTTTTAGTAGAGATAGGGTCTCACCATGTTGGCCAGGCTGGTTTTGAACTCCTCACCTCAAGCTATCCACATGCTTTGGCCTCCCAAAGTGCTGGGATTACAGGCATGAGTCACCATGCCCGGCCAGATCAGGAAGATTTCTTAACCGTTGGAGAAATCAGCAAGTGGGATGTTCAAAATGTCCCAGTGGGGTGGTGAGTTCTTTGTGACTAGAGTCATTGAAGCAAAAAGATGATTCCTTGTCAGGAACATGGGCGTGACGAGTCACATCAGAGAGGCGTTGGATGAGAAGACCTCTAAGTTCTTCCAATCCTGTGATTCAGTTGTTCTGCTATTACGGGATTGTCTTTCAGACCTGCCCCAGGGGTTGGGAGGACAGAGTACAAGAGCCATGTTGACATTTCCTCTCCTTGATGTCAGATTGTTGACTATCTACCCATCTTAACAGCAACAGCTATGATTAATATTCTTTTGTTAAAAGATTTTACACCCACGCGCGCGCGCACACACACACACACACACACACACACACACGCATACTCACAGAGTCGATTTCACCTCGAAAGCCCTTGAAGTGAGGGGATGACAGCTCCTGTCCTCTGAGCCCTGCGGACCACTCTGCTGCTAATGGACTGTCAGCCTCTTTCATTATGGGCTCCTGACTGTGCAGGCTGGTCTAAAAGGAGTGCCTCTGGCAAGAACCTGGCACTTGGGTTCCAGCCAGTTGACATTTGTGATCTGCCGTTCTTCAAATTGGGACAGCCCTTCCACCGTGAGTGACTAAGCTAGGATGGTGAATGGTGGTGTAAACCAAGTCAGGTTCCTGCCTGAGGAGGGGGCAAAGGCTGAGTTTGGACTCATCAGGAGGCTAGCAAACGGCTTCCTGGGGTCGGGAAAAAGCTGTAATTGCAAGGCACAGACTCATTTCAGAAGACGCTGGAGCTCTGGGAGGAACAGTGAGGGCCATGGACACATGCTCCCAACCAGGCTGAGTGGGGTAACACAGTTGGTCTGGGGCCCTTCTATGATGTTAATGCATCCCAAGGGGCAGGGGTTTGTGTGGTGTGGTTCAAGGGGTCCTCCAAAGTCCGCACTCCCATGCTCCCGCCATATCCTTGCCCATTTCTCCCCCAGCTTGGCTTAGAATTGCCTCCCATTGCCATCACAAATAGGTTTAACAGGGAAGACCACAGCATGACGTGCATTACGATCTATTAGTTTGTCAACATGTTAGTTGACAGTTTGTGCCAGTAGGTGGTAGAACTAGAATATAAGGACCATGTTTTCTTTTCTGGCCCATCTTAGCACTGGCACAGTGTGTGGTGCAACAGCGCAGGCACTCAGCAACTGGTTGTTGAATGACTGAGTTACATGGGAGGGGCTGGACACTCTCGGGCTGACTGACAGGTGTGAGAGTTTGGACCACTACATCACATCAGCTGGCCAGCCCTGAACAGTAAAAATAGGTGAGTTCCATTTGGGGTTGGGAGTAGACGAGAACCATGGCAGTAACTCATTCTTCTTCTTGTTTTTGAGACGAAGTCTTGCTCTGTGACCCAGGCTGGAGTGCAGTGGCACGATCTCAGCTCACCACAACCTCCTCCTCCCAGGTTCGAACAATTCTCCTGCCTCAGCCTTCTGAGTAGCTGAGACTACAGGCACCCACCACCACACCCTGCTAATTTTTGTATTTTTAATAGAGACGGGATTTCACCAGGTTGGCCAAGATGGTCTCAATCTCTTGACCTTGTGATCCGCCTGCCTGGGCCTCCCAAAGGGCTGGGATTACAGGCCTGAGCCACTGCAGCCAGTGCTATGGCAGTAACTCTTAAGAGCTTTTAAGATCCAGCTCATATTCCTGGCACAGAGAAGTCTCTAAATAAATGTATTGGATGACTGGCCAAGGGAATGGCAGGAATAAAGATATCATTGGTTGAATACTCACTATGGACCAGGCACTGTTCTGATGCTTAAATTCGTTCTTTTAGTGCTCATAATAACCCCACAAATTGGACATTAAGGTCTCTTTTTCATAAGAGAGGAAACTGAGGTTCAGGGAGATTATTAAACTTGTCTAGGGTTATCCAGCTAGTAAGTGATAAAACCAAGAAGCAAGTTCATTATAATTTTTAATTAAAAAATTGGAGGGCCGGGCGCGGTGGCTCAAGCCTGTAATCCCAGCACTTTGGGAGGCCGAGGCGGGTGGATCACGAGGTCAAGAGATCGAGACCATCCTGGTCAACATGGTGAAACCCCGTCTCTACTAAAAATAAAAAAAAATCAGCTGGGCATGGTGGCGCGTGCCTGTAATCCCAGCTACTCAGGAGGCTGAGGCAGGAGAATTGCCTGAACCCAGGAGGCGGAGGTTGCGGTGAGCCGAGATAGCGCCATTGCACTCCAGCCTGGGTAACAAGAGCGAAACTCCGTCTAAAAAAAAAAAAAATTGAGACAGGGTCTCATTATGTTGGTCAGGCTGGTCTTGAACTCCTGGCCTCAAGCAATCCTCCTATCTTGGCCTCCCAAACTGCTGGGACTACAGGTGTGAGCCACCGCACCCAGCCTTCAGTGCAAACTACTCCTCATCTCTCTGCTTGCCCTACAGTGCCTTGCATATAAGGGACTCAATCCTTTGGTCTGCCCTTAGCTGCTCCCAAGTGTGTAGGCGATGGGGCCAGCTATAGGCCTACAGAGGTGACCCATGCGTCAGTGCCAGGCAGGTGGTTTCCCATCAGGGTGGGATGGCTGCCTCCTGGCTGGTGCTATTCCCACCAACACCCCCAGGGGCCAGCTCTGTGGGGATAAATTCTGGCTGGTTGGGCCAAAGTTACAAGGCAAAGTCTGCCCATCCCCAGATAATGGAGAGTGGCTCCTGCCTACCCACGATGATGGAGGCAAAGGTCCTGTCTGAGGTTAAATTTACGCTGTTTTCCCCTCATCTGTCTGTCTTCATTCATCTCTTCTTTTCCAGTCCTCATCTAGCCACTAAAGCAGAGTGCCCATATCACGAGCGTGGGAGCAGCAGTGCCCAAGCTCCCAGAAACTGCCCAGTGACCTGCCTCCTAAACCTGCCTCCTGAGAATAGGGCTGGCCACCTTTGAGGAGAGGGAAGAGAGCCCCTTCCCACCTTGGCGTGGGCAACACCTGGGGCTGATAGTTGTATGCGTGTTTGGGACACAGGATACTCACTCTTCAGGTTCAGTGTGCTGTGCGAAGGGAGAGGAGGCTGACACATGTCAACTGTAGAATAACCACCACAGAACATCAAGGTAGAGATGGGGCTTCTGGGTATCAGGAAGGCTTCCAGAAAGAGGTGACAGTGAGTGGTGATCAAGGTTACCAGGAAGAGGTGGCCATGAGAGGTGACTGTTCCACGGAAACCGAGGTGCTGATGGACAGCTCAATTCCCCCAGCTGGAGAAAGCCTTCCCCGCCTCCCCACCTTGTTGCTGTCTGAGAGAGTAAGACCCAAGTTTTCCTTAATCTGCCTCTTTTGGCTGTGCAGTCAGAAAACTGGAGCATTGAGGCAGGTGTGCCAAGGGCACTCTGACCACTGCCAAGGTCAAAGCCTTCTGCAGAATGAAAACTCCGACACTTCCTTGCTGAGAAACAAACAAAAGAATGGCGGGGCATTTAATCATCCACAGCTGCCAATACATAATCAAGATGAATGGCCTGGAGAGACGAGGCCCGGGAAAACATCCCATGAAGCAGGAGCGCTGAGCCCACGTCTCCTGTGAGTCGGGGGAGCCCCTCAGCTCTGGGCTGCACTGAGGCCAAGGGAATGCCAGGTGGGAGGCTCTCGGATTCAGGGGAGCTGCTGAGGGAGTCAGAAGTCACCATGGTGACCAACAAGGGCCTTCCAGCTGACACTTGCCTTGGCCAAACACCTTTACGGAGAGCCTACTCTGCCCCAGGAGGCAAGATAAACAAGGCACGCCCCTGGCCTTTGAGGACACACAGTGAGCTAGTAGCAAAAGCTGCATCCATAAATTATCCTGCCACCTCAAATGTCAACATAGACACTTGCACCTAGAGATTCTTAAAGCCCCTCTGAAAGACAGGCCACTCACAGCCACGTGTAAGACATAGAGGCACAAAGGCTGTGGGGGAATGAGGGCAGAAGAGATTAATTTCTCCATGTCCTGTTGTTCCAACCGTGATCAATTCATTATCAACGACTAGATCGCCTCTGGCGCCATCTGCAGGTGGCTGCAAGACCACTCAATTTATTGGGCAAGTAATATGTTGCAGGCACTTGACTGAGCTCTGGGAAGTATAATGGTAAATGAGACCCGATCCCTATCCTCGGGAAACTTACACTTTCCAGAGGACAGACGGACAAACAGGCACGCCTTATATTTATATCACTCCTGGAGCTTGACTGGTGAAGTGCAGAGTTTGGGCTTTCTAGTCTGGCAGCACTGGGTGGGTAGATCACTTACCCCCGGAATACTCTCAGACAGCTATGTAATCTCTTTGAGCTTCCAGTGTCTCCTATGTGAGGGAGGATGATAGTATTTGCCTTCTAGGGTAATTCTGGGTTTAAATGAAGTAGTGCTCATAAAGTACTTAACATGGCGCCTGGTATGTAGTAGGCGTTTCATAAGGTGAGTTCCTCCCGCCCCAACACCCCCCCCCCCCCCCCCCCCCCCCCCCCCCCCGCCGGCTTTGTTTTGAGACAGGATTTCTCACTCTGTAGCCCAGGCTGGAGTAGTGGCACAATCATGGCTCACGGCAGCCTCAACCTCCCTGGGCCCAGGTGATCCTCCTACCTCAGCCTTCAGAGTAACTCAGACTACAGGTATGCACCATCATCCCCAGCTAATTTTTGTATATATATGTTTTTTTTGACGAAGTCTTGCTCTGTCACCCAGGCTGTAGTGCAGTGGCATGATCTTGGCTCACTGCAACCTTCACCTCCCAGGTTCAAGGAATTCTCCTGCCTCAGCCTCTGGAGTAGCTGGGATTACAGGCATGTGCCAACATGCCGGGCTAATTTTTTTTGTATTTTTGGTAGAGACAGGGTTTCACTGTGTTAGCCAGGATGGTCTTGAACTCCTGACCTCAGGTGATCCGCCCACCTCAGCCTCCCAAAGTGCTGGGATTACAGGCATGAGCCACCGCGCCTGGCCTAATTTTTGTATTTTTTATAGAAATGAGGTTTCACCATGTTGCCCAGGCTGGTCTCCAACTCTTAGACTAAAGCAGTCCGCCTGCCTCAGCCTCCCAAAGTGCTGGGATTACAAGCTTGAGCCACTGCTTCCAGCCCCCGTTCTTTTCTTATGGATGAATATTTTAGAATGTTGCTATTTTGTGTAATCTCAGACTTTCCTACCAAAGGACAGAGGGTCCATGGTTAAGGGTCCATGTTCTTCCCAATACTCAGCACAGCGTCTGGTACATTCATTGATTCATTCAACAAACAAGTATTGAACACCTGATAAGTACCAGGAACTGTGGTCAAACTAGACATAGAAAATGAACAAGACTACATCTCTGTGCTCTCAGAGCTGATATGATAGTAAGGGAGATAGAAAGAAACAACTATTCATGGTGAAACTCTGCTGTGGTTGGATGTTTATATCCCCCTCGATTCATATGTTGAAGCCTAATCCCCAGCATGACTGTGTTAGGAGGTGGCAACTTTGGGAGGTGATTAGGTCACGAGAGTAGAGTCCTCATGAGTAAGATATTAGTGCCCTGGGCTGGGCACATTGGCTCACACCTGTAATCCCAGCGCTTTGGGAGGCTGAGGAGGGCGGATCATGAGGTCAGGAGTTTGAGACCATCCTGGCAAACATGGTGAAACCCCGTCTTTACCAAAAATACAAAAATTAGCTGGGTGTACTGGCGCGCATCTGTAATCCCAGCTACGTGGGAGGCTGAGGCAGAAGAATCGCTTGAACCCAGGAGGTGGAGGCTGCAATGAGTCAAGATCGTAACACTGCACTCCAGCCTGGGTGACAGAGCGAGACTCTTTCTCAAAAAAAAAAAAAAAAAAAAAAAATGATATTAGTGCCCTGAAAGATCTAGGGAGCTGCCTTGCTGCTTCTTCCACAGGAAGACACAGCTAGAAGGCAACTATGTATGGAAAGGGGGCCTTCACCAAACCAAATCTGCCTTGGTTTTGGACTTCCCAGTCCCCAGAACTGTGAGACATTTAATGGTATTTTGTTATAGTAGCCTGAATGGCATTCTGTGTATGGGGGGTGTCCGTTTGGTGATTCTGAGGAGCTCTGCCCTGGCACCAGCATAAGTTCCGTGCAGAAACCTCAGGATGACCCATTTGCAGCCCTTCTGTCAGGAGTGCCAAGCCTGGTTGTGCAGAGACCGGAATCCTGGTGTGGTGACTATGGAAAAGTTGGGGTCTTGGCCTTGGGGTCAGAGATTGTCAAGGTGACTTCTCTTTCCAGTGCTTTGCAGCCCTGGAAGCTTGACAGTTGAGAAGGTGCTAAGGAAGTCCCGGATGGAGAGGTAGGTGGTCTTACACGTGGCTGTGAGTGTAAGAGGGGCTTTAAGCCCCTGTCCTTTAGAGGGGCTTTAAGAATCTCTAGGCGCAAGGGAAAGATAGCATCCCCTTGCATTGCAGTGCAGGTTCATTCAACAAGGGAAGAAACCCAGAAAAGAGCTGAAGTCTGTTTTACGAAGGTTGTTATTATTACTGTTATCATTATTGTTATAATTTTTTTTTTGAAATGGAGTTTTGCTCTTGTTGCCCAGGCTGGAGTGCAATGGCATGATCTTGGCTCATTGCAAACACCACCTTCCGGGTTCAAGCTATTCTCCTGCTTCAGCCTTCTGAGTAGCTGGGATTACAGGCACCCGCCACCATGCTTGGCTAATTTTTGTATTTTTAGTAGAGACGGGGTTTCACCATGTTGGCCAGGCTGGTCTCAAACTCCTGACCTCAAGTGATCCGCCTGCCTCAGCCTCCCAAAGTGTTGGGATTATAGGCATGAGCCACCAATCCCAGCCAGAGTTGTTACTATATTTTTAAAAATTGGGCTGGGCATGGTGGCTCCTGCCTGTAATCCCAGCACTCTGAGAGGCCAATGTGGGTGGATCACCTGAGGTCAGGTGTTCGAGACCAACCTGGCCAACATGGCGAAACCCCGTCTCTACTAAAAATACAAAAAATTAGCTGGGCATGGTGGCACATGCTTGTAATCCCAGCTACTCCAGAGGCTGAGGCAAGAGAATCGCTTGAACCAGGGAGGCAGAGGTTGCAGTGAGCCGAGATTGTGCCACTGCACTCCAGCCATGGTGACAGAATGAGACCAGTCTCTAAAAATAAATTAAATAAATATTTCCCATGTGCATGTGTGCACATATGTGTGTACATTTATGTAAATGTGGGGATACCTCCTGCATCCCCCAGTGGGGCAGTTATTGTCCTGGGAATTCAGGAGGTGCCGAACGTGAATGGAACCCAATGCAATGAGAGACACCTGGTAAAGCCATCTCAGTGACCGGGCAACCAGTCTCCATGCAGCTCCAGGGAGGATAAGGGGAAACCACGGAGGCTGTGAGGGTCGCTCAGAGCCCCTGTGGGCGGAGGCGAGGAGGAGGTGGAGCCAGTCGGTATCCTTCGAGCTCGGCACAGAGGCTGGGTGCAGGGGCTGGGTGGCACTGCTGAGAAGAGCCATTCCTTTTCCAAGAAGGAACAGGGAGGGAATGGTGAGGAACGAAGATAACCAAGTCGATCAAGCAGGGCAGAGCACGGTGTAATCGGTGCTCCTGGCCATCACAGTGGCTGCAACTAATCTCACTGCATGAGAGGTGGAGGAAGATGGGTTTTCCCAGGACAGGTCCTGACCTGGAAACCTCACTGCCTGCCCTGGGTGATCCTTGATACTCATTCCCTTGTCTCTCTCAGTGGTGGGAGTGACAGCAGCCTGTCAAGGCCGCCTAACCACAGTTGCAGTGAGAGCCACCAGACGCTGGATCTGGGCAGCAACCTGGGGTTCACCAAAGCCTTCTCCGTGCGCCTCTCACCCTGCCCTCCCCATGGCCCTGAGAGGTGCATGCTCGGCTTGTTTCACGGGCGGAGTGGGTCAGTGACTTGCTGGGGGTCACAGCCACCACACAGCAGCACCACGCATGACCCGGACCGGTTTTTTTCTAACTCTAAACGCAGCACTCATTTGGTTAAAAGTCTTTTTCATTTTCAACACTTCTTTCTTTTGAAGTGGGGAGCAAAGCGTGATGGGTTGCCTTTTTATAAATCTCATTTTCGATTTCAATCTCTTTTAAAATGTTGAAAGAGTCACAGCTGCCTCTTTTGTTATTGTCTTCATCTCCCATCCTCTTTCCAGCCTCTCCTCGCCTTTCCCTCCCTTAACCCTTTCCATGGTTCTCCTGAGCCTCCCAGGCACATGGCCGGCTTGTCTGCTGGCGGCCTTGGGTGTTGGAGCAGAGGAGAAGAGGTAGGATTGAGGGGCTCCATCAGAGACAGAGTCTTGGGGGTCTCCACAGTTTGATGGCTGTTTATTTTATTTTATTTTTTTTTAGACAGAGTCTCTCTGTTTCCAGGGCTGGAGTGCAGTGCCACAATCTCAGCTCACTGTAATCTCTACCTCCTGTGTTCAAGCGATTCTCTTGCCTCAGCCTCCTGAGTAGCTGGGACTACAGGTGCACGCCACCACGCCCAGCTAATTTTTATATTTTTAGTAGAGACAGGGTTTCACCACGTTCATCCCCCAGTCAGCATCAACCAGGCTGGTGTCGAACTCCTGACCTCAAGTGATCCGTCTGCCTTGGTCTCCCAAAGTGCTGGGGCTACAGGTGTGAGCCACCATACACGGCGAAAGGATGGTTGATTCTGTTTGCCTTGTGCAGTCTGACTGCTGGAAAGCATCTCAGCCGTGCCTGGGTGTTGGAGTCTGCTTTTGGCATGAGCGGCCTCCAAGTTACCTGCAGAAACACACACTGCCGTGGCTCATCCCCTCACTCCCAGTCACTGCGCTGACTTAGGATCATGTGTCTGTTCTCACACTTGAGACTCTTAGCAATTCCATGACAGGTATGATAGCTCCCATTTTATAGATGAGGAAACCGAGGCTGCTTTAGCAAGTTGAACCCCTCGCTGTCAATGTCCCCACACAGACACAGCAGCCCAAGGTCTCAGAGCCGATGGCAGAGCTCGGATGAGAAGCCAAGTCCTTTGACCTCTAACCCAGTGCTTTTCCTGCCATGCTCTGTGTCCTGTCTTTGGCCCTGACCTTGAGACGGTAGGACTAAGGTTGGAGGACTTGTGGCTTCCAGGTTCCTGCTGAAAGCCACTAGAGATTAAAAAAACAAAAGTGAGAGGTTAGCCTGATCTAGCAAGAGCAGTAATGGCTCCCTGGGCGAGGATGCATGCCAGCGAGTGAGGAGCTGCCGACCGGGGGATGATCTCCCTGTGAAATGATGGAGTGCCAGCTGCTTCTGCAGCTGCAGGGCTGCATCTGGGCCCCAGTGCTGACGCATGCTCCGCCTCCAGATCCACATTGTCACCAGCTTGTTGGAAAAACAGATGTTATTGTCCTCTGTTCCTGTCCCTTTGTCCCTCATAGGCACTTAAGCGCAGGAGGGGGAACGAGAAATGGAGACAGAATCGTGTAACTATTTCAGGCTCTCTCCAGAAGCAGGCACTTCTGTGGGACTTGGGGTGTGGGATAGAATGGGTGCAGGGAAGTACCCCCTGCTCCCTGACCCAAGTGTTTATAGGACAGCCTTGGGGAGAAGCTGCCCTGTTGGTCCAAGGCAGTGAGTGCTGAGGACAAGTTCTTGGAGGAGATGCCTGCCTTCTCTCTTAGATCTGCACCTGGAGTGGACCCTAAGCTGACATTTCAAGGAGGAATGCTGGGGACCTCTGGTCTTCTGCCTGGACTCCCAGAGTTTGGAAGATTGGATGAGGTCAAGGGCTGATGAGATCAAGGTCTTTTGTTCCATTTTTGTTTGGGCTCCATCCGTCCATCTGTCCGTCCATCCATCCATCCATCCATCCATCCAGTGATTTGGTAAGCACATTCTTTTTTTTGAGACAAGTTATTGCTCCCAGACAAGGGTGGCAGTGAAACAGTCACAGCTCACTGCAGCCTCCAGGGCTCAAGCAATCCTCCGGCCTCAGCCTCCCGAGTAGCTGGGACCACAGGTGTGTGCCACCATGCCTGGCTAATTTTTAAATTGTTTTGTGGGGACAGGGTTTCACTATGTTGCCCAGGCTTAAGCATATCCCTAAAGGCTTAACCCTATACCTGACAGCAGCATACTGGTTTGCGGGTGAAAACTTTTCATGGAAAGGACAATACATTCTCTTCCATCAGGTCAGCCATGGCTGTGATTTAATGGGAGCTCTGAGGCTCTCCTGCACCTAAATAGCTCCGCATCAACCTGCCTCTGTGCCTCGGATTCTACCATTAGTCAGTCCTCTGAATGAAGGCCTTGTATTTCCCAAAGGTCCTTGCTAAAATACAAGCACATAACTGAGGGAAAAAATCTGCTTGTTACCATCAAGAACAGAGAACCAGGGCCTAAAGTGAATGCCACAGAAGATAGGGAAATTTTGATCAGGGAAAGATGAGACGAGGGATGTCCATTCTGTGGGCTGCTGCCCTGGCAGGGAGGACCCAAGGGGCTGTATGACAGAGTTAGAAATTTAGGGGAAGCAGTTCTTTTTTTTTTTGCGAGATGGAGTCTTGCTCTGTCACGCAGGCTGGAGTCCAGGGGCGCGATCTCAGCTCACTGCAACCTCTGCTTCCCGGGTTCAAGGAATTCTCCTGCCTCAGCCTCCCAAGTAGGGATTACAGGCACGCGCCACCACACCCAGCTAATTTTTGTATTTTTAGTAGAGACAGCGTTTCGCCGTGTTGGCCAGGCTGGTCTGGAACTCCTGACTTCAAGTGCTCTGCCTGCCCTGGCCTCCTAAAATGCTGGGGTTACAGGTACAAGCCAGCGCACCTGGCTTGGGGGAACAGTTCTAAGAGGGACGTGGCTGCATTCATTATTGATTGCCCTGTTCTGCTTTGAGACTGGCTGTGTAAGCACAGACTTCTAAAGCACTCTCAGCCTTCCTGGTCCTCACTGGACTCAGAGTTTTTGTTTGTTTGTTTGTTTGTTTGTTTTTGAGACAGGGTTTTACACTTGTCACCCAGGCTGGAGTGCAGTGGTGCAGTAGCTCACTGCAGCGTCGAATTCTTGGGCTCAATGGATCCTCCTGCCCCAGTCTCCTGAGTAGCTGGGACAAAGGTGTGCACCACCTTGCCTGATTTTTAAAAAATGTTTTGTAGAGGCTGGGCGCGGTGGCTCAAGCCTGTAATCCCAGCACTTTGGGAGGCTGAAGCGGGTGGATCACGAGGTCAAGAGATCGAGACCATCCTGGTCAACATGGTGAAACCCCGTCTCTACTAAAAATACAAAAAATTAGCTGGGCATGGTGGTGCGTGCCTGTAATCCCAGCTACTCAGGAGGCTGAGGCAGGAGAATTGCCTGAACCCAGGAGGCGGAGGTTGCGGTGAGCCAAGATCGCGCCATTGCACTCCAGCCTGGGTAACGTGAGTGAAACTCCGTCTCAAAAAAAAAAAAAAAAAAAAAAATGTTTTGTAGAGACGGGAGTTTTGATATGTTGACCAGGCTGATCTTGAGCTCCTGGGCTTAAGTGATCCTCCTGCCTTGGCCTCCCAAAGTGCTGGGATTATGGACTTGAGCCACTGTGTCCAAGTGGGATGCATTTTTATGTTCTATTGACCCTCAAAATAGGAAAGCTCAGAGATTGGGCCACCTCTGTCCCCAGAGGTACCTCCCTCCACATTTCACTGGGATATGAGCGACAAAAATAGGGTGGAGGCGGAGGCCCTAGCACCTCATCCATCTCCCACGCTCCTGCTGCCTTTCCACGCCCTGCACTCTGACCTGGGGCTTCTAGATGGGAAGAGCGGACAGAGCATTTGAGGGCTCAGTCCTGCCACCGCGGATGTTGGCATTGGCTAGTGGGGATTCAGCACAGGGCTTGGTAACCCTATCAGTTATGAATTGCTGTATGGCAAACCACCCCAAGACTTAGCGGCTTAGAACAAGTGTCTGTTTGCTCATGGTCCTGTGAGTGGCCAGTCTGGGCTGGGCTCTCCTTGGCTTATTCGTGTGGCTGCAGTTGGCTGGTGGCTGGGATGGCAGGAGGGTGTAAAGCCAGCCTCAGACACGTGTCTCAGCCTGTCTCCTCCCACAGCTGGAACTGGGGGGCTGACTGCAGGTGAGCACAGGCCCCTAACGGGCTTTTCAAACGCAGAGAGTGCCCTGGTCTACCTGGGCAATTTTGATGAAAGAAAAGAAGATGTCATTGAGTGGGTGTGGGAAAGACCCTCTCCTGCCAACCCCTCACCTGATGAGTATTAGGGAGCTAATTACCTGGGAGGTGCTACCAGGCAGAGGTGCCCTTCATAACCTCTTACTGCTTAACGTTCAGAACTTATTCACCTTCTTGTTGCAGAACTTCTGAAAAAGTCACATAATAAAGCGCATCAGAATTCATCTTAAATGGTTTCCATAAAGATGATGATGATGATTATCTAGGGAGAATTCCAGGTGGGTGCACAGGCTTACTGAATACTGGCACGGAGGGGTGGGGGAGGAATCGCCCCTCCAACCAGTGCCCCAGCCTCTGTGGGTCACACACTTTTTCCTGCTCCAAGAGTGTCCCTGAAAGCTCCCCCCACCCCGTCCTCGCTGCATCTCAGCTCTTCTGCGTTCGTGAGATGGCTCTTTCCCCTCCCCCAACTCTCTACCCATCTGCCTACCCCCACTCCCATGCTCGGATCTGATGTGGCAATAGAGGTGTGCCCTGGGTCAAAGGGCTTTGCCCTGAGGACACAACATAAGGACTTAGGATGGGGAGGAGCCATGAGAAGTTGGAAGGCCATATCCTTGCCTCCAAGCAGGGACTCGTGATTCAATAGCTCGGAAGGTAGTGACTGCCTACCTCTGGGACCTGGGCCGCGGGCTCCTTGAAGCGTGTTCCCCGTGCATACACAATCCTGCAGAACTAATCTATGGTGTCAGAAGGCAGGACAGAAGATGCCCTTGTTGGGGTGGAGGGTAGGGGTCTGTTTAAACAGATGGGTTCTCTTTGTGAAGATTCACTGAATCGCACACTTAATTGTGCACTCTTCTGAATGTATGTTACACCTCAAGGAAAAGTTTACTGCCACAGCTCTTTCTGAAGTCGAGATGGTTGTGACTTCCATAATACTGAAGTGAAATGATCTCTCATAGGATGGGATGACACAGTAGAAAGCAGTGGATAATCCACCGTTGTTTTCTACTTGGACTTGGAATTAGAAAATTTCACACAATATGCACTTTTGTGAAAAATTCACTTTTGTAATTGTGCGTGTTCTTGCTAATTTTAGCAATGGCAAGAGCGCACACTTGCTAATTTCTACACAGTAGTACTCAACTTCCAGGAGAGAAGGTCCAGAAGCATTCAGGTGGCAGGAGGTCACATTGAGGCAGGATTAAGAATTTGGCACAGATTCCCGTCTAGACGGGGAGACTCACACCTATAATACCAGCATTTTGGGAGGCCAAATTTGGTGGGCATATCACTTGAGGTTAGGAGTTCGAGACCAGCCTGGCAACATGGTAAAACCCCACCTCTACTAGAAATACAAAAAAGTTACCTGAGTGTGGTGGTGTGTGCCTGTAGTCCCAGCTACTTGGGAGGCTGAGGCAGGAGAATCACTTGAAGTGGGGTGGAGGTTGCAGCGAGCCGAGATTGAGCCACTGTACTCCAGCCTGGGCGATAGAGTGAGACTCTGTCACAAAAAACAAAAAAAAAGAATTTGGTACAGATTTCCTCTTCTCTGTGCCTCCTGTCCCTTAGCTCAGCATTGGATGTGTTTGCTATTCAGGCCTCAGGAAGGCACATTTCTGGCTGGGCGAGGTGGCTTATACTTATAATCTCAGCACTGTGGGAGACTGAGGTGGGCAGATCACCTGAGGTCAGGAGTTCGAGACCACCATGGCCAACATGGTGAAGCCCCGTCTCTACTAAAAATACAAAAAAAAAAAAATTGGCTGGGCATGGTGATAGGCACCTGTAATCCCAGCTACTCGGGAGGCTGAGGCAGAGAAAATTGCTGAAACCTGGGAGGCAGAGGTTGCAGTGAGCCAAGATCATACCACTGCATGCTCACCTGGGCAATAGAACTAGACTCCGTTGCAAAAAAAAAAAAAAAAAAAAAAAGGAAATGCACATTTCTCTCCTGCTTGGATGGGTCCCAAGGTCTTGAAGAATAAGAGCCAACTGTCTCTTGGTACGAAGGCTTGAAAAGAAACTGCCCATGGAAGGAGGGCCCCAGAACCTGATCCCCAGTTGGTTACGGTCGTGTCCTGTTTGCAGTAAGTCCCCCATCCCTGTGGCACACCCCTCTGTCATGTGCCGTTGGCTCATTCTTCTCATCAGAAGGTGGGATCTCGTTCCCTACCCCTTGAATCTGGATCGGTCTTTTGGCTTACTTTGACCAAAAGGATATGGTGGAAAGCGATGCCAGGAGTCTGGTCCCGCTTCCTGAAGGATGAGAAGCCACTTGAAGCAGAGAAGAGCCATCCCAGCTGAAGTCCCTCGACTGTCCAGCCGATAACCAGCACCAACCACCAGACGTGTGTGTGAGACTGGCTTTAGACCCTCCAACCATCCCAGCCACCAGCCAACTGCAGCCACCAGAATGAGTCCAGGATCCCAGCCCAAATTGGCCACCTAGAGGACCGTGAGCAAATAGACACTATTGTTCTAAGCCACTAAGTCTTGGTGGTTTGTTACACAGCAATTCATAACTGATACAGTTGCCAACACCCTTTGCTGAGCGTCCGCTGGCCAGTGCCAGCATCCTAGGGGCAGGACTAAGCCCTCAAAGGCTCTGCCTACTCTTCCCCTCTGGAAGCAACTTTCCTCCCAGGATTTGTTCCTTCACTCATCCCCACCAGTTTCCAGGGCTGACATGCCAGTGCCCATTGCTCTTTACTAGTTTAATATATATTGAGACCTCCAAATAGATGCCGGGGCCCAGGTGGAACAGATGAAATGTGACCAGGTTCTGGGAGATGATTGATGATGAGTAAGGACTGGAAAATCAATTGTGTTAATTCCTGGTCTGTCACTGGGACCAAGAATTAATGAGAAAATCTGTCTAACTTAATGGTATTTACACATTATACAGAGTGTGATAAAAATTGTCTGCAGGTGCTGCCTGGCATTTCAATTATACAAGGCCTGCACAGCCCAAGGGACAGGCAGGTGTGAGCTGTCCAGGACCTGGGGTGGACATATACAGACTCGCTGGAGTCCCCCAATGACCACACCAACTTCTGAGCAGGTCGCAGGTCGCAGCTCGCAGGTCCCAGGCCCCTGCATGGGCCCTGTTGGCATGGCTGGTCCTTGCTGAGTGTGAGCCACCCAACTGGCAGCATCCCAGGCATTTGCTAGAGGGCACGTTTTGGGCCTGCTGTGGGGATAACCACTCCAGAAACCACGTGGGCAGTTGGGCACAAGATCAAGCCAGGAAGGGCTTGATCTTATGTGCTGGCAGAGTCCATGGTTTGAGAGACACGGATAGTCCTCCTGACCCTGGCCCCTTCCCCAAGAGCTGGTCAGCACCAGCCCTGCCCCACTTCACACCTACCAATTGGAAGGCTGCTTTGAAGAATGTCATGGAAACTGATGAAAGAGCCCGCTTCAGGGGCCGATGTGTGTGCATCCCTGAAACTCTGTAGACCAGGGCTCATCCTGCTGATATGCTTTGGCTTGGGTCCCCACCCAAATCTCACCTTGAATTGTAGTTCCCATCATCCCCACAAGAGGGACCCAGTGGGAGGTTATTGAGTCATGGGAGTGGTTTCCCCTATGCTATTCTCATGATTGTAAGTTCTCACGCGATCTGTTGGTTTTATGGGGGCTTTTCCCTTCGCTTGGCTTCCATTCTTCTTCTTGCCATCATGTGAAGAAAGACATATTTGCTTCCCTGTCTGCCATGATTGTAAGTTTTCTAAGGCCTCCCAGCCCTACTGGACTATGAGTCAATTAAACTTCTTTCCTTTATAATTTACCCAGTCTTGGGTATTTTTTCATAGTAACATGAGAGGGGACTAATACACCTGCCTAGGGCTGCCCATGGGAGATGGCATGGCAGCCAGCCTCCAAGATGGCCCAGCTCCTGACAACACTACAACTACTGCTAATAATCCCCAGCTCCTGATACAACCTTTGTGGTCTTCTCTCATACTGAATAGGGCTGGTCTGAGTTTCTAAGAAGATATCTCAGGCCAGGCGCAGTGGCTCACGCTTGTAATCCCAGCACTTTGAGAGGCTGAGGCGGGCGGATCGCCTGAGGTTGGGAGTTTAAGACCAGCCTGACCAACATGGAGAAACCTTGTCTCTACTAAAAATACAAAATTAGCCGGGTGTGATGGCACACGCCTGTAATCCTACCTACTAGGGAGGCTGAGGCAGGAGAATTGCTTGAACCCAGGAAGTGGAGTTTGCAGTGAGCCGAGATCACGCCATTGCACTCCAGCCTGGGCAACAAGAGTGAAACTCCGTCTCAAAACAAAAAACAAATAAACACAAAGATATGGCTTTGGCCTGGTTTTCTCTTGTATCACCCACTCTGGGGAGTGCTGCCACGTAGGGAGGCCCATTTAGGGAGGGCCCCAGGCCTCCTGCCAACAGCCAGCACCATGTGAGTGCCATCTTGGAGGTGGGTCCTCCACCCCCAGCAAGACCCCTGATGACGGCAACCTCAGGAGAGACCCTGAGTTTATCTGCCCCTGGATTCCAGACCCACAGAAACTGGAATAGGGATGGAGATGCTTATTGTTGTCTTAAGCTGCTAAGTTTGGAGGTAGCTCACTAATCCGGGTGGGGAGGGAGATGGGTGGGAGGGCCAGGGTCCCTTCTCCCTGCAGTATGGCACTCAAGGAACACCTCTGTTGCTTTGCCCTCCACGTCCACCCTGACTTTTATTCCAGTGAAATCTATTTCTGTGTTCTGCCACCTCTCAAACCCACCCTGCCCTTCTCACCTCCCTGCCCCTTGGTGCTTTCTTTGCTAGGAATGCCCTTTCTGCTCCTCCTCGTTCTCTTCTTCATTCCTAAGATGAACTCCTACTCAGCCTTCAAGACCCAGCTCAAATGTGCCCTTGTCCGTGAAGGTTTTTCCAGTCTCTCTTGGGCAGTTTTTGTCACCTTCTTTGGCACTCCTCCCCCGTGATCTTCTATTCCTCAATGGATAGCTGAGGAGGGTGAGCGATCATGATTGGTCCTCTGAGATCTGGCGTTTAGAAGTTGAATTTCATTGGCCGGGCGCGGTGGCTCACCCCTGTAATCCCAGCACTTTGGGAGGCTGAAGCGGGTTGATCACGAGGTCAGTCAGGAGTTTGAGACCAGGCTGGCCAACATGGAGAAACCCAGTCTCTACTAAAAATACAAAAACAAACAACAACAAAAAATTAGCCTGGCTAATTTGCTGGTGTGCATCTGTAATCCCAGGTACTTGGGAGGCTGAGGCAGGAGAATTGCTTGAACCTGGGAGGCGGAGGTTGTAGTGAGCCGAGATCGCGCCACTGTACCACTCCTGCCTGGGCAAGAGCAAGACTCTGTCTCAAAAAAAAAATAAAAATAAGTTGAATTTCATTAATCAACTCTGCCCTTCTCTGTTCATTGGCACCCAGAGGAGGCTCCAGGCAAGGGTGTTGAATGAATGAACGTGTGTGCCAGTAGAACAGGTGCCTTGGGAAGAAAGGGAGGAATCTGGTGAAGCCTGCATGGCAGGAGGAGGGCAGAGCCTGGTCTGAGTGAATGGCAGGGGCACAGGCTGCTTCTTGGTCTGTGTCCATGAGTTCCATCATCAAGGGCACTCTTATTCCAAACACCCTAGAGCTTCCCTGGCTCAGGGGACCAGGCATCACCTGGGAAGCCCTTTGTGTCGGTGTGACCCCATCATCCTGTTTTTCTGTGTTGTTTTGTTTTGAGGCAGAGTCTTGCTCTGTTTCCCAGGCTGGAGTGCAGTAGCTCACTGCAGCCCTGAACTCCTGGGCACAAGCAATCCTCCCACCTCAGCCTCCCAAGTAGCTGGGACCACAGGCATGTGCCACTGCACCCTGCTAATTTTTAATCTTTTTAGTAGAGACAGGGTCTTGCTTTGTTGCCCAGGCTAGTCTTGAACTCCTGGCCTCAAGTGATCCTCCAACCTCAGCCTCCCTAAGTGCCAGGATTACAGGCGTGAACCATCCTGCCATCCTGTCATCTCTTCCTAAACCTTGCCCTCCCTTGCCCACTGCTTTCCATGCCTGTCAGGCAGCCCTCCAGTGTCCCTTCCCCTCATTGCAGACCTAGAGGGCAGATGAGCTGCAGCCAGACAAATCTGATTTCTAAGGCAAGTTTAAAGGGCTTTTCCCAGAGACCCTGAGCTCATTTCTCCTTTCTGTGTCTCCAAAGTGCCACGGCAGCAATTTGGATCTCAAACACCCCGAGAGCAGTGCAGCCAAGTTCTTTACTGCACACAATGAATGTGTTATGTGGGGATTCTTTGGCCTAAAGGATGGCTGAAAGTCCTGATGTCCCACTGTGTCCCAGCCTGGCCAGCACTGAGAGGGGCAGGAGAGCTGCCTTGCTTTCCTGTCTACTGAGAGGGTGGCTGTGGGCTCCTGAGGTCAGGGACAGATCACCTGCGGACTCCAGGCCTGCTGCTGGCCGCTGCTGTTTATTGAGAGCTTTGCAGGCCCAGAGAAACCCAGACATGTACCTGCAGTCCCACAGCAGGGAGTTGCAGGACTGAGATTTGCTCCCAGTCCTGTCTGATTTCAAAAGCCCCTGCTCTTGATCATGAGGCCACATGCCCTCAGCCTGGTGAACCTGTGGGCCCAGCTGCTCCAGGGGTAACGCACCACTCCCCCTCCCCAGGCCCTAGTTCACCAGGAGCCTTACAAGATGCAGCAGGACTGAGCCAGGAGCTGAAGGGAATGGCGGCCTGGGACCTAGGTTCCTGGGACCCGGACACAGACTGCTCCAGCTCTCGGAAGCCAATCAGAGACTGCGGTTTCCTGCTTGGCTGAATTCTCCTCCCTGGAGGCAGAGGAAGGAGGTGCTTTGCCATCTCTGGTTGTGGGGCTTTATCTCTGCAAACTCTGCAGTGTGTGTGAAAACCTGTGAACCAAAGAACGAGGAAGAAAGATTAAAGAGGGAAAGGATTAAGATCTACAGGGCCTCCCATGCTCTGCAGAGCTGCTCTCAGAAGCTGCTCTGCGATCTCTATTAGACAACCCCACAGCTGCCAGTTCTGGAGGTGAGAAGGGCAGGGCTCCTCACCCCAGCCTGGAGCCACTGAGAAAGCAGCATAGTCAGGGCACAAAGACAAGAAGGGTGGCGGTGGGGAAGGGTGGTTGGGAAGTGGCAGAACACAAAGGTGGATTTCACTGGAATAAAAGTCAGGGCAGACATGGAGGGCAGAGCCATAGATGTCTTCCGTGAGTGCCATGCTGCAGGTTGAAGAGACCCTGGCCCTCCCACCCATCTCCCTCCCCACCCGGATTAGTGAGCTACCTCCAAACTTAGCAGCTTAAGACAGCAATAAACATCTCCATCCCTATTCCAGTTTCTGTGGGCCAGGAACCTGTGAGCAGCTGAGCTCTGGGTCTCTGCTGAGGTCGCCATCATCACGGGTTTTGCTGGGGCTGGAGGACCTGCCTCCAAGATGGCACTCACATGGTGCTGGCTGTTGGCAGGAGTCCTGGGGTCCTTCCCGCATGGGCCTCCCCATGTGGTGGCATTCCCCAGAGTGGGTGATACAAGAGAGAGCCAGGCCAAGGCTGCCATGGTGAGTTTTTTTTTTTTTTTGAGGCAGGGTCTTACCCTGTCACCCAGGCTGGAGTGCAGTGGGTGAGATTTTGAGATTATAGCCCACTGCAGCCTGGAACTCCTAGGCTCAAGCAATCCTTCCACCTCAGCCTCCCAAGTAGCTGGAACTATAGGTGGGCACCACCACACCTGGCTGATTTTTAGATTTTTTTTTTGGTAGAGATGGGGGTCTCACTGTGTTACCCAGGCTGGTCTGGAACTGGCCTCACGTGATCCTCCTCCCTCAACCTCCCAAAGCGCTGGGATTACAGGCATGAGCCACTGTGCCTGGCCTTCAACTATGGTTTTTTTTTTGAGACGGAGTTTCGCTCTTGTTACCCAGCCTGGAGTGCAATGGCGCTATCTCGGCTCACCGCAACCTCCGCCTCCTGGGTTCAGGCAATTCTCCTGCCTCAGCCTCTTGAGTAGCTGGGATTACAGGCATGCGCCACCATGCCTAGCTAATGTTTTTTGTATTTTTAGTAGAGACGGGGTTTCACCGTGTTGACCAGGATGGTCTCGATCTCTTGACCTCGTGATCCACCCGCCTCGGCCTCCCAAAGTGCTGGGATTACAGGCTTGAGCCATCGCGCCTGGCCCAACCATGGTTTTTATAATGAACCAGCCTCAGAAGTCTTACACCATCCTTAAGGCTGGCCATTATTGTTCCCAGATTCCCCTGCACTCCAGACAATCACTGCTGACAGCCACCCTGCTGGGGTTCCCGCAGTGGCTGTGTCTGATTCCAGCACGGCCAGCCTCTAATGGCTGTGATATCTGTGTCCCCAGGTCCCCTTTTCAGAAATCGTGATGCGGACAGCTTCAGTCTAGGAAGGCAGACCCTCCAAACTGTGCACCGCCCCACACCCTCCCCCGCCTCCAGCCTCTCCTGGTTGCCTGCTTATAGCCACACCTTTCATCTCCAGAGAAGATGCTCTCAGCAGTGACTGGAGCATGGGGAGGCTGGAAACAGTAGGAGCTCACTTTGATGGAGTGCTTGCTACGTGTGAAGTCGGTACTGAGCACGGTAAAGGTACTAACTCCTTACAGCCTCTCTGCAGGGTGGGCGCCTCCCATTTTAGAGATGGGGAAACTGAGACACAGGGAGGGTAAGCAGCTTGCTGAAGCCACACAGCTGTCAAGTGGCAGAACTCGGAATTGAACCCCAGGACTCTGCCTCCGGAGCCCATGCTGTTAACCTTATTTGTGAATCGAGGAAACACTTCCTTTCCACAAGAAAGCCCAATTCATCAGACAGGGATTGGGAGTTCAGGGAACAGAGAGAAAGACGGAGGTTAGACACCTGGAGGGTTTTCCAGGCCACAGGTTGTGAGGCCTCAGTGTAACGTTGTCCCCTGAGCATGCTCAGAAAATGAGGTCTTCCCAGGCTGTGTTGAGCACAGCCAAAGGCTAAAGGGCTGTGGTCATTATTTTTAAATTAAAAAGTGTGATAGGCCAGGTGCAGTGGCTCACACCTGTAATCCCAGCACTTTGGGAGGCTGAGGCGGGCAGATCACTTGGGTTAGGAGTTTGAGACCAGCCTGACCAACATGGAGAAACCCTATCTCTACTAGTAATGCAAAAACTAGCCGGTCATGGTGCACATGCCTGTAATCCCAGCTACTCGGGAGGCTGAGGCATTTGGAAGGCTTGAACCTGGGAGGTGAAGGTTTCGGGGAGCCAAGATTGTGCCACTGCACTCCAGCCTGAGCAACAAGAGCTAAACTGTCTCAAAAAAAAAAAAAATTTTGTGGCCGGGCGCGGTGGCTCAAGCCTGTAATCCCAGCACTTTGGGAGGCCGAGGCGGGTGGATCGCGAGGTCAAGAGATCGAGACCAACCTGGTCAACATGGTGAAACCCTGTCTCTACTAAAAATACAAAAAATTAGCTGGGCATGGTGGCACGTGCCTGTAATCCCAGCTACTCAGGAGGCTGAGGCAGGAGAATTGCCTGAACCCAGGAGGCGGAGGTTGCGGTGAGCCGAGATAGCGCCATTGCACTCCAGCCTGGGGTTTTTTTTTTTTTTTTTTTTTTTTTTTAAAAAAAAAATTGTGATAATATATACATAACACAAAATGTTCCATTTTAACCTACCTCCCTCCCTTCCTTCCTCCCTCCCTCCCTTCCTTCCTTCCTTCCTTCCCTCCCTCCTTCCTTCCTTCTCTCTCTCTGTATCTCTCTCTCTCTTCTTTCTCTCTTTCTTTCTCTCTCTCTCTCTCTTTCTCTCTTTCTTTCTTTCTCTCTCACCCAGGCTGGAGTGCAGTGGTACAAACTTGGCTCATTGCAACCTCTGCCTCCCAGGTTCAAGCAATTCTCCTGCCTCAGCCTCCTGAATAGCTGGGATTACAGGTGTATACCACCACGCCCAGCTAATTTTTGTATTTTTAGGAGAGACGGAGTTTCACTGTGTTGGCTAGGCTGGTCTCAAACTCTTGACCTCAAGTGATCCGCCCACCTCGGCCTCCCAAAGTGCTGGGATTACAGACGTGAGCCTCTGCGCCTGGCCCATTTTAATCATGTTTCAGTGTACCATGTGGCAGCATTAAGTACCTTCACATCATTGTGTGGCTGTCACCATTGTCCATCTTCACAACTCTTTCATGTGGTCTTTTCTGGATGTGTCTGCTGGTCCCGAGGCCTTTGGCCAGCCTGGACTCCCTTCCTCCCTGCCTCCCGGAATGTGGATGGGGCTGCTGGAGGGAACAGGACGAGCACACGGAGAGAGGGAGGAGGCGCGGCACAGACAGGCTTTCCTCTTCCGAAGGGAGGTATTCAAATGATCTACCTTTGAGGCTCGCTTTCTGCTTCAAAGACCCATGGCAGCTCTGCGGAGGAACGAGCCGTAGCAACGGTGTGAGAGGGTTTATCAATAGTACCTAGAGCTCAGTAACTCATAAACCTTTCATTAGTTTTACATCAATGATGGTCCAAGTCCCAGGAAGTAGATTTAGGCTGGAAGACGGATGTCTCCATAAATCATCATCTCTGCAAATTAGGGAGTTGGAGGGAGCCTTTTTATAGGATTTCCCGGCAGCTCGCTCGGGAAGCTCTGCTTCCTTGCTCCCATTCTGAGCTGATGCCAGATTCTAAGCCTCACACGCTTGGATGGAAAATGCAGTCAGAGCTCAGAGAAGGACCTGCCCAGGGCTAGGAGGAAGAGGGCACCACTCTGCTCTCCCCGTCCTTGGCTTCATCCAGGCCTGGCTGCTGCTTTTATGACCTTATCTGCCCCTCTTGTTATCTACAGAGGGAACAGCTTTCTAGAAGGTATTTCTTCGAGAGAAAGAAACGGAGGCAGCAGCAGCAGCAGCATGGGCAGAGCAGTTTTAAGGTCTCTCACCAGGCTGGGCGCGGTGGCTCATGCCTGTAATCCTAGCACTTTGGGAGGCTGAGGCAGGTGGGTCACTTGAGGTCAGGAGTTCCGGATCAGCCTGGCCAACATGGTGAAACCCCGTCTCTACTAAAAATACAAAAACTAGCCAGGGGTGTTGATGTGTGCCTGTAATCCCAGCTCCTTGGGAGGCTGAGGCAGGAGAATCACTTGAACCTGGGAGGTGGAGGTTGCAGTGAGTGGAGCTCGTGCCACTGCACTCCAGCCTGGGCAACAGAGCAAGACTTTGCCTCAAAAAAAAAAAGAAAAAAAAAAAAGAGATCTCTCAGCAGACATGAGAAAACAAGAGGGGACCTTCTATTTGCCAGTGAGAACAGTAATAATAAGATTAACAGCACCACTGGTGCCTGCCACGTCGCCCGTTGTCAGTATGGATCAGCTGTTATTTCGAGTCTTTCTTATGTGCTTTATAAAGGATCTATCTTTACATTATTGTTATTACCATCACCCTCTCATTTTACATATAAGAAATCTGAGGTCTGAGAGGTTATATGATGTGCCTCTAAGATCAGCCCAGGAGCAGCCTCTTATTGACTTGACCTTCCTACCCTGTCTTCCCCTCGGAGTCTCAGTTTCTTCCCATCTCTAAAACACAGAATCAACTTCAGTGCTCCTCATTCCCCAGAAATGAAGTTGGAGAGGAGTCAGCCGGGAAGCACAAAGCCTAGAGCTCCTGGGGAAGAGGCACCTGCTTAAAGGGCAGGGAAAACCGTCCGTTTCAGGATGACGTCCACACCTTCTGTTTCATGGAGCCTTCTCAAAGGCAGGGAAAGCCATCCATTTCAGGAAGACATTGATATCTATTTCGTGGAGGCTTCTCGAAGGCAGGGAGGGCTGTCCATTTGAGGACGACATCCACATCGATGGCCTTGGCAGATGGTGCTTATTCCCATTTTACAGATGAGGAAATTCATCCCTTCACCCCCCCGCCGAGTTTCAGTCCCATAGCTAGTAAATGGTCCAGGCTGGCTGGAACCAGGTCCTGACTTGTGCTGTGGTGTCAGAGGCCAGTGGGCAGCTTAGCTAGTGCCACTGGGCTTTCTGGAAGGCCATGTCTCTAGACAGGATGTCAGGGCATGGGTCCCTGCTGCTCCCAACCCCCTGAGCAGGGGTCCTCTCAGCTGGCTCCCCTCTGCTTTGCTCTGCAGCCCCAGCTTCAGGTGCTCCTGTATCACCTTCTCCTGCCCACCCTTTTTGCCCCCAGCGCCGTCCTAAATGCTCAGACAGACTAATTACAAGCACGGGCAGAGAACTGGGATGCTGATTTGGCAGATGGGGCTTCAGGACTCAGTGATGCTCATCAGCGCCGGCAGGCTCCCTGACAAATCAAAGACTTTTCCATTTCCTTTCCTCTCCCCTTCTCTTGCCCCTGGAGGATGAGCCAGCCCGCCAGCGAGTGCACGAATGAGCCAGTGAGCCAGAGGTGAGTTGCTGAAGTCTGTGCGGCACGCTGGCTGCGGAATGAGAAGGCTCTGAGCAAGCCATGTCCCAGGAGAACTTTTACTCAGGAATAATATGCATGAGGATTTATTTCCTCATTGCTGGGCTTCCAGCTGAAGTGCAGGCACGTCTCTGCTTGGCTCCGGCAAGGGAACTTGGCTCAAAGGTTTCAACCAAGCAGCTGAAGATTCTGATTCCGATTCAACGAACACTGAGCACGTTCTGTATGGGAGGCTCCATGCCAATAGCTCTGCCCACTCATCCCATTTAACTTTCCCTCCTTTCTTCCTTTTTTTTTTTTTGTGACAGGGCCTCCCTGTGTCATCCAGGCTGGAGTGCGGTGGTATGTATGATCATGGCTCACTGCAGCTTCAAACTCCTGGACTCAAGCAATCTTCCTGCCTCAGCCTCCCTCCTGAGTAGCTAGTACTACAGACACAAGGCCCCATGCCTGATTAATTTTCAAGCTTTTTATAGAGATGGGGGGGTCTCACTATGTTGGCCAAGCCAGTCTCAAACTCCTGGCCTGAAGTGATCCTCCTCCTTTGGATTCCCAAATTGCTGGAACTACAGGTGTGAGCCACTGCAACTGGTGGCCCCCATGTAGTGTTCTTTCTTTCTTTCTTTTGAGATGGAGTCCTGCTTTGTCACCCAGGCTGGAGTGCAGTGGTGCAATCTTGGCTTGATGCAAACTCCAACTCATGGGTTTAAGTGATTTTCCTGCCTTAGCCTTCTGAGAAGCTGGGATTACTACACTTGCCACCACGCCCAGCTAATTTTTGTATTTTTAGCAGAGACAGGGTTTCACCACGTTGGCCAGGCTGGTCTAGAACTCCTGACCTCGAGTGATGCAACCGCCTCGGCCTCCCAAAATGTTGGGATTACAGGCTTGAGCCACTACGCCTGGCCCCCATTTAGCTTTCATAACAGCCTTCCACATTTGGAATTCTTATGCCCATTTTACAGATGAAGAAAGTGGTTTCTTCAAGAGTACATAGTAATAACACTCCAAGTGGGTATTTACTTACTGCATTGTGGGGAGTAGAAAAGTTCCCCTTTAAAGTTTCCTTTCTTGTTAAAGAATAAATTATAGGCCGGGCGCGGTGGCTCAAGCCTGTAATCCCAGCACTTTGGGAGGCCGAGGCGGGTGGATCACGAGGTCAAGAGATCAAGACCATCCTGGTCAACAAGGTGAAACCCCGTCTCTACTAAAAGTACCAAAAATTAGCTGGGCATGGTGGCGCGTGCCTGTAATCCCAGCTACTCAGGAGGCTGAGGCAGGAGAATTGCCTGAACCCAGGAGGCGGAGGTTGTGGTGAGCCGAGATCGCGCCATTGCACTCCAGCCTGGGTAACAAGAGCGAAACTCCGTCTCAAAAAAAAAAAAAAAAAAAAGAATAAATTATAAATGTGCTAATAACGCTTTGTTAAGCCCTATCCTATGCAGCTGTTAGACATGTCATACTTACAGGCACGTCGTACATTGTATATCCTTGTACTTTAGGATATCTGTGCTGGGTGTGCTTACAGGCATGTCTCAGCTCGCCATTGCTTTTGCCTGTTTAGTAAAGTTTTAAGTTGTCAGCCAATCGGGTTTCAGTTTATATTGTGAGTTCTGGCTCCAACCAACAGAGAACAGACACAGCAGTAAGGACGACCCCAAATGCATAAGGGATAAGTACGTTTGCTTTCCTGTGTTCATTGTACTCTCGTGGCAAGATGGCTAGTGAGGGTACCCTTCCTGCAGTGCAGGAAATAAAAAAGTAAAAGTTGCTTTGCTGAGAAATCCTTTGTCTCAGTGCTGATTTTTCTTTGCGGCACCGAGCAGCTGTTTCCAATGTACAATAACTTGCCATGTACCAGGTACTTCTCAGCATCACACGTATTAACTCATTTAATTCTCCCAACAAACAGTGATGTCAATACTGCTATTACCCTCATTTTGCAGGTGAGGGAAAGGCCCACTGGGATTAAGTACATGCCCAGGTTACAGGGGCTGTAGATGGTGGATCTGGAATTCAATTCCAAGCCAGCAGGCTCCAGGGACTATGTGGCAGAACTAGAAATGAGGTCCTATTCTTTGGATTTGAGCCCAGTTCCTGTAAACCATAAAGTTATTGTTGGTTCTTCACGCCCATGAAAAGTCTCAAGAACTGTAAGGTCAAGACTTGGCTGTGTACCTTGATCAGGACATGTCAGTGGTAAGCTATAAAAACCCAACATTAGTAGCTTAAGCAGAGAAGGGAATTTATTGGCTCATATGACAGGAAGCCCAGGCCTGGATATGGCGATTGAGTGACGCCGTGAGGACTCTATCTGTCTGTCTGTCTCTTGGACTCACACACCTGCAGTTCTCTCTTCTGTCTTCTTGGAAGGGAAGGTGGGGGCCATGGATGTTGCTAGTCTGGGTACTGCTCAAAGGCCCCAGCAAAGGGCCAGGCGGGAGCTGGAATACATTCAATGCTCTGCTTGCAAAGCTCTGTGTCCAGCACTGCCCCAGAGGGGCACTTCTCCTAATTCATCAGCCTGGAGGAGTCACCTATGGCTAATACACATAAGATGCTATGTAAGCTAATGATAACCCTGCCCCTTCTCTTGGCTACCAAGGCCAGCCCCACACCAGCACTCTCATCCCTCACTAGGCAACTCTATCAGACCCACCTAGTCAATCAGCGCATACCTATGGAGCCCCTACCTACTGAGCATTGCTTGCAAAACTCCCTGCCCTCCCGCAACTCACATTCTGCCGAAGGATGGGATTGGCTTTGCTTGGGTCACGTGTGCATATTTAGACCAATCACTGTTACCAAAGGAATGAGCGCACCCTGTGATTGGCCCCGCTGAGACAGTTGCCCACTCCTTTGGAGAGACAGGGCGCCTCCTTGACAGCCTCACCAGGACCACACAAATGGGGGTGGTTTCTCAGGAAATAGAAGAGCTGGGCTCCAGAAATAGCTGACATCCGCCCACCTTTGGGGTCCTGGGAAAATCACAGTCCTTTCCTCATTTATTGTATTTTATTTTTTTGACTCAGTGTTTCACTCTTGTTGCCTAGGCTGGAGTGCAATGGCGCAATCTCAGCTCACCACAACCTCTGCCTCCTGGATCCAAGCAATTCTCCTGCCGCAGCCTCCTGAGTAGCTAGGATTACAGGCATGTGCCACCATGCCCGGCTAATTTTGTATTTTTAGTAGAGACGGGATTTCTCCATGTTGGTCAGGGTGGTCTCGAACTCCCGACCTCAGGTGATCCACCCGCCTCAGCCTCTCAAAGTGCTGGGATTACAGGTATGAGCCACCACGCCCAGCCCCCTTTCCTTATTTCTTTATTCCTCCCTAATAACTTACCCACTGGCATTAGGAGAGCCCCAATACTTTGAGAATTGGAGGTTGGGGGAGATAGGGTTTCCCAGAAGGGTTCAACCATTGACTTATCACAGGTGAAAATTCCACTTGGTCCTGCTCAGAGAGAAGGGTCAAGGGTCAGGGCTGTTTACCCAACATCAATGTGATTGTGACTTTCAGTTTTGGGAAGAGGAAAGATGAGGGGGATGAGGGCGTGTCGGGGGGAAGCCAAGTCAGAGAGCAGGGACAGAGTGAGGGCTCTGGTCCCAGTGTTGATGGGTTGGTGGGGAGGGCTGGCTGGGTACCCAAAGAATTTGTTATATGCCAGGAGCTTCACCCACTTCAACTCATTTCAGCCCCTCACCTGTCAGGTAGGTGCCGTTATCCCATTTTATTGGTGAAGAAACTGAGGCTCAGAGTGTTGAAGAAACAGAAAGATGCTCACTCACTTGTGCATGAAGTCCTCAGTGCCCTGAGCCACAGAGGCATTCATTCCCCAAGCAGAGTACCTGCCCCATGCCATCTCTCACAGGCCCAGCGAGGCGCCTCACAGGGAACGTTTCCACCTCCTGATCCCTGGCCACCCGCCCCTAGAGACCCAGCAAGCCCTCCTACAGCCTCCCCTGCACCAGGTCCCTGAGGTCACTTCGTCATCCCTGACACCTGCCTGCCTGCTGCGGGCACAAGGTCAACCCCGAGTGGACCCTTGGGGCCTGTCTGCCACTAGAGGGAGCCCCAGTGTGGCCACATATGCCTTCTGGGATGCTGAGGGACTGGGGCCCGGGCAGAGGGACCTGTCCTGGGGAGGCCCTGCCAAGAGGCGTTCAGAGGCAGAGCTGTTGTGACAGGTTGATCTTCCCCTCCACTCCCTAAAGACCCAGGATGCTCTGGTTTGTGAGATCAGCATCTTCATTATTAAAGAAGAGATGCCAGGAGATTCAAGGTGCCTGAAAGAGGACTCTTGGCATTCAGGGGCATGGGCTCAGGACCCACCTTCCCTCCTCTGCCCATGCCTGCAGCTCACAGCCCACTAGAAATCAGAGGACAGCAGGTGTCGCTCACAGCAGGCCGGCAGCTTGCTTCCTGCTCCTTAGGTACTGATTTACTGCCTCTCTCATTTGACAGACCTTTACCGAGTACCTCCTATATGCCAAGCATTGGGAGTTCAAGACCAACCTGGGCAACATAGCAAGACCCCCATTTCTACAAAAAATTAAAAATTAGCCGGGCATGGTGGCGCACATCTGTAGTCCTGGTTAGTCAGGAGGCTGAGGCAGGAGGATCACTTGAGTCCAGGAGTTTAAGTTTGTGGTGAGTACAATGGTACCACTGCACTCCAGCCTGGTGACTAGGTGAGATCCTGCCTCAAAAAACAAAACAAGGCCGGGTGCGGTGGCTCACACCTGTAATCCCAGCACTTTGGGAGACTGAGGTGGGTAGATCATCTGAGGTCAGGAGTTTGAGACCAGCCTGGCCAACATGGTGAAACCCATCTCTACTAAAAAATATGAAAAATGAGCCTGGTGTGGTAGTACACGCCTGTAATCATAGCTACTCGGGAGGCTGAAGCAGCAGAATCACTTGAACCTGGGAGGTGGAGGTTGCAGTGAACAGAGGTCACACCACTGCGCTCCAGCCTTGGCGATGGAGTGAGGCTCTGTCTCAAAAAAAACCCAAACAACAAAAAACCAAGAAACAAAACAAAACAAAACAAAAAACAAAACAAAACACACACCTCAATAAATTCTACGACACGTATAAGTCTGGGAGACTCCAGGTACAAAAGAAGATATACTTAACCTCTACCTGGGGGTACTGGAAAGCTTCCTGGGGGGATGGCATCTAACCTGAGAGTGGAGGAGTTAGCCAGGCAAAGTCTAGTGTTCCAGGCAGAGTGATCAGTTTCTACAAATGCCTGGAGGCGAGAGAGCATTAGCCTGCCTTCCTTCCTTCCTTCCTTCCTTCCTTCCTTCCTTCCTGCCTGCCTTCCTGCCTGCTTTCCTGCCTTCCTGCCTTCCTTCCTCCCTCCCTCCCTCCTCCCTTCCCCTCCTCCCCTCTACTCCCCTCTCCTCCACTTCCCTCCCCCCACTCCCCTCCCCACTCCACCCCTCCCCACCCCTCCCTTCCCCTTCGTGCGTGCGCTCTCTCTCTCTCTCTCTCTCTTTCTCTCTCTCTGTCTTTCTTTCTTCACTTTTCCAGCACTCCTGTGACCAAGCACTCTTCTGGATGCTGGACTAGCTATGTGGGTGAACAAGGCGAGCAAGCTCCCTGCCTCGTGGCGCTCACATGCTAGGGAATGTGGCCATTCAGATGATCCAAAGACATCTCGAGGCTGGAGGCAGACATGTGGAAGGCCCCTGCCCTGCTCAGAGGACCTGAGCCCCATCCTCCATCCTTCTGCCGAGCCTGGCAGCTAGCCCCAAGCCCTCCTGCACCAGCCAGCTGTGGGAGATCACCCAGGCCCTGGCAGGAGCCTGTGCCAATGTTTTAATAGCCAGACCAAAGGCCTGCTGGGCAGCTCTGCTAATTACAGTGATTAATGTGTTTAATTTACTTAGAAAGAGTAATGTGTCATCACTCTGTTGTCACAGCCCAGCCCCACAGTCTGATCCTTCCCCTTTTCCTGCACAGGTGCCCCCCAAGCTCCTGCAGGCTCCCCATAGTGGCCCAGCCTCCCTTGAGTCCAGACATCTGGCCTGCCCATTCCCGTGTCTGTCTGGGGCCTGCCTACTGTCCCTGGCCTGGTGGTGAAGGAAGGAGCTCTCTCATCCATCCCTACTGCTGGAGAGCTGTGGGGCCGCAGTGGTCAGGAGAGGTGGACCTTCTCATCCCCCAAGTCACCTCTGCACGGGCAGAGACAGCCCCTGTTCTCTAGCTCCCCTCATCCATACCCCACCCCCGCTTCATCCCCAAGTGGCACTCACCTCTAGCTGAAGTCATTTGAAGTGGCTTCCTGTTTCACGGCCAGCTTCTGGCTTTGGAAGCATGGTGGTGCATGCCTGTAGTCCCAGCTACTCGGGAGGCTGTAGTGAGAAGCCAGGACAGGGACCTTCCCAGGTGCTCTGTTTGTTGAATGGAGGAATGAGAGTCAGGTCCCCACTCTGTGTGCTCCACACTTACAGCAGGATGACTTTGGATCTGGCGCATTTTTTCCCCAAAATTTCATGTGTCTCCCTTGCCTGCTCCCCTCCCAGGCAATGTCTATAGGGGACAGGTGGCCCAGTGTCTTCATCCTACAACCAGAGAAATGTAAGATCACACCGCACAGAGTTGAGGCCCGATTATCTAAAACCATTGATATGTTAGCTGGAGCAGGGATATCAAGACCAGCATGCTTCTGTGTGTGTGTGTGTGTGTGTGTGTGTGTGTGACTGAGTCTTGCTCTGTCGCCCAGGCTGGAGTGCAGTGCACAATCTCAGCTCACCGCAACCTCAGCCTTCCAGGTTCAAGCAATTCTCCCATCTCAGCCTCCCCAATAGCTAGGACTACAGGTGAGCGCCACCACACCCGGCTAACTTTTGCATTTTTAGTAGAGACAGGGTTTCACCATGTTGGCCAGGCTGGTCTCAAACTCCTGACCACTGGTGATCCACCTGCCTTGGCCTCCCAAAGCGCTGGGACAAGTGTGAGCTGCTGCGCCCTGCCATGACCAGCACGCTCCTTCCCCAGCAGCCAAAGCAGCTGAGTCTTGACTTCTAGGAAATGGCTTCAAGCCTCCCGCTTGAGCTTCCTTGACTGCTGACATTTTCCTGGTGCCCCCCGGGAAGGCAGAACTTCCTCAGGCCTGGCAGCCTTCTCCTGATGTTAACCTGACTCTCCCTTTGCACGCACTCTGCTCTCCATCAGTGGAGTTGTGTGGGGTGCCTGGGGGAGGGGCTTCTTCTCGGGGCAATCTAAGAACTTTGTTCCACCTGCCAGGCCCAGCCTGGGCCATCTCTAGGCCCTCTCGTCCCTCCTGGCATGGGGACTGCTTCATTGCTCACGGGGGTGTGTTTTGCTGGCTCATTCATGCCACGCTTGCCCCAATAGGCAGGAGCCAGCTGGCAGGAAACCCATGAGGAGCTCTCCTCTCACCTGTGCTGGTACACCTGGGTCCGGGTCAGGGCAGGATTGAGTGAGGTAGGCTGTGTCTTCACTTGCTCTCCTTGCGTGGGTAAGAGATGTCACCTGCCAGTCCTTCATCCCAATTAGTACAGGACAAAGACAATGCCGAGAGAGGGACCGCAGCCAGATGGAAGGCCAAAACACATCTCGGAAGGGAAGCCAGTCAGAGAACCTGGATGTCACCCTAGGAGCCACAGCTCCCGCCTTGCCATTAGATGTCTGTGACTGAGGCTGGTCGCATCTTGCTTGGCCTCAGTTCCTCCTCCTGTAACGTGAGAGGGGAAGGACAGGAGGATCCCTTGAGTCTAGGAGTTCAAAGTTGCAGTGAGCTATGATCATGTCACTATATTCCAGCCTGGGTTACGGAGTGAGACCCTGTCTCAAAAGCAAACAAACAAACAAACAAACAAACAAACCTAAATAAATTCTACAACAGGTATAACCCTGGGAGATTCCAGGTGCAAAAAATAATGTACTTGGCCAGGCATGTGTAATCCATCACTTTGGGAGGCTAAGGCAGACAGGTCATGAGGTCAGGAGTTCGAGATCAGCCTGGCCAACATGGTGAAACCCCCGTCTCTACAAAAAATACAAAAAATTAGCCAGGCATGGTGGTGTGTGCCTGTAGTCCCAGCTACTCCGGAGGCTGAGGTGGGAGAATTGCTTGAACCTCGGGGCGGAGGTTGCGGTGAGCAGAGAACGTGCCATTGCACTCCTGGGTGACAGAGCAAGACTCTCTCTCAAAAAAAAAAGAAAAAGAAGAAGAAGAAAAAAGGATGTACTTAACCTCTACCTGGTGGGACAGGAAGGCTTCCTGGGGAGATGGCATCTAACCTGGAATCCGAAGGATCTGATGAATTAGCCAGGCAAAGTAACAAGTGTTTCAGGTAGAGTGATTGATGTGTACAAATGCCCAGAACTGAAAACTAAGGTCTCTTCTGGTTCTGGGATTCAACATAGACAGTTCCTGCCCCGAGACAAGCTGAGAATGGAGAGGGCTGATCCCTGACCTCTCAGGGGTGGCCTGGCGCTTCCTGGAGGCGCTGGGACCCAGCACCTAATGACCACCGCCCCTGCACGGGAGAACTGTTGGGTCTCTGAAGGCCAGAAGGAGCCCAGATTGATAATTGACTCCCGCCATGGGGGAGCCGCCCGGCTTCATCAGTATGCAGTGCCTGTGCGGAATACTTAAGAAAAACTTATTAATTTCCCTTCCACAAAGACTGAGAGTTCCACGGTAATCACAGTATCAAGTTGTAATAATAATAAAAAAAACTCTCCATTGAAAATCACGGTTGGGACTCTGGAGAGTTCAACAGGAAAAGATTGTATTAAGATAAAGGAGATTATAACAGGGCGGACATTAAAGGTTGTCATTGTCGAGTAAATTACCTCAGGGAGGCCCCGGGACTGCTGTATTCCAGGGAGGGAGTGAGGACCCGTCACTGACCTGGCAACCCACAACGCCGCCTCCGCCCACCCTGGAACTCTGCCTTTTTCCTGCCCTGGAAGGCAGGTAAGAGGTGGCTCCGGATCAAACTAGGGAATCAGAGGTCCCAGCCTGAGGACCCTTGTTATGGGCAGAGGGTGGAGCACTGTACAGGTTCTGGAGGACGGAGATCTCTGATCTAGGTTAGGCTCTTACAGTCTAGCCTGACGGTGGTCTTCAGAATATGTGCCCAATCGTGCAGGGGCCTGGGAGCGGGATGGTGTTTCTGGGTCCCCTGTTGGCATTTTCCTGGTAAGGATGAGAATGGAGAATGAGCTTGCAAAAAGGAAGTGATGGTTTGGCGCGGTGGCTCATGCCTGTAATCCAAACACTTTGGAAGGCTGAGAATCACTTGTGGCCAGGAGTTCGAGACCGGCCTGGCTGATAAGGTGAAACCCTCTTTCTACAAAAAAAAAAAAAAATACAAAAATTAGCTGGGTGTGGTGGCATGTGTCTGTAGTCCCAGCTACTTGGGAGGCTAAGGGAGGAGAAGGCCTCGAGCCTGAGAGGCTGAAGATGTAGAGAGCCGAGACTGTGCCACTGCACTCCAGCCTGGGCATCAAAGCAAGACTCCCTCTAAAAAAAAAAAAAAAAAAAAAGGGGCATGGTGGCTCACACCTGTAATCCCAGCACTTTGGGAGGCGGAAGTGGGCAGATCATAAGGTCAGGAGTTCAAGACCAGCCTGACCAACATGGTAAAACCCCATCTCTACTAAAAATACAAAAAGTAGCCAGGCATGGTGCTACACGCCTGTAGTCCCAGCTACTCAGTAGGCTGAGGCAGGAGAATCGCTTGAACTTGGGAGGCAGAGGTTGCAGTGGGCCCAGATTGTACCAAACTCCAGCCTGGATGGCAGAGCAAGACTCCCTCTCAAAAAAAAAAAAAAAAAAAAAAAGAATGAGAATACCAGGGTCTGAAGCCACTGCCCTGCCCTGCCTCTTGGACATAGGCTGAATCAGAGAGGGTGTCCCAACTTGTCAACAGGGAGTCCCAATCCCAGTGGAAAAGCCCAAAGACTTCCAGTGAGGTATTATCAAGACAAGGCTATGCTTGCCCAGGTGCCGGGTGTCCACTGCCCCCTGGGGCTGGGCTGGGTGGGATGTGGGGTCGAGCCGGGGGTCATGATCCTTCTCTTGAACATCTTCATTTGAGCCAAATGAGAGGGTTCTCTGGGTCTAAACATGTAGTTGGATTGGAAAGTTCCACTGGGCTTGGGACAAGAAGCTACAAGCTGTTCATGACTGGGGCGGGGCCCCATGGAAGAAAGGGTTAATCATGGGCTTCTCTGGTCATTACCAAGGGGCCCTAGAATGTGGAGGCTTTGAGTCCTGGCTCGGCAATGTTTTAGCTGTGCATCGTTGGTCAGGTTACTTAACCTCTCCGTGCATCAATTTTCTTATCTATAGAATGTGGCAATAGCATCAACTTAGTGCTGTGATGAGGATTCAATGTATCATTGTAGAGAAGAATTATAAATAATAAAGGCCTGCTTTTATCTCCTAATTGCCCTTGCCTGAGGTCACACAGTCAAAAGGTGGCCAAGACCACCTCCTGCCCATCACCTACTTTTTTTTTTTTGAGACAGGGTCTCACTCTTTTGCCCAAGCTGAAGTGCATGGGATGATCACAGCCCACGGCAACCTCCACCTCCTGGGTTCACATGATTCTTCTGCCTCAGCCTCCCAAGTAGCTGGAATTACAGGCGTGAGCCACCTCGCCTGGCCTCATCACCTTCTTCCTGCAAGTTTCTCCTTGGGGAGTGCAGTGTGACGGCCAAAGGCTTGAGCTTTGGACCCAGAGTGCCTGGGGTTCACATCCTGGCTTTAGCTTGGGCCAGGGGCTTCAATTCTCATACTCAACTTCCTCCCTTAGGAAAGGTGAAAGCCACCCTCCCAAGGTCAAGGTGGTGCAGTGAGTAGCTCAGACAGGGGCAGCCACGGCAGGCAGCTTTCCCTGGGGTCTCTGGTCCTAAGCTCCCTGACCTGTGGCTGTTAGGCCCAGTGGGACAGTGCTTTCTGCCCCTGGCCCTCCAGGTGGCATCCGGCCCTGTGGCTGCAAGCCATGGTCACCAAGGACTATTCCGAAGTCGCCCTGAGTTTATGAGGCTGAGCGGAGAGGACGAGGCGTGTTAAGTGTAATGAACTAGTACAAGATTAATGTGAGGCCGGTGAAGTCGCTAAGGCGAGTCGTTTTGGCAATTAATATGCACATTTAAGGAATGATTTGAGAGTATGAACACATTTAAAAGGAAGGCTAATTTCAGAGGGAGAGATACATTCTGGGAAGGATGACTTTTACAGAGGACGGAGCTGGGGTGGGGCGGGGATGGAGGTGCCAGATGACCCTGCTGAGTTTGTCCAGGTCCTCCAGGGCCTCTCTGTGCCCCCCTGTCTCCAGGAGCACTGGCTTCTTGGAAGACCCGAAGCAGGCACTGGGCAGGAAGAGGAAGAGCTGGAACCTTGTGGAAGCGGGGTCCTTGTCTGTGTGCATGATGGAGCACAGGAAGTGGAGGGGCTGCAGCTCAGAAGAGGTTTGTGGAAGGGGTATCGCATGAACGGAGCTTTGAAATGGGCTGGGAGGAGAGGCTGGAAGCTTGTGCATTTGGACTTTTCATCCAGGAGAGAAAGGCATCCCGTTACTGAGCCTGTGATCTGGATAGGATAGGGCGGCCCGCATATGAGAGGAGACCCAGCTTCTTCAGGGCTGCGTGCAGGCTTCACTAGGGTCCGGGAGAGCAGGAGGCCAGGAAGAGCAGCATCCTCTTCCTCAGGGAGCTCTCCCTCTCCTGGGCCCTCTCTCTGGATGGGAAAGGTGGAGTCTCTGCTCCTTGTTGTTTTTTTTTTTTTTGAGACGGAGTCTTGCTGTGTTGCTCAGGCTGGAGTGCAGTGGCGCTATGCTTGCTGCAACCTCCGCCTCCTGGGTTCATGTGATTCTTCTGTCTCAGCCTCCAGAGTACCTGGGACTACAGGCACGTGCCACCACACCTGGCTAATTTTTTGTATTTTTAGCAGAGACGGGGTTTCACCACATTGGCCAGGATGGTCTTAAACTCCTGACTTTGGGATCCACCCGCCTTGGTCTCCCAAAATGCTGGGATTACAGGCGTGAGCCACCGTGCCCAGCCTTTCTTGAGAACTTTAGGACAAGTTCTTGATGTGTCTCCCAGGCTGGAGTGCAGTGGCACAATCACACCTCGCTGCAGCTTCGACTTCCCGGGCTCAATTGATCCTCCTGCCTCGGCCTCTTGAGTAGCTGGGACTATAGGCATGCACCACCAGGTCTGGCGATTTTTTGTATTTTTTCCAGAGATGGGGTCTCACCATGTTACCCAGGCTGGTCTCAGTCTCCTGGACTCAAGTGATTGGCCCGCCTCGGCCTCCCAAAGTGTTGGGATTACAGGCGTGAGCCACTGCACCCAGCCCCACACACTCCTTGGTGAGGCAAGCCTCCTCAGCCCTGCTAGTGAGATTGGAGGCAGGTCCTTCCTTCCTGAAGTTTTATCTTTCAGCACCAGAAAGTGTGTGACCTGGGATCTCCTGGGGGCCCCTTGGCTCTAAGACTCCAGCCCTCCCATTCACTGATCCAGCCTAAAAGTGGAATGAGCTGGTTCCCAGCTTGCCGTCCCTTCCATCTCCACCGGAGGCCCAAGAGCCAAGGAATTAGCGCCACCACAGCTGACTGCGATGAAAGTCTTTACAAGTGCCCAGCGAGGTGATTAATAATGTCTCCTGGCTCGGAATGCCTCTTTAATTCCTCTGCTTAAACCACTCTGGAATCCATAACACTTGCCCCTTAGCCTGTGGTTATTCCGCTTCCTTAATGGCCATTTATGGAGGGACCTTATTGAAAGCTTTTCCCCAGCCTGAGTAAATCATGTCCTCTGGGTCATCCTTGCCTGCAATTTTATTAACTTCTTATGAGAAGTCAGAGGGACCAGAGGGAGGCTAGTGTTTCCTCTGTATTCTGTCCTGCCCAGGCCCGGCACTGTCCCTTTCCTGGCTGGGATCTCAGAGGAGGAGATGGCTGGGGATGTTGGAGATCAAGAATGTTTGGAGTGTCTCAACCCAGTGCCCCGCCTCCAACACTCTCATCTGTGAATCCTTCTAGGTGGGTGGGGGCTGGGAGACCAGGCACTGTGAACTGGATAAGCAGGGGACCCTGGGAAGCAGGGGCAAGTGCTAGGAGGGACAGGATACACATCAGTTACCCGGTGTGTCAGTTACCTGATTCATTGGTTACCTGGTACACAGGTTACCTGGAGCATCAGTTACCTGGTGCGTTGGTTACCTGGTGCACACGTTACCTGATTCATTGGCCCACGCCTGTAATCTCAGCAGTTTGGGAGGCAGAGGCAGGCAGATCACTTGAGGTCAGGAGTTTGAGATCAGCCTGGCCAACATGGCGAAACCCCGTCTCCGCAAAAATACAAAAAAAATTTGCCAGGCCTGGTGGCGGATGCTTGTAATCCCAGCTCTTGGGAGGCTGAGGCAGGAGAAGAGATTGAACCCAGGAGGCAAAGGTTATAGTGGGATCGAGCCACTGCACTCCAGCCTGGTGATACACTATATCCAAAAAAAAAAAGGGAAAAGAGGCTGCCGTCGTGATTCTGACTCTAGCCTGGGTGACAGAGTAAGACTCTGTCTGTGTCAAAAACAAACAAACAAACAAACAGACTGGGTGTGGTGTTTTACATCTATAATCCCAGCATTGTGGGAGGCTGAGGTGACGGATCACTTGTAGTCAGGAGATCAAGACTAGCCTGGCCAAAATGGCGAAACCCCATCTCTACTAAAAATACAAAAAATTAGCTGGGCCTCGTGATGCCTGCCTGTAATCCGAGTCACTCAGGGGGCTGAGGCAGGAGAATCACTTGAACCCAGGAGGCGGAGGTTGCAGTGAGCTGAGATCACGCCACTGCACTCCAGCCTGAGCGACAGAGCGAGATTCCATCTCAGAAAATCTGAAAAAAATCTAAGCTCCTCTTTGTGACCTATGCCTGATCTAACCTTCTCTTCTTTTTCCAGCCTCGTCTCACCCTGAGATCTTGCCTCCATTGCCTTGCCACGCTCACCCCTTCGGCCCCTGTACTGCCAGAACTCGGTACCTCTCCACACCTTTGCCCTTCCGTTCTCTCTGCCTGGCATGCTCTTGTCTTAGATCTCAGGGCTGACTGCTTCTCATCATTCCAGTCTCAGCACAGATGTCCCCTCTCGGCAGAGCCTTCTCCTGACCACCCCCAACCCAGCATGCCCTATCTCCTTTTCCTGTTTTATTGCTTCATTGCACTTGACACTGTGAGTCTAAAATCTAAGATTTTGTCATTTATTTATAGTTTATTCTTTTCATATCTGTCTTCCCCACTGGACTGTCGGTCAGCTCCATGAGGGCAGGGACTGTGTCCAGTCATTACTCTGACTTTGGGGCCCTGAACAGTGGGTGCCTCATAATAAGTGTTCAATAAATGTTTGCTGAAGAATGAATGAATGAACATTTCACCTTGGAAGGAGGCTTGCTTGGGGCATCCCTGCTGGCCAGCTTAGCTCCTTCCTGCCCCAAGGCCTTGCTGTACCAATACTAGGAGGTGAGGAGGGGGGCAGGGAGGGAAGCGGGGATGGGGCCAGAGCTCCCAGCCTGAGCGCCACTTCTCTGGTGCTGAGCCGTGGGGGGTGACCTGAAGTGGGTGGCTGCTTCCTATTAATAACATCAGCAGCACTGCCAGGAGAGGGAGGGGAGGCAGGCAGAGGTAAGGGAGATGGGATAATCCCCTCACACCTCACCAAGCGGTGGAAATGGCACCATATTTTCTAGAAGACAGGAATACCATTTTTTTTAAAAAAAATTAGGGGGCTGGGCGCGGTGGCTCATGCCTGTAATCCCAGCACTTTGGGAGGCTCAGGCGGGCAGATCACCTCAGGTCAGGAGTTCAAGACCAGACTGGCCAACATGGTGAAACCCCGACTCTACTAAAAATACAAAATTTAGCTGGGCGTGGTGGCGTGCACCTGTAATCCCAGCTACTCGGGAGGCTGAGGCAGGAGAATCGCTTGAACCCTGGAGGCAGAGGTTGCAATGAGCTGAGATTATACTATTGCACTCTAGCCTAGGTAACAGTGAAACTCTGTCTTAAAAAAAAAAAAATTAGGGCTGGCTTGTAAATGGGTCTGTGTCTGCTCTGTGGCCCTCCCTGTGGATGACCCCTCCGTGCGTGCAGGCTTCTTCCCCGGCTGGGTGGAGATTGTGAGCAGCCAGAGGGACGTCCCCCTCTTACCCCTCCCCTTGACTGGGCCATCCCTAAACAGAGGTCTTGACTAAGAGGGAAGTGTCCGTGCCCTGGGGCTGGGGAGGGTGAACTCCTCCTACTCCTGTCTCTGAGGGTGGTTATGGGGAACAGGAGTGAAAGTGAGTATGGGAGGGAGGAGGAGAACGAGAGGGAGAACAGAGATGGTGCTGGCGGCTTGCTGGCAGACCCGGGCATGGGCAGGAAGGCCTGATCTGGCCCCACCAGATACCTACCTGGCTTTGCCCTCGTCCCGGGGCAGGCAGGGGGCATCAAGGAGCTGGCAGAACTATCGACAGAGGAGAGCTGAGCTGCTTTCTCTCCCAACGAGAAAAGAGCCCTGTCACTGTCATTTTCAGGGGAAGAAGCATGCTGTCACCTCCAAGACACCTCTGCCCCCAGCACAGCAGCTCCCAAGGGCTGCCCAGTGAGGATGCTGAGGACAGGTCCCCCTGTCCCCCCAGGCTCTGGTGTGCTCCCCCCAACCCAGGTGCCCCAGCAGAACCCCCCCGTGGCCCAGGTCTGTGGCCATCCTTCTTCCTGTCTCCACTGTCTGTCTGGAGCCCCCCTACCAGCCTCCATCCCCTACCAGCCCCCTTCCCGCCTCACTGGGACACACGCCCCAGCCTGGTCTCCATCTTCTCACCCAGCCCCACCTCTCTCACTGGGCCTTGCTGCCGCCCAGCTCTGTCCCTTCTTTGAGTCCTGATCCCCAGTCCTGAGTCCTCTGACTCCAGACACGTCTGTAGTTCCATGACCAAGGGCCTTTGTAAATTCTTCAGGCACCCTCCCGAAGCCCCCATCCCCTCATCCACACAGCTCTGAGCCCAGCCCAGCGGTCTCTAAAACCCAGCAGGGCCCTCATAGGCCACGACCTCCCACTCTCCAGTGAGGCCCCTAAGAACTCAGGATTGGGCTTGGTGTTAGCCTGGAGGCCTGGAGCCTGCTCATTCAGTCCTGAGCTGACGAGAGTGTCATTAGGAGGTTCCTAACTGGGCCGCATGTCCTGGGCTGTCAGGACAGCTTGTGCACTGTGCTAGAGAAACATCACGCTCTGTGTATATCACTCCTTGGGATGGTGGCACTCAGTGGTGTCTGAGACTTTCACAGGTACTTGTGAAAAGTCTCAGTCTCCCACCTCCTTCCAGACACCTCTCTGTCGCTCCCTCTGCTGGGTTGTGGAGGGGTGGAGTATGTCACGGGGTGTCCCTGTGTGGTCTCAGGCATCATTTTTAGCTCTCCTTGGGTAGAGATTTCTTCTCTGGTCCCATTCACCCTGGCTCCTGTGCACCTACCCAACCATGGGAGGCTTTCTGGGATGCATGATACTCGAGAATAGCCCCCGTTTCCAAAGCAATCACTCTGTATCAAGCACTGGGCTAAGCAGGATCTTTCTGGCCTCACAAGGTGGGACCTGCCATTATCTCCATGCTCAGCAGATGAAATGGGGGTTCAGAGTTGTCAAGCCACTTGCCTAAGGTCACAGAGCGAAACCCTGGTGGAGCTGTGATTAGGCTATAGATCTGGGTGACTCCCGCCTGAGTTCCTGGGGCTCAAGTTAGTTACCCCATATTTGATTGAGAGACCCTGTGTGGTCATTTCTTGGCACCAGAGTCTGGGTGAGGGGCATAGGCAGAGAAGCTGGGTCTGGAACCGTCTGTCGGATCAGACACTGTGATCTCCTCCCATTGAAGCAGCAGGAAATGCAGCCCCAGGCCCTGAGTGTTTATTCAAAACGAAAGGAAATCTGAACCAAGCAAGTAACTCAAAGAGAGAAGAGCAGGCCCTACGAGGGAAAGAAGAAATTACCCTGTCCCTGCCCTTCCCCAGAAAAGCAGGCATAGCTAGAAGTGTCCTAGCCAGCAGCAGAGTGGGCCCCTGGCCAGGTGCAATGGCTCATGCCTGTAATCCCAGCGCTTTGGGATGCCAAGGCAGGAGGATCACTTGAGGCCAGGAGTTTGAGACCAGCCTGGGCAACATGGTGAAACCCCCCCGTTTCTACAAAAAATAGCTAGGGTAGTGGCACATGCTTATGGCCCCAGCTACTCGGGAGGCTGAGGAGCGAGGATCACTCGAGCCCAGGAGTTCAACGCCATAGTGAGCTATGATCCTGCCACTGTACTGCAGCCTAGGCAGCAGAGTGATACCACGTCTCAAAAAAAAACACAACGCAAAAAAACCCCAACAGCAAAACAGCAAACCCCAAGGAGGCCTGTGGCAGGGGCCTGAGGGTGGTGCAGATGGGGTTGGTGGGGTCTTTATGGGTCATGGCTCTACCTAGACAATGATGGTGCTTACCTTGTTGGGGTGTGGTGGGAACATAGTGTACCTATGGTGTATATGCAGTGCATATGTGGTGTATAGTGTATATGCAGTGTACATAGCACACATACAGTGCATTCACAGTGTACAGATAGTGCACATATGGGGTATATGTAGCATGTATATAATGCATATTGCTCTGTAGTGTATATGTAGTGCATACGTAGTGTACGTGTGGTGAATATGCAGTGCATAATAGCACAATTGAACAGCACATACAGTGTGGGTGTATGGGACATAGTGCACAGAGTGTATATGAAACATATATACACTAAATGTGCATAACATAAACTACATTACCCGTGTGCGTTACCTTACACATCTATCATATATGTGGTGTACAGATAGTGGACATATAGTGCATATATGGTGCATGTGTAGTGTATGAATATGTAGTGAATATATAGTGCGTATAGAGTATATATGTGGTGCATATATATGCACAATATGTATAACTGTATGTGCACTAGTCACTACATATGTAATATATATGCACTATATATTCATCTATATACACGTATGTGCATTACATGTACACATGTATATGGTGTATGTAGTGCACATATATACACATGCATACATATATGCACTACATATACACTACATATACACCGTATATGCACTAGATGTACACTGTAGATATATGTGCACTATATGCACTATATACTAGTGTACCTATAATGCACATATCTACATGTGTATATAGTACATATAGTGCACGTGTGGTTTATATGTAGTGACTATAGTATACATGGTGCATATGTAGTTTATATATAGTGCATAAACAGTACATATATAGTACATATGTAATGCACATACAGTGTACATATAGAGCATATATAGTATCTATATCGTACATGCAGTGGACATGTAGTGCACATATGGTGTATATATCGTGTATGTATAGCGCACATGTGGTGCATACGCTGCGCACACATAGTGTATATGCTTACAGTGCTCAGGGACCATGCCCCTCCTGCCTAGGTTCCAGGGGCAGGCACTGCTATCTCCTCCCAGGCCCCCAGGGGGCGCACCTCGCCCCATCAGCTGTGTTGAGGCAGCAGCCTCCCTCCAGACCCCATGCAAGCAGGTGCTTTTTATTTAGACTGATTTATTATTGAAACAACTTGAAACAGCTTCAAAGTAAGTTAAATGAGAAGGGATCCTCACCCCTGGTCTCATAAATCAAGGGGCATTCAAAGAAAAGGGAAAACAAAGAAATCACAGAAGCCTGGAAACAGATGGGCTTTCGTGGCCTTGTATTCCTGCCCTCTCTCCTAGGGCGCACCGGGAACCAGCCTTCATTTCCTTCCTTCACCTGAAGAGCCTGGGTGGAAAGCTGTGCTCCTCCTCCTCCCCCTCATTCTCCTCCTTCTCCTTCTCTCCCTCTTCCCCATTCTCCCCCTCCCCCTCCTCCTCCCCCTCCTTCTTCCCCTCCTCCTTCTCCCCCTTCTTTTCCCTGTTCTCCTCCTCCTCCTCCCCATTCTCCCCCTCCTCCTCCCGCTTTCCCACCTTCACTTCCCCCTCCTCCTCTTCATCCTCCCCCTCATCCCTTTCACGCTCACTAGGGAGAGGCTGGTGTCCCCACAGCGAGGGCTGGATTTAAGTCGGGGACCTCTAGTTCACACACCAGAGCCCCTTTCTAGCCTCAGGCTCCTGGTGCCTTGTGGGCAGGGGAATGTCTCTGGGCGTTGTGGTTTGGGGTTGGGAGATGGAGGGACTATGGTTCCTGGATGATTGTGGAGAGATGTGAATTTTCGGGTCTGGTTGTGAGGCCATCTGAGGCTGCCCAGTGTGTGGCTGTTGTGCTTTGTGTTCCCGTGTGTGTGTGTGTCCCCGTGTGTGTATGGTGTGTCCTTCTGTGTGTATGTGTATGCACACAAAAGCACATGAGCATTCCTTGGGCCTGGCGTGGAATTTCAGACCCACTCTGGATGAAAGGGAGCTGCTGGCTGCCTGTTCTATTCCCCTAAATATGGGTGCTGCCTTGCCTTTGCGCTAAGCTGCCAGCAGCTGAGAGCAATGCAGGGTCTCCCTCTCTCCACAGCAAATCCTGGCTGGGGACCCCTCTCTCCTGCTCCACAGGTCACCTAGACCCACTCACCAGGGCCATGGAGGGACAGCTGCAGTGGACGGACATCAACAACTAAGGCCAATGGCCAGGCATGGTGGCTCACGCCTGTATTCTTAGCACTTTGGGAGGCCGAGGCAGGCAGATCGCCTGAGGTCAGGAGTTTGAGACCACCCTGGCCAACACCGTGGAACCCTGTCTCTACTAAAAATACAAAAATTAGCCGGGCGTGGTGGCATGAGCCTGTAATCCCAGCTACTTGGGAGGCTGAGGCAGGAGAATCACTTGAACCTGGGGGTGGAAATTGCAGTGAGCCAAGATCCTGGCCAACAGAGCAAGGCACTGTCTCCAAAAAAAAAAAAAGGAAAGAAAAGAAAAAAAGAAACTAAAGTCAATTGCCAGTGAACAATGAGACAGTGTGTGGGTGAGAAGGAGGACACACCAGGAGGGGTGCAGGAAATGCCAGAGGCAAGGGGGCAGAGAGCCTGCTCCTGGCACCTCAGATGGGCGGGAGAAGGAGGCGCGAGACCAGGAAATACCTAGGAAGAAAAATCTAAGGCAAGGGAGGCCAAGAAACAAAGGAGAGGGAGTCGGATGTGCAGCTGCGGGGACAAAGAGACATAAACCGGGGGCGAGACAGGTAGAGGAGAGTCGCCTCCAGCTGGGGCTGGGTGGGGAACTTGGAGCCCACCGGGGCTGCGGACTTGGGAGCTCGCTTGCGGGGAGGCAGGCTAATTGGCGATTTCATCCAGGTTCTCCAGAGCGTCTGCAGAAAAACAAACCCGCCAAACGTCTCTCACCGTCTGTCATCCTCATTTTGCTTTTGTCTTCGGAATAAAGAGAATCCGAAGCTCCCGGGGTGCGGCGGCGGCGGGCTCTCAGGCTGCCTGCCGTTCTGCTCTGGTCGGAGTCGTTCCGCAGCTACTGCTGCCCTGATTCAGGCCGCGGCCTCTCCGGACCCGGCGTGCCGGGATCTCCGTCCCCATCTCTGTCACACTGTGGTCTGGAGTGTCTGGGTCTCTCGCTCCCCTCCCCTTCCCCCCAGGCTCCGCCTGAGCCCCCACCCCCGCTTGGCCCGCACCGCTGAGGCTGATCCCTGCTACTCCCAGCTGTCTCATGGCTCAGCCTGCCGATTGACAGGGCCCATAAATCACCGTGGCAAGGCAGGGCCCTGGGAGAGGAACACGGGGCCAGGTGCTGCCACGGCTGGCCTTGGGAGTTGGGGCTCTCGGGTTTCTGGCGAATTGCTGGGGCATGCAGCCTGGGCTTCTCTCCCAGCTCAATGGAGCGTTTTGGTTGCAGGGCCCGTGTCTCCTGCCGATTTTCTCCAGCTCCCTGGAAGGTGGACCGGAAGAAATAGGTTGAATGTGAAGCAAGTGGGATTCAGGTTAGACTGAAAAGAACTCACCGTGGTGAGGATTAACATTGGAAAGGGGAAACATTGCATGGGACGTGTTGAACTCCCTTGGCCAGGAACATCCAGTAAATTCTGGATCGATTCTGTCTGATGATGTATTTATTTAGTTTGAGACAGTTTCACTCTTGTTGCCCAGGCTGGAGTGCAATGGGGCAATCTCAGCTCACTGCAACCTCCACCTCCCAGGTTCAAACCATTCTCCTGCTTCAGCCTCCTGAGTAGCTGGGACTACAGGCATGCACCACCACGCCTGGCTCCTGGCTAATTTTGTGTTTTTAGTAGAGATGGGGTTTCTCCATGTTGGTCAGGATGGTCTCGAACTCCTGATCTCAGGTGATCTGCCCTCCTCGGCCTCCCAAAGTGCTGGGATTATAGGCATGAGCCACCACTCCCTGCTGTCTGTCTGATGATTTATAATGCTGCCTGGAGACAGGGGGATGAACCAAATGATCCACTTGACACAGAAGCCTTTGCTTTGTTTGAGGTGACCCCAGGGGGCCAGGAGAGCAAAGAAGTTACCAGTGGGGGCTATGGGGGGATGTGCAGCGTGGCAGTAGATCTCAGCTCCCCTCCTGACCTGCTGTGTGATCCTGAGCAAGTCACTCAACCTGGCTGGTCTCTATCTGTAAAACGGGGATAATCTCACTTCATAGAATTGCCGTGAAGCTTAAAGGACAATGTATGCAAAGGGCTCTGCGTGGTGCTTGGCACAGAGAACTTTTAATAAAGCACAGTTATAAGCCAGGCACCGTGGCTCACGCCTGTAATCCCATCACTTTGGGAGGCTTGTAATCCCAGCACTTTGGAGGCCAAGGCAGGCAGATCATGAGGTCAGGAGTTCGAGACCATCCTGGCCAACATGGAGAAGCCCCGTCTCTACTAAAAATACAAAAATTAGCTGGGTGTGGTGGTTCATGCCTGTAATCCCAGCTACTTGGGAGGCTAAGGCAGGAGAATCACTTGAACCTGGGAGGCGGAGGTTGTAGTGAGCCACGATCGCGCCTTTGCATTCCAGCCTGGGTGACAGAGCAAGACTCTGTCTCAAAAAAAAAAAAAAAAAGCAGTTATTATCGGGCAAGATACACAACTTTTCTAAGCCTCGGTATCTTTATTGATAAAATTCTAACCCTCACTCACTGATTCAATACACACCTGCAGAGCCCTAACCACGTGCCAGACCCTTTCCAGGCCCTGGGGATGTAGCAATTCACACAACACAGCTTACAGAAGTAACATTCTAATGGGGGGAAGGGAGAGAGACAAACAAGACAGAAATAGATGTGCTATGAGAACATAAAGCTGAATAAGGGTCATAAAGAATGGGGGCTGGTGCGGCCGTCCACACCAGTGCTTTGGGAGTCCGAGGCAGGAGGATTGCTTGAGACCAGCCTGGGTAACTTGGTAAGACCCTGTTTCCACAAAACATTAAAACATTAGCTGGGCAAGGTGGTGCGTGCCTGTAGTCCCAGCTGCTTGGGAGGCTGAGATGGGGGGATTGTATGAGCCCAGGAGCTCACGGTTACAGTGAGCCATGCTGCACCATTGCACCCCAGCCTGGGCCACTTAGAGTGAGACCCCATCTCTTAAAAAAAAAAGTGATAGACAGGAGAGGCTTTTTTTTTTTAGATGGAGTTTCGCTCTTGTTGCCCAGGCTGGAGTGCAATGGTTCAATCTTAGCTCACCGCAACCTCCGCCTCCCGGGTTTAAGCAATTCTTCTGCCTCAGCCTCCCAAGAAGCTGAGATTACAGGCATGTGCCACCACACCCGGCTAATGTGTTTTTAGTAGAGATGGGGTTTCCCCGTGTTGGTCAGGCTGGTCTTGAACTCCTGACCTCAGGTGATCTGCCTGCCTTGGCCTCCCAAAGTGCTGGGATTACAGGCATGAGCCACCACCCCTGGCGGGAGAGGCTATTTTCTAGAAGGTGTCCAGATAGGCTGCTCTGATAATATTTAAAGAGAAACCTTCAGGAAGTGAAGGAGTGAGCTGATAGGGGATGTACGGATGGAGCGTGCAGGCAGTGGAAACAGTGATTGCAAAGGCCCTGGGGCAGACAAGTGTGGTTGGATTGGAGCCCAGGAGGGGAGAGTGGGAGGAGGAGCCATCGAGGAGAAACACACAGTTCACCGTAAAGGCTTATGGACTGGCCTGCGGAAATACGGCACTCTTGCAGAATTGTGCTAGTGGAGTTCACCTGCCCTGGGACGCCCTTCGGTTCCAGCATCCTGGATGAATGGGACCTCCTGCTGCTCCTACCTGTTCAGGACCTAGAGACCAGCGAGCCCTAGGCTCCGTCTCCTGTTTACCACTGTCTGTTCTGCCCTGTTTCTGATCTATGGCACGCAGCGATGACTTTTTAATTTACAAAATCCTTTATTGCCGTAAGTGGAGAGGAGTTTAATGCATGCAAACTTGTCCCAACCTGGCAGCTTCATCTTCGTTTTGTAAATGTTGCAATGAAACTCCAGGAGGTTCTGTGCTTGCTGGAGGCGTGTGGGCCATATGGTGTGGAGGAAGGGCTGCAGCTGACCATTGCTTCATAAGCAGCTTTGTAAATGTATATATTTCAAAATGACACTCACATACACACACACATACACACACACACCCCACAGTCCCAGAGCGACACAATCACAGGGCCATTGCCAGGGCAATCATGAGAGCCGAAAAAGTGAACACATGGCCTCTGCACCACCAGGAACCCAGCTGCAGCTGTGGCAGACATCACCAATCAATCACAGGACTCCTTCGTGCTGAGCTCAGATGCAACCTCAGAATCCTGGAAAGCTCACGTGGGGTTGATTTATCAAAGGAAGCATTGGCCACTTCCCTACTCCCTAGGAAAAGAGCCCCCACCACCCAGGACAGGTGCTGCAACCTGTCCTGGGTGGTGGTGGGGCTTTTCCTAGTAGGTAGGGAACCGCAGTGGCCTAATCTCTGGACTTGGAACCTTATTCTTGAACCCTTGGCGGCATTCTGTGCCAGATTTATAAACTGACTGCAACTCTGGAACATGAGACAAAATTAGTGCAGCCTCAGAGAATGCTGTGTCGAGACTGGCTTTCCAGCGAGCGGCTGGGTCGCCTACTCTCCCCGCAGGTGGGGCTGTTTGAGTCCCTGGTAGGATTTGTTCCAGCTGTCAGACATGGATTAGGCTTGTGACTGTTGAACCCAGACAAGGGGACCAGCTGTTTAATGAGCTGGAGGAGGAAGTGCCTCCTGAAAGCAAGTCCTTTTCTTGGCTCAGGTGCGCAGATCAGACATGAAACCGGGAAAGCTGCCTTGCCAAGCTTGGGAACCAGAGGGAGATGAATGATGGTGATCTGACAGGGAAAGATAAGGACAGGGGAGAAGAGGGGAGGCGGGGAGAAGAGCAGGAGGGGAGGAGCGAGGAGGGAAGTTATGGACTAGCCTTTGGCCAGACCCCAGGGCTCTGCTGCAGGCTCCACAACCCCTGGCTTTTGTGGCTGTCAGAATCATTGCGCCTTGGATCCGGGAGATCCTGAAGCCTATACATGATCTCGGTGTAGGGTAGATGCAGATTTACATTTACACCTGGAGACAGGACAACCTGGGTGCAAACTCCCGGTCCTCGCTCACTTGCCTCAGTTTCCTCATCTGCAAATTGGGCTTTATGTTACCATGAGCAGGGACATTATGCTCCCAGACTTCTCCACCCTGTCACGTTCTGCCATGGAGCTTTTGGTAAATGTTCAAACTGGCATTTGGACCTTTATCCATGGCGTTTCAGGGTCTCTCTTTTGATTGGATCTGAACTTGGTGAAGGAGGTGGTGGGTTTATTCCTTAGGATCCACTGAACGTTAACGGCACCCACCCACGAGTTTGATGTAAAGAGTGAGCAAGTGAAGGCATGCTGGTAGTTAGTTGCTTGTACCCGCCACGTGGCTAATCTGTATCTATGCCATCAGTACACGCTGGGGCCCAGCACAGCTCGGTGCTTAGTTTGTTTGCTTTTTTGAGACAGTGTCTTGCTCTGTCGCCCAGGCTGGAGTGCAGCGGCGTGATCTTGGCTCCCTGCAACCTCCACCTCCCAGGTTCAAGCAATTCTCCTGCCTCAGCTTCCCAAGTAGCTGGGATTACAGGCTCCTGCCACCAGGCCTGGCTAGTTTTTGTTTTTTTTTAGTAGAGACAGGGTTTCACCATGTTGGCCAGGCTAGTCTCGAACTCCTGACCTCAAGCAGTCCGCATGCTTCAGCCTCCCAAAGTGCTGGGATTACAGATGTGAGCCACTGCGCCCAGCCAGATCGGTGCTTAGTTTAATTTCAGTTGGTGAGTCCTTCCCTTCCAGCCTCCTCCTAATGTGCCATTGTGGGGAGAGGGCAGGGAGGGTCTGAGAGCAGCCTCGTGCCTTCCTGGAAGAGTGGGCCTGCCCTAGGGCCTGGAAAGCAGGGATGTGGTGGCAGCTCCCCAGGCAGCTTCCTGCTCTTCCGCTGAGATTTGGAATGAGTGATCCCATCCCTGTGCAAACCCAGGTAGTCCTGAGGGAGGCGGGTGAGGGAAGGTTTCGACCCTGCCTCTGCCACCAATAGCAAGAGGTGGCCTTGGGGAAGTGAGTAGGTTGGGCCTGGGCTCGGGGCTCTGAGGAGATGGGTGGCAGGGCACAGCCTCCTGGAAGGTTAGGGAAGCAGGGCTAGCTCCAGTCACTGTCCCAACTGTCACCAGTTTATGGAGGACTCCTCTGGGCCAGGCCCAGTGCTGAATAAGACACGCATGACCCTGGCCCTCAGGCGGTTGATATTAACATGCTATCCTTCAGGAAAGTCACGAGAGTGCTGTCGGCCCACGGCTCCGCAGAGAAGCCGCTGCAGCCAGATGCATTTCAGGTTTCAAAATCGTTTTCAGATTTTAGCAACGTAATGCTCTCTATAATACAGACGACTCTGACATATTCAAATTTCTGTAGTGAAATACATACTAATAGTAGGATGAAGACTGCAAGTACCTCTCCGGTCAGTTCGGCTCAGGTTTTGCTGCCAAAGGAATTTTGAAAAGCTTTTTGGTCTCAGAACTTTGGGGATGCTGGAATGGCAGAGAAGGGATCAGGGACTGCCCACTTTCCGAGGTCTGAGAAGCACTGGGCCAAGCACTTTCACTGGCTGAATACATTAAAGTGTCACAAGAGCCCTATGGGGACCATTCTATTTTTGTCATTCTGACCTTATAGAAGAGGAGATCCAGGCACAGAGAGGTTAAATAACTCACCTAAGGACACACAGCTGCTAAGTGGCAGAGCTTGGATTCAAACCCTTGGGGGCCAAAGTCCACCAAGGTCACATAGCTTACAGTCCCACGTGTGGTGGTGGGGGGGGGGGGGGGGGGGGGGGGGGGGCATTAGCAAAAAGGTGTTTACAATACAGTGGAAGAAGTGCCAGAACCGGGGGTTCAGGTCCCTGAAGCCCAGAGGTGGGGCCCAGCTCAGCTCAAGGGGTTGGGGAAGATGCCCAGGGGAGGTGGTAGCTTCCTCAACCCGGAGGGCACTAGCCAGGTAACAGCGGGGAAGGGAAAAGTGTTTTAATCAAATGGAGCAGCATAAACAGCAAGAGCAAAATGCAGCTGCAGCCTGGAAGGGGAGGCTGCGGGACGGTGTGGGGGGACGGCGGAGGGTAAGCTGGGACCAGCCTCACAGGGCCTGGGGGGCCAGGCTTGTCCTCCTACTCATCTACTCCCTGACCCCCTCACCCCACCCTGAGGATCTTATTCATGATGGGAGGAGTCCGGATCTTCCCGCCTTCTGTCCAGGAAGAGTGAGATCTGAGGATCAGGACTGTTTTCCACACATCAGATCCTGAGTCCGCAACCCTAGCCGAGCTCCCCTTCAAAGGTGGTGGGCAGGGAGCAGGGGACTTGGAGCACACAAGGGATGGAAAGATTCCTTTTTTTTTTTGAGACAGTCTCGCTCTGTCACCGAGGCTGGAGTGCAAGGTCACCATCTTGCAACCTCCGACTCCCAGGTATGAGCAATTCTCATGTCTCAGCTTCCCGAGTAGCCAGGATTACAGGCACGCGCCACCACAACTGGCTAATTTTCATACTTTTAGTGGAGACGAGGTTTCGCCACGTTGGTCAGGCTGGTCTCGAACTCCTGACCTCAAGCGGCCTCCCAAAATGTTAGGCTTACAAGGGTAAGCCACTGCGTTCAGCCAAGAAGGATTCCTGATCTTTGACTAGGAGTGCTTGATGAAACGCTGGGGCTGGGGAATGGGTGGGAGGATGAGAAGTCCTCCGAGGGTCAGGACTCCTTCCCTGGGTGGCCATTTCCTCCCTCCCGACCAGCTGGGTGCTCAGCCGCAGCCACTGAGCCACTGCCGGGTGAGCAACCCCTCTGAGTGCCAAGAATGCACAAGCTGCCTCTCTGCTGGAGATGAGCCCCTGCCTGACAGATGAAATCTTTATTATGAGGATTTTTATTTGGGGGTGTGTGAGCGCGGGCACATCTGGGGCCCAGGCGGCAGCCGAAATTCCCACAAATGTGGCTCATGAATATTCCACAGTGCTGCCTGCTGCACTTTGCAGCCATCGATTATTTATACGTGAAATAACGAAAGCTTCATAAATAATAGAACTGCCCATGTCCCAGCTGCGTCTCTGGCATCCCTCTGCCTGCACAGGTGAGGGAATGGGTTCTGCAGGGAACCAGCATCCGTGTGGGAGTGGCCTTGGTGTTCAAAAACTACTTTCTCTGGCAGAATCCACATCCTTCGCAGGAAGGAGTCCTGCATGGCGCAGGAGTCTGTACGTGAGTGCACGTTGTATGAGTGTGTGTGTGTGCACATTGTGTGTACTCACTTTCCTACCCCTGGAAGGGCCAGCACACGCAGGGCTGGGCCGCTAGGGTTGTTTACACTGTAGACTCTGCAGGAAGGCTCCGATAGGCACAGAGAAAACCTTTGTGTTAGTTTACTCATGAGCTGGAAAACATCACACATTTCTTTGTTCAATTCAGTTTCAACCTCACCACTGGGCCGGTTGACTTGGAGTATGCCAGAGTCTGATTCAGGAGGGGAAACGGTTTTGTGAAGTTCTCCCCTGTGTCACCCCTTTAGACACACAGCAGGTCCTAAAGGGACAGAGAAAGCCTCCAATCAGCCTTGTTCCCCTGAATGCTGCACTACACAAATGGCTTCCAAGTTTGGGGTTCAGGGGAGGTGAAGCCACGCCAGGTGAGCAGGTGTGCCCATGTGGAGGGGAAGCCTGGGATGGAACTTGAAGACCTGTGGGCCCAATTCTTCACCAGTCACCAGATGTTTGACAAACGCTGCTTCCTCTGATCAACTTCCATTTTTCAGTGTTCTCACCTCCATTGTCTCCAGTCCCTACCACCACCTTTAAGGCAAGTGCAGTTAAAATACCACTTTGCAGAGACGTTTAGTGAGGTTAAATAATGTGTCCAAAGTTGCAGGGCTTGGTAAGTAGGAGAGCCTGGGTCTGTCCAGTTTTCCCCTTTCCACTGTTTTCTTCCTTCCTTCTTTCCTCTTTTTCTCCCCTCCGCTTGCCTCCCGTCCCCTTGTCTCCCCTTTTCTTATTTCTTTTTGAGACAAGCCTCACTCTGTCACCCAGGCTGGAGGAAGGTGGTGCCACACCAGCTCACTGCAACCTCCGCCTCCCGGGTTCAAGCAATTCTTGTGCCTCAGCTTCTGAGTAGCTGGGATTACAGGCGTATGCTACCACGCCCAGCTAATTTTTGTATTTTTTTTTTTTTTCAGATGGGGTTTCTTCATTTTGGTCAGGCTGGTCTCAAACTCCTGACTTCAGGTGATCCACCCGCCTCGGCTTCCGCAAGTGCTGGGATTACAGGCGTGAGCCACCGTGCCTAGCCTAATTTTTGTATTTTTAGTAGAGATGGGGTTTCACCATGTTGGCCAGGTTGGTCTCTAACTCTTGACCTCAAGTGATCTGCCCACCTCAGCCTCCCAAACTGCTGGGATTACAGGTGTGAGCCATTGCGCCCGGACCACTGTTTTCCAATGAAGACATTGCCTGTTGTCTGGCTAGCACTGGACAGGGCAAGGACATCTCCATCCTCAAGGGGAGCACGTTTTCTTTGTGACTGCTGAGAGGGGAAGTGTGTGGACTACACATTGATTGAACATTGAATTATTCGTATGAAGTACAAGTTGAGTAAAATGCAAAAACTAAGTATGATGAATGTTCTTATCCCTGGTCGAATCACTAGGGGAGCTTTTTGAAAAATGGTTTTGAATTCAGCTTTGAGATAATTATAGATTCACATACAATTGTAGAAAATAATACAGAGAGGCTGGATGTGGTGGCTCATGCCTGTAATCCTAGCACTTTGGGAGGCTGAGGTGGGCGGATTATGAAGGTCAGGAGTTCGAGACCAGCCTGGCCAACATGATGAAAGCTCGTCTCTGCTAGAGATACAAAAAAATTAGCTAGGTGTGGTAGCGCGCACCTGTAATCGCAGCTACTCGGGAGGCTGAGGCACGAGAATCATGTGAACCTGGGAGACGGAGATTGCAGTGAGCTGAGATTGCGCCACTGCACTCCAGCCGGTGCAACAGAGTGAGACTCCATCTCAAAAACAAAGAAAAAGAAAGAAAATAATACAGAGAGATCCCATGTACCCTTTACCCAGCTTTTTCCAATGTTAACACCGTGCAACACTATAGTATAATATTATGCCAGTGAGCAGACATTAATCCACTGGGCTGTGAGCAGTGGCTTATGCCTATAGTTCCAGCACTTTGGGAGGCCAAGGCGGGCAGATTTCTTGAGGCCAGGAGTTCTAGACCAGCCTGGGCAACATAGTGAAACCCTGTCTCTCCAAAAAATACACAAATGAGCCAGGTGTGGTGGCAGTGCCTGTAGTCCCCGCTACGCGGGAGGCTAAGGTGACAGGATCGCTTGAGCCTGGGAGGTCGATTCTGCAGAGCTGAGATCGCACCACTGCATTCTAGCTTGGGCGACAGAGTGAGGCTATCTATCTATCTATCTATCTACCTATCATCTCTATGTATCTGTCTATGTATCTAAAATCCACTGATCTTGTTCAGATATCAGCAGCTTCCCATGATGCTAATTTGTGGGTTTATGCATTTTGATCACGTGTAGGTTTGCCTATCAAGATACAGTGCAGTCCCATTGGCACGAGGGTCTCTTATGTTACCCCATTATAACCACATCCACCTAGTCCTCCTTCCCATCTTCACCTCAACCCCATCCCTGACCCTTGGCAACCACTCATCTGTTCTCTCTATAATTTTGTCATTTTGAGAATGTTCTATAAATGGAGTCATACAGCATGTAACCTTTCAGGATTGGCTTTTTTTCTTTTTTTCACTCAGCATCCCTTAAAATTCATCCTAATTGCAATGTAAATCAATAGTTCATTCCTTTTTATTGCTGGGTAGTATTCTATGGTATGAGTGTAACACAGTTCAACTCGTTGAAGGATAACTGGGTCATTTCCAGTTTTGATTATTACAAAGAAAGCTGCTACTGAAGTGTTTTTAAAACACTCAGCCATCGAGACCCCTCTCTTGGAGGCTCTGACTCAAACAAGGGTGGTCTAGGGTAAGCCCTGGAAATATATAAAAGTTTGCGCCGTCACTGACCAGGGTAGGGCATGAATGCAGAGCTGGGGGAGTAAAGTTTAGACTTGAACCTCACCACACCCCTAAAGTGTAAAACAAAGATATATATATATATATATATATATGTATATATATTCAAAGATTATGTACCTTGTATGGACTGCTTGAGTTCTCTGGGGTTACTTCTATCTTTGTCTATAATAGAAAAGGCAATATATGACTGGGTGCGGTGGCTCATGACTGTAATCCTAGCACTTAGGGAGGCTGAGGTAGGTAGATCACCTGAGGCCAGGAGTTCGAGAACAGCCTGACCAACATCGTGAAACCCCGTCTCTACTAAAAATAAAAAATTAGCCAGGCATGGTGGCACATGCCTGTAATCTCAGCTACTCAGGAGGCTGAGGCAGGAGAATCACCTGAACCTGGGAGGCGGAGGTCGCAGTGAACCGAGATGGCGCCATTGCACTCTAGCCTGGGCAGCAGAACAAGACTCTGTCTCCAAAAAAAAAAAAAAAGAAAAAAAGAGAAAAGGCAGTATGTGTTTGGGGAGAAAGTTCTGGTCTGGGTTTTGGAGGATATGAGTTGTACTCTTTCTCTTTGTGCCTTTGATTTCTTGCCTCATGGTGAGCCTCAGTTTGTCCGTCTGCAAACTGGGAGCTGATTTTACATCTGCAAGAGAGAAGAAAGCAATTGCGGTCGTGGTCTTCAGATTCCCCCCAGTGCAGGCACCTGGGTTCATCTGAAGGCCGGGAAGGAGCTTCTGCCTGTGAGTTGGAAGGGTGGGAGCATCCTCAGGGCAGCTGGTTCCCACTGCAAGTCTCCCTCAGCAGCCCATGCAGCTGACACTGCCCAGATGTGACGTTGTCATTTGCATCTCAGGACACAGGCTCAGTCCCTGGGAGAGAAGACAACCTCAGGGCGAACTAATGAGGCCCAACTGCACACCACTTCCTCCCTCCATCCCAGCCCTCCTCCCAGCTTCGCTGAGAGCCCCTCATCCTCTTTCTTTCACTCCCCCCGGCTCTCCCTCCGGAAGGAAAGCCAGACCCCCTCTCTGCTTCCAGACCAAGGCTGGAATTATTTAATGCCAAATCAGTAAAAGCGTCAGCAGCTTGCAGCTTAACTGCTAAGAGGAATGATTCATAACCCCACGCCAGGCGCCAAGCACTTCCTCCCCATCGCCTCGGCCCACCCCGTGATAGCGAGGAGATAAATTACTGTCATTGCTTTTTATGGTACATATAATCGGGTGGCAACATGGAGGCTCTACTCATCTCAAAGTCATTTACAATGAATTATTCATTTGGCTGAAAAAAGTCTTCAATTGGAGGGGGAAATAGCCTCTCGACTCCCTGGATTTGGGCTGCCCTGTGGGTAGCTGGGGAGGTGATCCTGGGCCTGGGAGATCCAGGTTCCCCTTGGCAACTTCCGGACCTCAGAACCCGGGAGCGTGGGCAAGAGGGTAGGGGTAGGAATCTGAGCTGATAATGTGCTTCTGGAAAATTCTGCTTAGTGGTCCTGGAGTATCTATCCCTCCCTCTGGCTACTCAGAGGAAACCACAGATCCTTGTTCACATCAGGTAACCCCTCCCTTCCTCCCTCCCTCTTCTTTCTCTCTCTCTTTCTCCCTTCCTTCCTTTCTTTTTCTTTCTCTCTCTCTTTCTCTTTCTTTCTTTCTTTCCTTCTTTCTACATTTTGACAGAGTCTCACTCTGTTATCCAGGTTGGAGTGCAGTGGGGCGATCTCAGTTCACTGCAACCTCTGCCTCCTGGGTTCAATGATTCTTGTGCCTCTGCCTCCCAAGTAGCTGGGATTACAGGCATCACCATCCTCTGCTAATTTTTTGTATTTTTAGTAAAGACAAGATGTCACCATGTTGGTAAGTCTGGTCTTGAACTCCTGGGCCTCCTGTGGTCTGCCCACCTTGACCTCCCAATGTGCTGGGATTACAGGCGTGAGCCGCTGCACCCAGCCTCTATAAACATTTGTTATCTACTAGTATATGTGTATCACTTAGGATATGGCATATTTTGCTGCAGTAACAAGCATCCCCTAATTGCAGAGGTGTAAGAGCACGAGGTATATTTCCCAGGCCACTGTCAGCACAGGTCTAGATCACCCTCATTCTGGGAAGCAGATGGTTGCTGCCACATGCATGTCCTCTTTTTTTTGAGAGAGTCTTGCTCTGTCACCGGGCTGGAACGCAGTGTGCAGTGGAGCAATCTCGGCTCACTGCAACCTCCGCCTCCTGGGTTCAAGCTATTTTCCTGCCTCCACCTCCTGAGTAGCTGTGACTACAGGCGCCCGCCACCATGCCCAGCTACTTTTTGTATTTTTAGCAGCGATGGGGTTTCACCATGTTGGCCAGGCTGGTCTCAATCTCTGATCTCTTGGTCCACCCACCTCGGCCTCCCAAAGAGCTGGGATTACATGCGTGAGCCACGACGCCCGGCCAGGCATATCCCCTTAGAGCATACACACTCAGAAAGGACATGTGTCGCTTCTATTTCCATTTCATGAGCCAAAGCAAGTCTCATGGCCACACCTAACTTCAAATGGACAGGAGAATGCCACCCGACCTTATGTCCTGGAGGGAGAGAAAAAGGAACATGTGTGACCACCCCTAATGCTTATCCCGCAGGTGTGGTGTCATCTTGGAAGGCAACAATAAAAGGGACCTAGTCTTTTTTCTTGAGGTTCTAGTGCAAGGGGGGGATAGAAAAGACAGATGCACAGACAAGGATGACCCTGGGGCTCTGCTCCGGGAAAGAGGCCTTGCTGGATCTCCCAGGAGGAAGGCTGGTGTGGGATCACCTCCAGGGACCTGGTCCCTTGGGGCTCTTTGGTCACAGGCAAGTTAATTCATGTCTTCAAGCCTCAGTTTCTTCCTCCTTCACTTGGGGGTGATGAAGGCGAGACAGTCGCACGTCACTTGTAGGGTGGCTGTGAGAAATGTGTGTGGTTATGTCTGTAGAAGCCTTTGGAAGGTGAGTCACCGGCGTGATTTGCTATGAATTCATTTACACTTGTTTTTAGAATAACAACGCTAAATTGCTTTTGCTTCTCGCAGGGACATTCAGATCCTGAGGTTGACCCCCGCCAACTGTGCTTCTGAATCAGGATTCAGCCTGGTAGGCCTGGCTGGGAGCTCCCCAGGGGGCAGCCCCAGCTTCATGAACATAGCAGCTCCCCTGGAGAACTCCAGTGTGGGCTGGGGGCGGCCCCCTTCCTGGTAGGAGGGGCTTGGGGCTGGAAGGAGTCCTGAGCATGCTCACCTAGAGACCTCATCTGCGGGTGAGGTCCCAAGCCCCATCCCCAGCTCCCGCTGAGACCCAGCACTCAACCAACACACGTTGATTACACATGCAGGCGTTGTGCTGGGGCTGAGGACACAGCAGGTGAGCAGGACAGACCAGCCTCTCTCCTCACGCTGCTTGCCTGGCAGTGGGAGAACAGGTCATTTTTGAGGTCGACACTGTTGGCTGACCAAATGCCCCTGGGATCCCTTTGCTCACTCCTGCGTGTTTGTTCCTCAGCTTCTGTGTGCTTTTCTTCTTTTTCCTTTTTTCTTTTCTTTGAGACCGAGTCTCACTCTGTTGCTCAGGCTGGCATGCAATGGCGCGATCTTGGCTCACTGCAACCTCTGTCTCCTGGGAAGCAGGGATTATAGGCATGTACCACCACGCCTAGCTAATTTTTGTATTTTCAGTAGAGAGGGGGGTTTCACCGTGTTGGCCAGGCTGGTCTCGAACTCCTGACCTAAGGTGATCTGCCTGCCTCACCGCCTCCCAAAGTGTTGGTATCACAGGCATGAGCCATCACGCCCGGCCCTGTGTACTTTGTTTCTGAGAGCTGGTCTGAACGTGTGAGTCTTTTTAAAGGACCGCCCCGGGCTATGAGAGCAGGTGTGCCCAACGCATACCGAGAACCAGAAGTGTGCTGTGACTTCATGTTTCCCCAGAGGCAGCCCTTAGCCCAGGACTGATGAGTGTTGGCGAATGGAAGTCCTGCTCCCTTGACTTGAGCTGGGACTTCCGCTACCGTGTCACGTCTACTCCAGGGCCTCCCATAGGGCCAGGCTAAGGCTGAGGCTTTGCTTGAAGTTGCCTTCCTGCTTAGCTTCCTCCCTTCTCTGTCCCGCCCCCTTAGCAGTTTCTTCTGGGAGCACCTCCTTGAATCACCAGCATACAAATCCTCATCGCGGGGTTTGCTTCTGGGGAACCTCACTCACAACACCTGCCTGAAACCCATCCCTTCCTTCCTCAGTGGGCGGAGCCTCTGTTTGTTCTCAGCTCTTCTCTCCACAGGACTCGGCGTGAGTACTGATGGTCTGACTGGTTACACTCAATTTGCCCTGGATTGCATTAGCTGGGAGCAGGTGACTCCGATGTGGCCAAGGACACAGGATGGGATGTCTGTGGGGGCGACTTCTGGGAGCGGTTTTCTTTTATTCTTGAGACAGAGTCTGGCTCTGTTGCCCAGGCTGGAGTGCAGTGACACAATCTCAGCTCACTGCAACCTCTGCCTCCCCGATTCAAGGGATTCTCATGCCTTAGCCTCCTGAGTAGTTGGAGTTACAGGCTTGTGCCACCACACCCACTAATATTTTGTATTTTTGATAGAGACTGGGTTTCACCATGTTGGCCGGGCTGGTCTCAAATTCCCGACCTTAAGTGATCCACCCACCTCAGACTCCTCCAATGCTGGGATTACAGGTGTGAGCCACTGTGCTGGCTTGGGAATGGTTTTCTTTCTTTCTGGAGATGGAGTTTCGCTCTTGTTGCCCAGGCTGGAGTGCAATGGAGTGCCCAGGCTCACCACAACCTCCACCTCCTAGGTTCAAGTGATTCTCCTACCTCAGCCTCCTGAGTAGCTGGGATTACAGGCATGTGCCACCATGCCCAGCTAATTTCTGTATTTTTAATAGAGACAGGGTTTCTCCATGTTGGTCAGGCTGGTCTCGAACTCCTAATCTCAGGTGATCTGCCCACCTCGGCTTCCCAAAGTGCTGGGATTGTAGGCGTGAGCCACCGCACCCGGTTCAGGATTGGTTTTCTTAAAATGATAGGCAGAGGATGAATCCGCTTCCCCCACTGGACACACAGCCACATGCAACAGCAGGAACCTTGGCCAGTGCACTGAGGAAGCCGACACACCAAGGCAGGTGTGACTCAAAGGGGAAGGCACCTGGGCTCCACATGATGCCTGGGTTGCTCGGATTGCCAGCCTGGAGCCCCCCCAACCTCAGAATGCCTCGTTCTGTGAAATGAGAAATCTCCTATTTGGGAAAGCCATTTTGAGTCTGGTCTGCTGTTATTTGCAACAAAAAATATCCCAGTGGATATGATTCATTTTATTTTATTTTTGAGTGGGAGTCTTGCTGCGTCACCTAGGCTGGAGTGCAATGACGCAATCTCAGCTCCCTGCAACCTCCACCTCCCAGGTTCAAGTGGTTCTCCTGCCTCAGCCTCCCTAGTAGCTAGCTGGGATTACAAGCGTCTGCCACCATGCACAGCTAATTTTTTGTATTTTTAGTAGAGACAGGGTTTCATCATGTTGGCCAGGCTTGTCTCGAACTCCTGACCCCAGGTGATCTGCCCACCTTGGCCTCCCAAAGTGCTGGGATTACAGGGGTGAGCCACCATGCCCGGTCAGATACAGTGGATATGATTTTAGATAGTGATAAGTTGCCATGCAAGATGGGTCCCTTCCAGGTATCTTTTTAGTCTGCCAGGTGGGTCCCATTGGGCTTCCATCATGTAGTAGGTTTGGGATAAATTATGGGTAATTTATAGGAATAGGCTTTATTGGAGAAACAGAAAACTAACAAGACAGAGCCAATAAGCAAAACAAATTGAAGGTATGGGATCAGATACCAATGGGGAGGACTTCAGATGTCCTGGGAACATAACCTCATGTTATTTATCCCTCGTGTCTCCTGAATCGTCTTTTCTGTTTGTTTGTTTGCTCTTTTGGTCTCTATAAATCTTGTTTCCTTCTTTGCTATGGCCATCAGGAAGCTCAGAGTTAATTTGTGGCACTTCTTATTTAGTTAGTACCTTATAGTATGCATGTTTGTGTTGTCCCTTTGGCCTGACATTATGTTATTTTCCCTTTGCTCCGAGATTCTCATCCATCTGTTTTTATTCTGCTGGGCTCTGCCTATTTCTGTAAGTTCCATCAGTTATTCTTCGAAGTGAAGCAGGATATGCCTGAATCCATGCATCCATCCCCTGAAGCTGTACTTAGAACCTCTTTGAGGTTGGTGGCTGCTAAGTGGCTCGTAAGAGCCTCCCCAGGCATCTGGCAGGCTGGGGAAAAGCCAAGAAAGGCCTCTTCCTTTGCAGCTTCAAGGAGATATTTATTGGCTGCCTTTCGGGCACATTTCAGCTGTCACACAACATTCTCAACCTTACTCCCCTTTTCTAGGCTAAGGGGCGAATGATGGTCCTGTCCCAGTCTCCCAGATGGCAGTTCTGGGCAAGGGAGTGGAAAATCCTTTGAAAATTCCCAATAAATAAATAAAAATAACGTGGAGGGCTCATCACCATGGAGACCAAAGGCTTGGTTGTTGTCATGGTGACCCTTGGATAGGCTGTCTCCCTGAAATGATCAGCATCACTAAGAAAGAAGGGCCAAGAGGTGGAGAGACAGGACCATATGCCACAGGGTGAGAGCTAGACGCCGGCAACTTTCTCCAGGCAGGTAGAGAACAAGGGCAGGATGACATGGGGGTGCATGAGGAGAGGAAAGGGGAGCACACACTATCTTCTGGAACTTTCTTCCTGCCACGATGCCCCCTCTTTCATCTACCTGATTCCTTCTGTGGCCTGTGCCCCTGGGGCTGGGAGGGGAACCCGGCCTCCTCCTTGGCAGCGCTGCCAGGGAGTCTCCATGACAACCCCAGCCCCCACCTGTGGGAGCGGAGCCCTCGGCTAGGACCTCGAGGGAGTTGCCTGGGTAACCGGGCTCCCTTGCCCCACTTCCCCGCCAACCAGACCTCCTCGGCCCTTCCCCCTCTTTGCAACAGGAGGGTAAGAGGATGGGGTCACCATGGAGACCCAGCTTCCCTCCTGCTGCCCCCTTTCCAGAGCAGCTGGCACAAGATGACCATCCGGAGGGGACCTGGGAACGAGGTGTCGGCTGGGTGAGGAGACAAATGACCAAGACCCTGTCTCTGGTGGAGGAAGGGCATCCTGATTCTTTCAGGAGTGACACTTCCTGGGATGTTTGGGGTGTTGAGTGCCACTCCCCTCAGCCACCCACTGCTGGAAGTCCTGGGCTCAGCGGAGTGGGCCTGGGGAGTGAGTTCTGGAGGGGGGACCTCCTACCTCCCCGCTGCCCCGCCCGCCCGGCTGTACCCCTGCAGGAGCTGTGGCTCTTTCAGCAACGGAGAACACTCAGGTGGTTAATGAGCATTTATTTCCTAAATGAGAGACAGTTACATGACTAGTTGTTGTTTTATCTTGCTAATGAAAATACACAAAAAACAAAATGGCCAATTAGCAAGGCCGTTCGTTACCCGGTCTTGGCTGCTTCTTTCTGGAGAAGGAAGCCATTCTCTGGGTTGGGGCTGACCCCTCAGTCAACTGTGCGGGCCTCTGAGGCCCCTTCCCCTCAGCCCTGCCTTGAGTCCTCCCATCCCCTTGCCTTTGATTTCTGTTGTGCCGCCAGCAGCCAGGCAACCCCTGCCCGAGTTCCCCGCCACCCCCCTCTGCAGGCTTCTCATATCCTTTTTTTTTTTGAGATGGAGTCTTGCTCTGTCGCCCATGCTGGAGTGCAGTAGCAAGATCTCTGCTCACTGCAACCTCCCCGTCCCAGGTTCAAGCTGTTCTCCTGCCTCAGCTTCCTGAGTAGCTGGGACTACAGGTGTGTGCCACCATGCCTAATATTTGTATTTTTAGTAGAGACGGGTTTTCACCATGTTGGCCAGGATGATCTTGATCTCTTGACCTTGTGATCCGCCCGCCACAGCCTCCCGAAGTGCTGGGATTACAGGCGTGAACCACTGCACCTGGCTTTTTTTTTTTTTTTTTTTTTTTTGAGACGGAGTCTTGCTCTGTGACCCCGGCTGGAGTGCAGTGGTGGGATCTCAGCTTACTGTAACCTCCTCCTCCTGGGTGCAAGTGATTCTCCTGCCTCAGCCTCTGGAGTAGCTGGGATTACAGGTGTGCATCACCATGCCTGGCTAATTTTTGTATTTTTAGTAGAGTCGGGGTTTCACCATGTTGGTCGGGCTGGTCACAAACTTCTGACTTTGTGATCCGCCCGCCACAGCCTCCCAAAGTGCTGGGATTACAGGCGTGAGCCACCGCGCCCGGCTGCTTCTCATTTCTTTCCTCCAGCGGGCCAGACACCACTGGGCTTTCTCTTCCCTTCCTTACCACCTCCTCTCGCTTCCAATAAAATACCTCATTTTCTCTGCTCTGCTCCCAACCAGACTTCCTCACTGCCTCCACTCTAATTTCTTTTTTTTTTTTAGAGACGGAGTCTCACTCTGTCGCCCAGGCTGGAGTGCAATGGTGTGATCTCAGCTCACTGCAACCTCCGCCTCCCAGGTTCAAGCGATTCTCCTGCTTCAGCCTCCTGAGTAGCTGGGACTACAGGTGCGCCCCACCACACCCAGCTAAATTTTGTATTTTTAGTAGAGATGGGGTTTCACCCTGCTGGCCAGGGTGGTCTCAAACTCCTGACCTCAAGTGTTCTGCCCACCTCAGCCTCACAAAATGCTGGGACTACAGGCGTGAGCCACTGCGCCCGGCCCCTGCCCTCATTTCAATGGCAGTTTGAATTCCTCCCCTTCCAAGAAGTGTGTTCTGATAGAACAGACTAGGCCTGCTAAGAATGTTCCCTTGCTCCCCATTCAGCCATGCTTCCAGGAAACCCCTTTCTGAACTTCCCACTGTCTGGAGAGTCTAGAGGGCTCCACCTATCCCTGCAAACAGACATGTGGAGTTTGGGCTCCGGTTCTGGTGGCCTTGATTTCTGCCTTGAGCTTGGAGCCCTCACAGATTCTGACAGCACCTCGGCCACTGTGAGTGCTCAGGGATTCCTGGAGCCACCAGCCCTTCTCTGTGGCCACAGTGGTGAGATCTCCTGCCGCTTGCAGAGAAGTGAGATTGATACATTACATATTTATGACCTGTTGAGTTCCAGGGAGACAGGCAGGAGAGGAGAGAAAAGGCAGCCAGGGAATGGGTGCTGAAGAGGGACCCCCAGCTGTCCCTGGCAAGCTTGGTGACCCGTCAGTAGGACTTGAAATTGTAGTTTGATTCCCTGCCAACACAAGGAAGCTACATCTCTGGGAGGTGAGGGGGGAGGGGCAAGGGGTGGCACCTAGCAGCAAAAAATAAAACATGTTTTATAATTTGCATGGCTTCGGAAAAGCAGGCTGCATGCAGGTGAAGAGGAGGAGCCAGTGTGTGTGGGGGGATAAGGTCTTTTAGGCAGACTGACCATGCCATGAATGGCATGGCAGCCTCTGTGACCTGCACATACACCCCAAATGAGTTCCTGGAAGAAACGATCAACCCCTGTGGTGCCTAACTAACCTGAGACCTTCTTCTATTGTTTCTTGTTTCAGCCGCAATTGATAAAGCCATTGGACTTTGTAACTGACCTTGGTCAGCCTTGTGACTCCGCACCCTACCCCCGCCCAGCTTACAAACCTACGACCCCCTTCCAGCTTGCAAAAAGCCACCCTAAACTGTAACTTCTGTAACTTTCCACTGCTTACCGTAAACCTATAAAACCAACTCCTATCCCACCGCCCTCCGCTGGCTCTTTTTGGACTCAGCCCACCCGCACCAAGGTGAATAAAAAGCCGTGTTGCTCACACAAAGCCTGTTTGCCGGCGGCGGGGGGGTGTCTCTTCATTCAGCACGTGCATTTTAACACTGGGGAGGGTGGCGACCAGGATGGGGCCCCTATGGGTGTAAACTAGAGAACCCAGAAAGACACACAGTCCCTGGGAACCTGGAAGCGACAGTGTTCCCGCTGCACCCTTAATGTGTGTAATCAGCAAGGCGGGTGTCACCGTCTACATTTTTCAGATAGATAAATCCAGGCTCAGGGAAAAGGCAGTGTGTCCATTGGAAGCTTGTAAGCCAGAGGGGTTAAGAATTTGGCATCCAGAGGCACTCACCTGCTTAGCTTTGAGTTTCTGCCGAGAGACTTTCTGACCGTGTGACACCGAGCATGAGTCTCAACTTCAGTCTTCTCTTCTCATCGTAAACTCGGTGATGATTACTGGAAGAATTGTTAATAAATGAAAAAATGTATATCAAAAGGACTTAGCATGGCACTTTGCACATAGTAAGAGCTCAAAAATGGTAGCTTTATGGCTGGGCGCAGTGGCTCACGCCTGTAGTCCCAGCACTTTGGGAGACCGAGGCAGGCAGATTACTTGAGGTCAGGAGTTTGAGACCAGCCTGGTCAACATGGTGAAACCCTGTCTCTACTAAAAATACAAAAATTAGCCAGGTGTGGTGGCACGGACCTGTAGTCCCAGTTACTGAGTTGGGAGGCTGGGTTGGGAGGATCTGTCTAACCCGGGAGGTGGAGGTTGTGGTGAGCCGAGATCATGCCACTGCACTCCAGCCTGGATGACAGAGCGAGACACTGTCTCAAAAAAAAAAAAAAAAAAAGAAACTATTATCGTGGCCCATCTGCTGAGCAGACCTCACTCCATCCATCCATTAATTTATCCATCAAACTTTGATTGCCAAGTACATGGTACACAGGTGTTGAAGGCGCAGTCCTCACAACAAGAGGCTTGCGAACTAGTAAGAGAGACAGGCACACAGACCCATAATCAAATATACGAGGATGGTGAGAGAGGTTTGAACAGAGCCTGTGGCAGGGGTGGGGACGGCTGATCCTCCGTGCAGACGGGTCACGGGCTGCAGAGCTGACCCTCAAAGGTGGGGGATGGGAGGTTCCTCTGAGCTGGGAAGTGTGTGGCCGACCTCACCTCCCTCCCTTGGCTTCCCTCCTCCACCTGTTCCAAGCAGCCCCTTGGATAATGGAGGTGGATGTCAATGATGGCAGCCGCTAATTTTCCTGTTCATGGGCTGCAGTGCCATGTGGTCTGGCCCAGCATCAGTGGGCATGCGGTAGGGAGCAGATGTCTCTTAACGTCTTCACAGTTCAAGATTGATGAGGAGGGGCAGGGGTCCCCAGAAGACTGCCCTCTTCTCTCCACTTCCTGCCTTATGGCCTGCCTTCCGAAATGCTTTGAATGCTTTGGTTCATTGCCATGAGCAGGCTCAATTACCTACCAGCGTGGGGACTGGGGTTTACGAACCCCAGACCCGAACATACGGTCTAGTGCGTACTTTGGCAATAGGACCGAATTCCAGAATTGCCATGCAGTTGCAAACAGATTGGGGGGAGGATGTACCTGTGTGGTGTGGATGAAGGGAATGAATGACATGGGCCCCCAGCAACAGCAACCCGCCCCCGCCCCAGCCACACACACACATTCTCCCCACTCCCCACTCAGTTCCAGATGCCTGGGATTTCACAATCATTCTTTGTTTAGAGTTTTTCTTATAGTCGTGCCTCTGTGCCTATGTCTATGCTTCCAACACATTGAGCCCTCCAGAGTGCCAAGCCCTGTGCTAGGCACGGAGGACCTGAAAATGGACAAAACCCAGCTCCTGCTCATGGTCACGAAACTCACTGTCGGCTGGGGAAAGAAAACTCACAAACAGTGGAACAAACCCAGCAAGGCTTGGAGTGAAGCACCACTCACAGGGTGCTGAATCACTGGCCAGGGCTGCCTAAGCTTGTTGAGGGCCAGCCTTGAGGAGAGGGGAGGACAGGGAAGGCTTCCTGGAGGAGGTGACTCCTGAGTTGGCTGTTGAAGCTTTGAGCAGGAGGCAGCTGAGCAAAAGGGGCTAGAGTGACAGAGGAGGGGTTTCATGCAAGGTGGCGCCTGGCACAGGTGCTGTGATGTGCCCATGGTTTTCTCAGCTGCTGAGGGTGTCATGGAAACTCTCCCAAAGGCAGGTGGAGGTGAAGCAGGTGATGACCCGGGAGAGCCCCAAGCCCTGTGCAGCATAAAGGATGTGGCAGAGTTACTGGAAAGGCGTCCCGATCCAGACCCCAAAAGAGGGTTCTTGGATCTCACGCAAGAAAGAATTGAGGGCAAGTCCATAAAGTAAAAGCAAGTTTATTAAGAAAGTAAAGTAATAAAAGAATGGCCGTTCTACAGGGAGCACAGCCCCGAGGGCTGCTGCTTGCCCCCTTTTATGACTATTTCTTGATTATATGCTAAACGAGGGGTGGATTATTCATGCCTCCCTTTTAGACCATATAGCGTAACTTTCTTTTTTTCTTTTTCTTTTCTTTTTGAGATGGAGTCTAGCTCTGTTGCCAGGCTGGAGTGCAGTGGCCTGATCTCGGCTCACTGCAACCTCTGCCTGCCAGGTTCAAGCGATTCTTCTGCCTCCCAATAGCTGGGATTACAGGCATGTGCCGCCACACCCAGATAATTTTTGTGTTTTTAATAGAGACGGGGTTTCACCATGTTGGCCAGGATGGTCTCGATCTCCTGATCTCATGATCCTTCCGCCTCGGCCTTCCAAAGTGCTGGGATTACAGGCGTGAGCCATCGCTCCCGGCCTAGGGTAACTTTCTGATGTTGCCATGGCATTTGTAAACTGTCATGGTGCTGGTGGGAGTGTGGCAGTGAGGATGAACAGAGGTCACTCTCGTCGCCCTCTTGGTTTTGGTGGAGTTTGACCGACTGGCTTCTTTCTGCAAACTGTTCCATCAGCAAGGTCTTTATGGCCTGTGTCTTGTGCCAACCTCCCGTCTCATCCTGTGACTTAGAATGGCTTAACCATGTGGGAAAGCAGCCCAGTAGGTCTCAGCCTCATTTCACCCAGCTCTTATTCAAGATGAGTCGCCCCAGTTTCAAACGCCTCGGAGGGAAGGAGCTAAAGGTGAACTGAGAGCACGTTCCCTGGGCTTCAGCAAGAAGGGACAAGGCTGGGGAGAGGGAAGGAAAGGAAGCTGCCAGAACGAAGCACGGACTTTGTTCCACCTGCTGGAGTTGACCCTTTGTGTCTGTATGACAATTGCAGGCTATTTTATCTTTGCCCCTTTCTTGGGGGATTTCTCATCAGTTCCCTTCTGCTGGCTGGTCAGTGCCCTGCGCACGGCCTGGGGCTTCTATGTCTTCTATTTTTACTAGAGCAGCTCATTCAGGCTCTGCACATCGGAAGTGCTTAATGAAGGGTGCCTTTGGTTGAGACACAGGAATCTAGTCGGGTTTCCAGAAAATCTGCCTGGGCATTCACTTTTCTTTCCTTTCTTTTTTTTTTTTTTGAGATGGAGTCTCGCTCTGTTGCCCAGGCTGGAGTGCAGTGGTGCGATCTTGGCTTACAGCAACCTCTGCCTCCCGAGTTCGAGGGATTCTCCTGACTCAGCCTTCTGAGCAGCTGGGATTACAGGCACGTGCCACCACATCTGGCTAATTTTTTTGTATTTTTAGTAGAGATGGGGTTTCACCGTGTCAACCAGGATGGTCTCAATCTCCTGACTCTTGCAGTCTGCCCGCTTCATCCTCCCAAAGTGCTGAGATTACAGACGAGAGCCACCATGCCCGGCCCTGCATTCACACTTTTCTAAAATGTCCCCTTGGCCCGTGAGGCAGGCGGTTGTAGTGGGAATCTGGGTCCTCGGTCCTCAGCGTGGAAGCTTCGCTGAGTCCGAGAACCTTTCTAGGTCAAGGCTTCCTCATCTGTGAGCCTGCGGTGGGGCATTTGGCAACTCTTTGAAGAGGGATACTTAGTAGGCAGCTCCTCACCCCACCCCTCTTCTCAGAGTGTCAGGTCATCTGCAGTGCACGTCCTGGGTTTTCCTTGGCCACCAGTGCCATTGTAGGAAAGTGTGACTTGGGGACACCCACAGGATCAGTAAGCATTTTTTTTCTTTTTTCTTTTGAGATGGAGTTTTGTTCTCGTCACCCAGGCTGGAGTGCAATGGTGTGATCTCGGCTTACTACAAGCTCTGCCTCCTGGGTTCAAGTGATTCTCTTACCTCAGCCTCCCAAGCAGATGGAAGCATAGGTGTGTGCCACCAGGCCCAGATAATTTTTGTATTTTTAGTAGAGATGGGGTTTCACCATGTTGACCAGGCTGGTCTCAAACTCCTGACCTCAGGTGATCCGCCCACCTCGGCCTCCCAAAGTGCTGGGATTACAGGCGTGAGCCACCGTGCCCGGCCAGGAAGCATTTCTTTAGTTAGTTTTTTCAGCCACGGGAAGCCTGATCTTGTGCGTTCAGCTGCTACTGCCCTCAGTCTCTGTGTATCTTGTGGCTATGACAGACACCATTAACATCGATCGATCAGCTCCATGTGGCCACCCAGCTCTGCCAGAGGAAGGAGTCTGGGCTTCGACAGACCCAGCAGGGGCCACTCTCTGGTGTGTGCTAGGGGAGGGAAGAGAGGGAAGGAGAGCGGCAGGGAACGCCTGAGGGAGTGAGGTAGGTGAGGTGGGTGAGCCTGGGTTATGCTGCTTAATGAATCCGCACCAAACTTTACCCTTCACCCCTCGAAGGCCTGTTGCTCACATTATATGTTCAGTGTGGTTTCGAGGCGATGGGGCTGCTCTGTCCAGCACAAAGGCTCATGGGGGCTCGGACATCTTGTGACCGAAGCACTTGGAAATGAGACTCTCAGGGTCACCAAAGCAGGGACGAGAGAAGGGAAAGCCACACATTGGCTTCCTCGTGTTTCAGCTGGAAGTGAAAGTGACTCCTGCTACTTATTTTTTTTTTTAAAGACGGAGTCTCTCTCTGTTGCCCAGGCTGGAGTGCAGTGGTGTGATCTTGCTCACTGCAACCTCCACCTCCCAGGTTCAAGCAATTCTCCTACCTCAGCCCCCCTAGTAGCTGGGATGGTAAGCATGAGCCACCACGCCCAGCTAACTCTTTTTTTTTTTTCTTGTATTTTTAGTAGAGACAGGGTTTCTCCATGTTGGCCAGGCTGGTCTTGAACTCCTGACCTCAGGTGATCCACCTGCTCTGGCCTCCCAAAGTGCTGGGATTACAGGCGTGAGTCACTGCTGTACCCAGCCTTCTCCTGTTATTTTCACTTGCAGCCTTTTGGCCAGACAAGTCACATGGCCCTGCGAGGGGGCTGGAAAACGTGGAGGAGGGGTGGCTTTGGTCGCTGGACACAGCTCAGCTGCGGTGATTGACGGCAGCTGTGAAAGGACAACCTGAGTGAAGAAGTGAATGAGGTGAGGTGTGAATGAATGAAAGAATGAACGGAGGATGTGAGGGCTCATTTTCCAGCCTGGGAGCTTCTCAGGATGAGCCGAGACTCAGGGTTCCTGGAAGCTGCACCGAGCGTCCCTCCCCTGGGGGCTGTGCCAGCCACAGTCCAACTGTCACCTCCAGAATTACATTTCAAAAACTCGTTTTGAGAGAGACAAGCTGGGCCCAGGGGGGCTGTATCTCTGTGTCCTTGTCCTTGGGAGGTGGAGAAAGGAGAAGGGGAAGAGGAGGAGGAGGGGCAGCAGGAGGGACAGGCCAGGTTGCGGAAAGCAATTAGTGGAAAATGGGAAATTACTTTCTCTGTGTGTTTGGCATCGCTGCCCTTCCCTAGCGGCTTCAGTCGGGGTGTGCCGAGCACCAGGCTGGCGTAGCCTTGGCCGGGGATCCACTGTAGGGTAAGACTTAGAGCTAGTGGGGACCAAGGGCCTGGGATGAATCAGGGAGGGCTGGCCCCTGAGTCCTGCAGGCCATACAATTGCTTTTTTTTTTTGAGATGGAGTCTGACTGTCGCCCAGGCTGGAGTGCAGTGGCGCAATCTCGGCTCAATGCAACCTCTGCCTCCCAGGTTCAAATGAGATTCTCTCGCCTTAGCTTCCAAAGAACCTGGGATTACAGGCATGTGCCACCACACCGGTCTAATTTTTGTATGTTTAGTAGAGACGAGGTTTCACCATGTTGTCCAGGCTGGTCTCGAACTCCCAACCTCAAGTGATCCACCCACCTTGGTCACCCAAAGTACTGGGATTACGGGCATGAGCCACCACGCCTGCCTATACTTGGTTTTATCAAAAGCAGGAGGATGTATCATTTCATCTTAGGCGTCCCTGTGGTGTCAGCGTGTGCCTGGATTCTTAGGTGGGGTATCCCCCCAAACTAGAGCCTGAGACAAGCACTTGTGTGCAGGTAGTTTAACCGGGAAGCAGGCTTTCAGGGATGAGGAGAGTCAGGGAAGGAGGAGAAGACATTCGAGGCTGCTGTATTGAAGTTACTGCTGTGGTCCACGAGGCCTGATTCCATGGGGACTTCCTGAGAAGGGCGGAGTTGCTCCCGGCGGACAGAAGTCTAGATATATCCACTGGCTCCCTTCCCATTGGCCAAGGGTCCTTTCAGGGGGTTGACTCCCCTGGGTCTGGGCTGCATTTGCCTTGAAGGGGTCTTGACTTGCAGTGCATGGAGGTGGAGGCTGCTGTCCTCTGCAGCCTCTGCTGACATCGCAGGTGGGCGCTGGGGAGGCAGCCCTGGGGTACTGGAAGCAGGTGGCACGCAGGGGCAGGGCAGCCCTGGAGGAGTGGAGCTGGGGACCCCCTGATGGGTGCTAGTCCCGCTGACATCTTTCTTCACTCCGCCTTCAACTCCCACAGTCAGTGACTGCCTGAGAACAGGGTACCCACCTTCTGTATTTCTTGGTTCCCAGTGTCCTGCCCAGAGCCCATCATATGTCAGAAGCTCAGGACACAAATGTCAGGGGAAAAAACTAAACCCTTGTTGTGGGCATGGGTCAGGATGTGTGCAGCTCCTTGACCCTAGAATGGTTTCCCTCTTGCCTCACTCCCTGGTGTAGAATTTGGCCCCTACGTTCCCTGCCACGTGACTTGGCAGGAGCTCCCTCTAGAGGAGGGGGAGTGATATGGCTCTAAATCTCATGTTGAGGCCAGGCGCGGTGGCGCATGCCTGTAAGCCCAACACTTTGGGAGGCCGAGGCAGGCAGATCACCTGAGGTCGGGAGTTTGAGACCAGCTTAGCCAACATGGCAAAAACCTGTCTCTACTAAAAGTACAAAAATATGAAAAATTAGCTGAGCATGGTGGGGCATACCTGTAATCCCAGCTATGTGGGAGGCTGAGGCAGGAGAATTGCTTGAATCCGGGAGGTGAAGGTTGCAGTGAGCTGAGATCATGCGGCTGCACTCCAGCCTGGGCAACAGAGCGAGATTCTATCTAAAAAAAAAAAAATAAAAAAAAAATCTCATGTTGAAATATGATCCCCAGTGCTGGAGGTGGGCCTGGTGGGACGAATTTGGATCACGGGGTGGATTTCTCATGAATGGTTTAGCACCGCCCTCTCGGTGCTGTTCTCCAGATAGTGAATGAGCTCTCCAGATCTGTTTGTTTAAAAGGGTGTGGCACCTCCCTTTCTCTCCCTTGCTCCTGCTCTTGTTATGTGAGACAGCCGCTCCTGCTTCACTTCAGCCATGATTGCAAACTTCCTGAGGCCCTCACCAGAAGCTAAAGCCGGCACTATGCTTCCTGTACAGCCTACAGAATCGTGAGCCAATTAAACTTCTTTTCTTTATGATTACCCGGTCTGAGATATTTCTTCATAGCAATGCAAGAACAGCCTGACACAAGGAGTGCACTTTTGCATCTGTTATAGACTACACTGCATCCATGATTAAGAATAGGCTGGGTGCGGTGGCTCATGCTTGTTATCCCAGCACTTCGAGAGGCTGAGATGGGGGGATCACCTGAAGTCAGAAGTTCAAGACCAGCCTGGCCAACATGGTGAAACCGTGTCTCTACTAAAAATACAAAAATCAGCCAAGCATGGTGGCATGTGCCTGCAGTTCCAGCTACTCAGGAGACTGAGACAGGAGAATCACTTGAACCCAGGAGGCAGAGGTTGCAGTGAGCCAAGATGGTGCCACTGCACTCCAGCCTGAGCAACAGAGTGAGACTCTATCTACCCACACCCCCCCAAAAAAGAATAAAGGAAGTCATAAGTGTGGGTCCAAATCCAATAAGACTGCTGTCCTCATAGGAAAAGGAAGAGACCAGGCGTGCGTGCACATGGACAAAAGCCCCTGGGACTTAGCCTCCCGGTTTCATCTCTGGTTCTGGTGTCTCTCAAAGTGCTGTTGCTTCGTTTACCTTGATGCATGGGGAAGATGCCACCCAAGTTGGAGTTAGGATTGTAGATGGATAGAGGAGGTCTCGCAATTTTTGTTTTCCATCCTGCTTCTCTCCTTATTCTGACAAATCACGATCCAGATTGGATCATGTACCCCTGTCCTCTTTTGGAGAATTGCTCTTTCCTCACGCCTTTCTCACTTCATCTGCTTCTGGGGGGCTGCCAATCACATTATCCTGTAACTCTATGCCTCAGCCACAGCCACAGTGATTGGCTCAGGAAAGGACACGTGACTAAGCTGGACCAATCAGAATCCTTCCCTGGGACTGTATACACGAACACGTGGTAAAAGAGAAGCCACCTTCTCTCTTTGGACTGTGAATGGGAAGGGTGATTTTGAAGTGCCAGTGATCATGTCTTTCCAAGTCAAGTGGCTGCCCGGACAGAAGATAAAAGGGGAACAGGTCTGGTGACCTCTGTGGCATGACCCTGCTGGGGCAGCTCCCTTCCCAGGATGTCGGTGGCAGGCCCAGGATGCTCTGGCCTTTTTAACATGCTGTTGTGATTGTGGCCTGTTCTAATTTAGGCAGCCTGGCTGTCATAAACAAAGTCTGACTGCTTGGCAGGTGGAAAGGTTAGATTTGCATGAAGTGGCTTGTGTAAATCCCACTTTTCTGTTACCATTGCTTGCCTCTGACATCACGGGTTTAGGCCTGGCTGTAACACTGGGCATCTGGCTCCCTGGACTCCTCTCCTCCTTTGGGCCTGAGCTCTGGAAGTCTCCAGACTTCCAGGCAGGATGCTTCTCTGACCCTCACAGGACCTCCCTTCCTCTAGGCTGGCACTGTCCAACAGCAACGTAATATGCAATTTAAAAAATTCTAGCATCCACATTAAAAAAAAATAGGTGAAATTGATTTTATTTATTTATTTAGAGACTAAGTCTCATTCTGTCACCCAGGCTGGAGTGCAATGGCACCATCTCCATCACTGCAACCTCCACCTCCCGAGTTCAAGCGATTCCCATGCCTCAGACTTCCGAGGAGCTGTGATTACAGGCATGTGCCACCATGCCTGGCTAATTTTTGTGTTTTAGTAGAGACAGGGCTTTGCCACAGGGTTTTGCCATGTTGCCCCGGCTGGTCTTGAACTCCTAGGCTCAAGCGATCCACTGGCCTCAGCGTCCTAAAGTGCTGAGATTACAGGTATGAGCCACCACACCCAGTCGAACTGATTTTAATAATACATTTTATTTAATCCAATAATCAACATAAGAACTTACTGAGATGGTTTACATTCTATCTTTTGTACAAAATCTTAACTCTTACAGACTACCTCAGTTGGGACCAGCTACATTTCAAGTTCTCAGTAGCCACAAGGGGCTTGATGGCCCACAGGAACTCTAGGCCATCAGGGAAGCAGCCTGGGTGATTTTGGCTTTTTCATTTCAGCCGAGCCTCTCATTCTCATTAGGATGCCATCATGTGTTTATTACTTTAGATCTGGCATCTGAACTTGGCGGCTCGCAGGCCAGAGGACATGAAGGCAAGGTCCTCACCCAAGTGGGAGGCAGGAGGGAACCATGGAGGGGTGGGGGGTTCTTTATTTTTAACTTTTTGAGGGGAATCATTTCAGATTTACAGAAAAGTTACCAAGATAGTGCAGAGAGTTCCTGCATACCCTTCATCCAGCTTCCTCTAATGATAACATCTTAGAAAAGCAAGAAATTAACATGCCTACCTTACTATCTTTTTTTTAATTTTTTTTTTTTTATTGAGACAGGGTTTCACTATGTTGGTCAGGCTGGTCTCGAACTCCTGACCTCAAGTGATCCACCCACCTCGGCCTCCCAAAGTGCTGGGATTATAGGCGTGAGCCACCGCGCCTGGCCCATACCACCTTACTATTAATAAAACTTCAGACTTTATTCGCATTTCATCAGTTTTTCCGCTAACGTTATTTTTCAGATGCAGGGGCAAATCCAGGCTGCCACATTGCATTTAGGGGTCTCGATTTTTTTTTCTTTTTGCCCAGTTTCATAAAATAGGAGCAAGGCCTTGATTTTTTAATAAATAAATACATCTCTCTTCTGTCTATAAAACAACTTTATTGAGGTATCGTCAACATGCAATGAATCGTATACACACAAAATGTACATTTTGATACATTTGACTGTGCATGTCTCTGTGAAACCACCACATGGTATATATTACAGCTGAGCTGCAAAATAACAAACAGCCAAACCTGTGCAGAATTTACTAAATCCAAACACTGTTCTAAACACTTTACACAAGTGAATGATTTTGGCTGGGTGCAGTGGCTCATGCCTGTAATCCCAGCTACTCGGGAGACTGAGACATGAGAATAGCTTGAACCTGGGAGGCAGTGAGCTGAGGTCACGCCACTGCACTCCAGCTTGGGCAACAGAGCAAGACTCTGTCGGAAAAAAAGATAAAATAAAAAATAAACAAAACAAAACAACAACAAAAAACAAAGTGAATGTTTTTATTCCTTATAACAACCTGTGGCAGATGAGATTACTGCTGCCATTTCTTCACTCCCTGGCGTAGAATTCTGCCCCCATACCCTCTGCCATGCCACTTGGCAGGAGCTCCCTTTAGAGTAGGGAGAGTACATTTTCCCAGCTGCTATGGACTGAATTGTGTCCATAATTAAGATTAAATGAGAGAGATCCAAGGTGGCTGATCACTAGCAGCTCGGGATTGTAGCTCCCAGTGAAAGCGCAGAGAACGAGAGGACGCCACACCTTCAGACGAATTTTTGTTGCTCACAGACCAGGAGATTCCCAGCGGAGGAGCCCCACGGGTCGCCAGCGCGAGTCTTGTGGCCGGCATGGTGGTTTTGCCGCTGCCTTGGTGCGGCGGTTCTTGGTGCAGAGTCAGAAAAGCGCCATCAATCATAACACTGCTGTTTTGGCCGGCACAGTGGGTTGCTCAGATTCTAGCGCCGGGAATCAACAAGTTGGACGTCCACTCAGAAACCCAATTATAAAGACGGTAATTATAAAGACCACAGATGGATAAATCTATAAAGAAGGGAAGAAAACAGCCTAAAAAGGCTGAGAATACCCAAAATCAGAACGCCTCCCACTCTACAGGGGATCGTAGTTCCTCATCAGCAATGGAACAAGGCCTGATGGAGAAAGACTGTGTTCCATTAACAGAAGCAGGCTTCAAAAGGTGGATGATAAGAAACTTCTGTGAGTTAAAAGAACTTGTTCTAACCCAATGCAAAGAAACTAAGAACTTTGAAAAAAGTTTGATGAAATGTTAACAAGAATACACAATTTAGAGAGGAATATAAGTGAATTAATGGAGCTGAAAAACACAACACGAGAACTTCGCGAAGTATGCACAAGTTTTAACAGCCAAATCGATCAAGCAGAAGAAAAGATATCAGAAGTCAAAGACCAACTTATGAAATAAAACAAGAGGACAAGATTAGAGAAAAAAGGATAAAAAGTAATGAGCAAAGTCTCCAAGAAATATGGGACTATGTGAAAAGACCTAATCTACATTTGATAGGTGTACCTGAATGTAATGAAGAGAATCAATCCAAGCTGGAAAATACTCTTCAGGATATTATTCAGGAAAGCTTTCCCAACCTAGCAAGGCAGGACAATATTCAACTCCAGGAAATACAGAGAACACCACAAAGATATTCCTCAAGAAGACCAACCTCAAGGCACATAATCGCCAGATTCACCAGGGTTGAAATGAAGGAGAAAATACTGAGGGCAGCCAGAGAGAAAGGTCAGGTTACCCATAAAGGGAAGCCTATCAGACGCACAGCAGATCTCTCAGCAGAAACCCTACAAGCCAGAAGAGAGTGGGGGCCAATATTCAATATCCTTAAAGAAAAGAATATTCAACCCAGAATTTTACATCCAGCCAAACTAAGCTTCATAAGCGAAGGAAAAATAAAATCTTTTGTGAACAAGCAAGCACTCAGAGATTTCATCACCACCAGGCCTGCTTTACAAGAGCTTCTGAAAGAACCACTACATATAGAAAGGAACAACCAGTATCAGCCTTTCCAAAAATATACCAAAAAGTAAAGAGCATCAACATAATCAAGAATTTACATGAACTAATAGGCAAAACAGCCAGCTAACATTAATGGCAGTATTAAACTCACACACATTATTATTAATTCTAAATTTAAATTGACTAAATCCCCCAATCCAAAGACACAGACAGGCAAAAAAAGCCAAAACCTATCGGTATGCTGCATCCAGACCTGTCTCACATACAAAGATACACAAAGACTCAAAACAAAGGGATGGAGAAAGATTTACCAACCAAACGGAGAGCAAAAATAAATAAATAAATAAAAAGCAGGAGTTGCTTTAAAGCAACAAAGATCAAAAGAAGCAAAGAAGGACATTACATAATGATAAAAGGATCAATGCAACAAGAAGAGCTAAAGATCCTAAATATATATGCACCCAATACAGGAATACCCAGATACATAAGACTTATGAAGAGACTTAGACGCCCACACAATAATAGTGGGAGACTTCAACATCAATATTAGACAGATCAATGAGACAGAAAATTAACAACGATACTCAGGATTTGAACTCAGATCCGGAACAAGTAAACTTAATTAACATTTATAGAACTCTCCACTTTAAATACACAAAATATACACTCTTGTCAGTACCACATCACATCTATTTACAGGTTTCAATGAAATATTGGTTGGCTGCTTGTTTGTTATCTTCTTCCCTCATTTTTTTTTTCCATGTCTCTATTATTAAGCACAATTATAGGCATACCCATTTTTAGACTGCATTCTAGCCCGGGCAATAAAGCAACACCCCTGTTCTCTCTCCCTCTTCCTCTTTTTCTTTCTTCCTCTCCTTCATTCTTTTTTTT